>NC_043968.1:28532066-28839566 GCF_902148855.1 Sphaeramia orbicularis | reverse complement strand
ACACTCAAACAGTTTGGCGTTGACTTGCCTGGAACGTTACAAAGTCGGGAGTCGTGGTTTGAAGTTTTGACTTACAGGCTCAAAAACCGGCCTTGAATGCAGCATAAGAAAACACTTTCATAACTTCATTTCAGCACATTGAAATTCAAGTTGCCTGAGAGTCTAAAAGAATGTTATCAACGTCTGTGGATTTTGTTTCCAGGCTGCAGAAAATCTACTCCATGATTTAGGCTGGGCAAAATCCAATGAAAGTCAGGGGACAAACTTTTTGTCACATTTCCATTGACAGTATGAGCTCCACTTGCTTTAACTTTTAATTTCCAGTATGTGATAGCAGATACCCCCATCCTTTCACCAGGTTACAAATGAGCCAAAGTGATACTAGGCATGATGTAAAAATCAGTGGTGGCTGATGGTCTTAAGAACAGAGGAAGTAGAAGTAGCATTTTTCTAAATCGCAAACTTATGATTTGTATATGAATTCCACTCTCCTTTCCTTCTCTAAGAAATGATTAATTACCCTATCAGACCTAAACAGACTCTTATCCAGACTCTTCAGCAATTTTCTTTCAATGGCCATCAATGCCAGGTTACTCAGACGGTTTTGACCCATTAAGTGAAAAGCCATGAGAATACGTTGAGTGGTTCTTAGAAGGGTTCTCTGGCAAACAGACCATGCTGCCGTGGCCAGCGACACTAAAGAGGACTACCAGGCCCAAAAAACTCCTGTCCCCATTTCATCCAATCACAAGTGAAAACCATGAGTCCTGTCCTGTCATTTTGTTCAGGGGTTTTTCAAGACCTGCCCCGTCCTATTCATCCTTATTGTCACAATGAGTCTGGGAAATGACATGTCTGAGTCAAGGTTATAATAGTTTGGGATTTTAGGTTTTCATCGGGGTTTGTTTGTTAACAAGATAACTCAAAAAGTTATGGACAGATTTTCATGAAATTTTCAGGAAATGTTGATACTGGCACAAGGAACAAATGATTAAATTTTGGTGGTGATTGGGTGGGGGACAAGACTGGTCTGCTTTGGTGGAGGTCTGCGCTCTCCGAATGCTTTCGTAGTTCATTATAGTTAAGTTTTATTTAGTCTTGATTTTTTTTTTCTCTAATTCAGTCGGTTTGCATTAGTTTGTAGAGCAGGTTTGCTAGTTTTTTATTAGTTATCGTATTTTTTCTTGCTTAGTTTTAGTTTAGTTTTTTCATATCTTTTATCTTTCTCGCCGTCATATTAAAAAAAAAAAAACACTTACGGGACTCTGCTGCTTTCTCCCAACTTTAGTCTCCATGTTTCCGGGCAGAGTGAGGACGAGAAGATGACTCTAAACAAGTGACGAGAAGTGACGGACCGTGAAGTGTCATATGGTGCCAACAGCTAAAACTGCTCGAGCAAAATAAATCGGTTTCAAATCAATCCGACATTTTATCCACAATTTTCATATGTTTTTGCCAGTTTTCTAAGGACACAATACAGTTAGTTAGTTAGCGTTGTTTCTTGTAATTATAGTTTTTACAAAAATGTTTTTCCAATTCTAGTTTTCATCATTTCATTAGTTTTCATTAATGACAATAACCTTGGTCTGAGTCCTGGAAATGACTTATTTTACGTGGTTTGTCCAATGACTGACTAGATTTGTTCAAACACTCCCACCTTCCTGCTTCAGTGGATTTGACGTGAGAGCAGCCTCTGCTTCAATGGGAGAAATCCACTGGAACCATCGTGCTTTACAAGAAACTACATCAAAAAGGCGAATAAGTACAGCTTAAAAAATTTGATATTCATGGGGGAAACAGCTTTCATGAGAATAAATCTCCTGACACTATCCACATTTTTTTTCTGTTTAAATTTTGGGGGAAGTGTTGTTTGCCTTGTAGTCTTAGAACATCGGTAAAAATCATGCAGATTACAAAATGATGGATCCAGAATTGTTATTAGGGTTAATATGTATGTGTGTCATCATGTTGTAACACGAGACACCATCTCTGAAAACATCAGAGCAAATTTTTATGCTCTGTCTTAATAAATCGACCACAGATTTAAGTCTAAAGAACTTTACTCTTGTCTGAAAAATCTGAAAATAACAGTCTTCATTTTTTAGTCCCCCACCCTCTGCCATTGTTGCCTTGTAATTACACTGCAGCTGATGTCACAATATGGCATGTCGCTCTGTCAACCAGTCAGGTTTATATAGGAGGACTATACCTGCAGTGGGAATGCAGTGCATCGAGTCTTACACCAAGTAAAGTCAAGCTAAGACACAACTGATTAAAATAGGGGAAAAGTAACGTCTGGCTAATTACAGGGAATTAAATATAGGATTATCAGCTGTAATTACTGATCACTGATCAGATTCAGTCAGATGCGATTAGACTGCTCTGTTTTGAGGCTTGATAGAAGTTTGGAAAAGCCTATCTTTCTACGGGGCTATTATATTTAGTGCTTTTATTTGGACACATAAGACAGAGCTGCAGAGGGAGGATGTGTTTTTTGTAGTGGTGGGTGGATAATAAAAAAGGAAACATCACAGAACACTTAAAAGTCATGAAAATTAATTGAGATTTAGTCATTTGATTATGCATCCACCTTAATTATTGAAATGTATCAAGGTTATAATCGTTAATGAAAACGAACGAAATGACGAAAACTAAAACTGAAAAAACATTTTCGTTAACTGAAATAAATAAAAACTCTAATTAAAAGAAAAAAACGATAACTAACTGAAACTGTATTGTAAGCTTACAAAACTAATTAAAACGTATAAAAATTATGGATAAAATTCCCTTCGTTTTTGTCTGTGTCAATGTCGGATTGATATAAAATTGATTTCTTTGGCTCCAGCAGTTTTAGCTAGCAGCACCATACACACTACACAGTCTGTCATGTCTGGTCACTGTGGTTTCCAGTCGTCTTCTGGTCCCCACTCTACCTGGAACATACAGACTAAAGCTGGGACACAGCGGCACAGTCCTGTCTGGGGTTTACTGTAGTGATGCGTGGGGTTGTTTTTTTTTTTTTTTTTTTTGCACCGTGTGTGTGCCTGAGTGACAGAGACAGAGCGAAGCTAAATGACAGAGTCAGACAGGACTAGCATCCAGGTAAAAACTGGAGAGTTTATCACCATGAAAAGGCCTTCCAAGGCCTTAACTGCACAGTTTAGAAGAGGAGGATGAAAACTAATCCAATTACAGAGGTATGGAACCTGTTAGAATGTTAAAAAACATTTGATGTTACTAGCTACAGCTAGCTCAACTGAAATGAAGCAAAGTTGGCTAATAATGGAACTGGAGATGATTAAGAGATGAGATATCTGCTAAGGTGTGGTTTACTGATGATGGACTGGGTTATATGTGTTTATAAGTGGTTTATATATGTTTCTATCTGGTTTAACTGCTGGTTAGCTGGTTTACATATGTTTCTATGTGGTTTAACTGCTGGTTAACTGGTTTATATATGTTTCTATCTGGTTAAACTGCTGGTTAGCTGGTTTATATATGTTTCTATGTGGTTTAACTGCTGGCTAACTGATTTATATATGTTTCTATCTGGTTTAACTGCTGGTTAGCTGGTTTATATATGTTTCTATCTGGTTTAACTGCTGGCTAACTGGTTTATATATGTTTCTATCTGGTTAAACTGCTGGTTAGCTGGTTTATATATGTTTCTATCTAGTTAAACTGCTGGTTAGCTGGTTTATATATGTTTCTATCTGGTTTAACTGCTGGTTAACTGGTTTATATATGTTTCTATCTGGTTTAACTGCTGGTTAGCTGGTTTATATATGTTTCTATCTGGATTAACTGCTGGTTAGCTGGTTTATATATGTTTCTATCTGGTTTAACTGTTGGTTTGCTGGGTTATGTGTGTTTCTATCTGGTTAAACTGCTGGTTAGCTGGTTTGTATGTTTCTGTCTGGTTTACTGCTGGCTGCTTTGTGTATCTCCTCTCACGCTTTGCACATCTTCGCACTGTTTTCGTGTAAGTGACGTTGTGTATGGATCGCACCCTCCCCAACCTGCTATAAGGAATTTATACATTGTACTGTACATGTGTTTGTGTCTCTGCTCAGTCAATGAGCCGCCCTAACTCGACCTCCAAATAAAGTGTCCAGAGTAACCCGCTGATTCGTGCCTCACTAATTTCTTTGAATAGGATGGTGAGGAAGATAAAATATATGAAATAACTAACACTAACACTAAAACTAAAATAAAATAAACTAAAACTAAGCATTCAGAATAAATCGATAACTAATAAAAACTAGCAAACCTGCTCTAAAAACTAATTAAAACTAACTGAATTAGAGAAAAAAAAGTCAAAACTAATTAAAACTAAACTATAATTAAAAATCCAAAACTTATAACCTTGAAACGTATCGGTATCGACATCAGCGATACTGGCTCTGTATTTACTTGGTATTGGATTGTTACCAAAATATGCAGAATCGCACACCACTAGTTTTTTGTATGATCAATTCTGGTGATTTCCCTGATTGTAATTTGATTAATTTTTGCTTTAAATCACTGTTATGAAAGAATGATTTTGCTTTACATTATCTCTGTATGGAGATTTGCATTATAGATATTGCTCTTATGGCCTGTATGCTTCTTTTTTCACTTCTCGTTGACTATACATCTTGTGTTAGTGTTTGTCTTTTACCTTTTCTATGTGAAATGGTTGCTGCCCTCTTGGCCAGGATGGTTTTGGGTCTGTCTTGGCTACATAAAGAACTAGAAAAGCACTTGGAGAGCGCAGACCACCACAAAGGCAGATGAGTCCCCCCCACCCCGCATCACCACCAAAATTTTATCATTTGTTCCGTGTGCAAGTATCAACATTTCCTGAAATTTTCATCAAAATCCATCCATAAATATTTGAGTTGTCCTGCTAACAGACAAACAAACAAACAATGAAAACATAACCTCCTTGGCGGAGGTAATAAATAAACTCTGACAAATAAACCATTAGTTGGTTTAATTGGATTGAACAAACAGAGGCAGATGTATTTTTAAAAACCTTCATGATGCTCAAATTCTCCTTTTCTACCACATAAGACTCTTACTGTGCTGCTTGTACTTGGATCTCTACTCTTTATGCTCTTTTTGTTGCGAGGATACATTTTTCGAAAAGAGGATTTTGTCTGAATTACGATCCAAGCTTGAGTATTTTGACAGATTCTCACACCTTTTTTTTTTTTTTTTTTTTTTTTTTTGGGATGTTTTGGCTTCTTTTTCATCACAGGTAGTGCTGCTAATGCAACGTGTCATGTCATAAGTTAATTCGAATACACGATTAGATGAAAGCCGAGTTATTGCATTTCAGCTTTTTAAACAGCATGGTGTAAATCAAGCAAAAAAGGAGTAACAAAAAAAAAAAAAACACACAGTGAGAGGAACAGGAAAATAAATGAAAAATTGTGGAAAATTGATACTCAGCCATCATTCACTGCATTTCAAGTCAACCCGACTCTGTCTACAAACTGTCTTCTTCATGTTTCAAGGCTTCCTTACTTCTCTTCAAATGGAAGGGGAATTTGGCTCAGAATAATGCATGAGCTCATCGTGGGCGACAGACAGGAGGCTCCTGCTCAGAAGTCTGCCTACCTTATAGACAACACAGCGATTGACACGAACCACCCAAGAGGGAACCTCAGGTGGCAAGGTGTTAAGCAGACCTGTAAGCCACTGCCTGTAATAATAAGACCGCATCCCACAGTCATTTAAGCTTATTCAAAGACACATGCAAGTGAAGTGAAAACAAACAAGACTAGCTTAAATAGTTGTTGGTTTCCTTCTTTATGGAGCGTCAATGCACTGCCGTTCTGATGACACCTACTTTCCTTTTGATATCACACAAACCTGGATGAAGCCTGCAGTGCGACTAATGTGGAAGAACCAACACGCCTACAAGACTCACAGTTGCCTTCTGCTTTGAGCTATTCAATCAGTTTCAGTCTCCTGAGGAGAAGAATTGCTCAGTGGTTATACTGACATTCATCCTTGAAATTTAGCTTTTTCTTGTCAATTGAAGAAACAATTATGAAGCGATACAAAAAAGGTGATGGGTTACAGAAAACAACTGCAGTGCATCTCAGAGGAGAGGTGTCAAACTCCTTACTCTTTTTTTTTTTTTTTTTTCTATCTAATGTTTACAATATGAGTCATTTTATAGAAACTGTCCCTCACTGTCAGTCTTTTTTTTCAGCCCAATAATTTCTCTGTCTTTTCCACTGTCAGCATTTATCAGCCACTCATAGCTACTAAAGTGTAACCTGCCAGGACACCTCTAGATGTGGGACACAAAAACATGCGGAGGGGCTGACAGATAGAAAACTGATTCTTTACAAGTGAGGTCAGAGGACTGTATCCAAACCGTCTGGCAGAGTACACTAATATCCCCATGCTGAGCAGCGTGGTGCTATTGAGCGCAACCATGCACATCGGTCTCACTTCACTGCACTCAATGAGCCAAACCCATGGAATTGATGGGCAGTGGGAGGGAAATAGGAGAAAGGAAGAGAGAGGCAGAGAGCGAATGATGTGCTGCTCTTGCTAATGCACATTATTCCATCACATAAACATCAGGATTCTTTGAAATAGTGTGGCTGAGAAATGTGTCATTGTAGGCCAAGTTTCAGGCTTAGATTCCAAATGGGAAAAATGTTGCTGTCAAACTAAAAAAAAAAAAAAAAAAAAAAAAAAACCTCCCACCCCTTCTGCCCCTTCTTCTTGCTAGAACTTGATCATTATAAGTACTTCTCCTGTTACTGAATTACTACAGTCTATGCATTGAAGCCTTGCATCTCTGTGGCCACAAGCCTCCTGCCTTTTTAAAAAAGATATCGTCTGCCCCTTTCCTGGCGTTAAAAACCATAAAAGTCTGGTGTGTTGTATCAGCCTCCAGTGACGTTTGATGGACTGTTAGATTAAAGTGGCTGCAAGTTTCTGGAGGGAGAAAATAGCAGCAGTAGGAGTGGAAGTCAGTGTACCCAGTCATGATGCGATGTTCTCTCTACAGCCACATTATCAACTCAACCTGACTTACTTGCAGTAAAAATGCAGCACTGCAGCTTTCATTAGTGCACAGAGCAAAGATTATGGCTCAATGCAGAGCTATGAATTATACATGGACTATGCACTGTGCACACACTCACAAACACACACTAACCCCCAATTTCCCTGTTCATCCGAACATGGGGAATACACTCACAGAGTGGTGTTGAAGCACAAACAGTGAACGCACAAATAGTCAAATTAGGAACAGTCATGCGTTACTGTATGCACATGATGAGACAGGAGGTAGAAGACTGATTTTATTCCTGGCACTTTCTGTCATACTCCTTCAAAAATCTTTCAACCCTCACTCAAATAATACCTTTTGTACCTTTCGATTGAGTAAACTTGGATATGTTCTTGAGTCTTCTTTTGTTCGGTTAAAGGAAGAAAAGTAGTATCACATGCATAGAGGAGTGAATGTAGCAGACAGTCTGGCTTAGTTTTGTATGGGGATATAGATAGAAAAAATATATTCATAATAACAATAATAATACTAACAAAAGGGAGACATGGTGGTGCAGTGGATAGCACTCGTGCCCCACAGCAAGAAGGTCCTGGTTCGATTCCAACAACAGTCGATGGGGCTAAGACCTGTCTGTGTGGAGTTTATATGTTCTCCCTGTGTCTGCGGGGGTTCTCTCCAGATACTTCCTCCCACCATCTAAAGACATGCACTGACAGGTTAATTGGTTAACCCTATACCGCCAAACGTATCATATTTGATATATGAGTTTTGAAGCCCTTTACATGATCAGTGTGATATTTTTTTTTTCTTGAAAAACCTGATATACAGGCACTAGTTCAGTATATCCAGGTTCAGCTGATCTTATTTTATGGACACAAGACGTTGTTGAACCTAGACCTGACCGCCTGAACCAACCCCAGATCAGAACACTACCCCCACAGGCTTGTACTGTAGGCGCTTGGCATGATGGATAAAAATTTCATTCAGCTCTCTTTTTACTATGATGTGCCCATCACTGGAACAGGGTTAGTCTGGACTCATCAGACCACATGACCCTTTTCCACTGAAACACAGTCCACTCTTTATGCTCTCTATCAAACTGATGTTTGTTTAAATAAATGAGATGCTATTCCCTGCATCAACTAGAGCAGGGGTGTCAAACTCATTTTAGTTCAGGGGCCACATACAGCCTAATATGATCTAAAGTGAGCCGGACCAGTAAAATAATATAAATAATAGGATAAGAACTTATAAGTAATGTCAACTCCAAAGTTTTTTTCTCTGTTTTTGAGTGAAAAAAGACAAATTCCGTAATGAAAATGTTTACATCTACAAACCGTACTTGAACACAACATGAACAAATATGAACCTTAAAATTCTTAAGAAAAATCTGTGCAGTTTTAACAATATTATGCATTAGTTTATCATTTATACATGTGAATCACACCTTACAGATCACAGTGAATCTACAAATACACAAAACATTTAGTAAGAAGCAGAATATTGTTAAAATTCCACATACTTCTCTGAAGAAATTTCAGGTTATTCACATTTTTTTGCAAAAGGCTAGTCTAAACATTTTTGTGTAATTGTACTTTTTTTTTTTTTTACACTACAACAAAGAGAAAAAAATTGTAGTTTTCACTATTTATAGGTTATTATGATAGTATTTTATTGCTCTGACGCACTTGAGATTGAATTGACCTAAAATGATTCTAACATCTTTGATTGTTAATGTCGTCAGTGTAATTTCTGCATTTCACAAATTCATCCCAGGAGCCAAATTGGAGCCTTTGGCGGGCGGGTTTTGGCCCCTGGGCCGCATGTTTGACACGTGTGAACTAGAGTTAAATCACTTGTTGCAGCTCCACAACAATCACTGAATAGAAGGGTACTACATATTTGCTTAGTTAAATCCAGATAGTGACTTTGGCCAGGTTGTGTATACAGTTGGGGCTGCACGATTAATTTATTTTAAATTGAAATCGGATTTTTTAACCCTATAACACCAAATGTATCATATTTGATACATGAGTTCAGAAGTCCTCTATATGATCAGTGTGATTTTTTTTTTTCTTGAAAAACCTGACGTATACAATTAGATACATGCAATACACAGATAATCCACCAGGGGGGAGTAATTCATTCACTAGAGGCCTTTCCAGTGACACTACAAGACTGTCATTAATGAGGAAGGGGGCAGAACTTTACCAATTTTGAAAAGGAATGACCAATTTGTTAGACATGTTTGTGTTAAATTATGTTTTTGTTTGTTCAAAAATAATAATATTTGAACATTAGGACCTGATGGATCAAATATGATACAAAATTGAAACTCATACATGGAAACTGATATTTGAAAAAAAATGTTTTGGTTGTTCAGAAGGACCAATAAAGGCTCTGGTTTCAAAGAATTGGAATTTTCTGTCAATGATTTAATGGTTCAGGCTTTACAGGGTTAATCTAAATTGCCCATAGGTGTGAATGTGAAAGTGATTGTTTGTCTCTATATGTCAGTCCTGCAATGAACTGGTGACATGTCCAGGGTGTACCCCACATTCACACATAAGTAGATGGGATAGGCTCTAGTGACCCTAGTGAGGATAAAGCGGGTTCAAAGAATGAATGAATGAATGAATGATGAACAAGTAATTTCATATTCAAATGGCCATCACAGAGGAAATTAGTAAAATATCAGTATAGTCACAGCTTAATTCCCTCCACAGATTTTGTCAGTTGTGTCGCCATAAAAGGGGTAAGATTTTAGAGGAAGAAAAATGGAGTTGAGTTAAGTTAACACTAAAGGACTCCAGGAGAAGGTTTTGTAGGATCAGTAAAAGGACGCTTATTGCACCACGAATGATAAAATATGGTTTGATTTAAATCCCAACTTGTGCTAAGTTTTGTTCTTCACACATGCTTGTTTATCTATTTCATCCCAGTAACAAAGTGTAACTAAAGCATTTCTGAACTTTGAGGCTATAAAAAGTTTTTTGGCATGATAGAGTGATTTGGAATGTGATCCAACTGCTGTTGAATGCAGTGATCTGCACACCAGATGGTGGACATGACTCACTAATAAATATTACTTGTAAACAAAACATGGCAACTTTAATTTAAAAAACGAAAATGATGAAAAATGCACAAGGATGATGAGTTAAATGAGCATCCTTCTCCTGCTGCGTATGGGTTTGGTTGTTAGAACTTGATCATTATAACTTCCATTGTACTAGGGAGAAGAAGGTCACGGACATTTAACACCAATAAAAAAAAAAAACAGATGCTGCATGTTTGGCCCATAAACTGACAGAAGATAATAAGAATAGATTAAATGGATTATTTATCAAAGCAATGAAATCAATTAAATAGAGTGACCTCTCTCATAGAACATGCCCCAAACGCTATAATCCATAACTCATACACTGAATTGACTAATCCTAAAATATGCGTGAATAACAATATGAAAGAATAAAGCTTTCAGGACTAAAGAGGTTGAATATTATTTGCAATCAAATTTAGCATTTACATTAAATAATAATCCTGTGACTTATTGTTGCTATACCTTAATCCTAAACAGCTACTCATTTAAATAAAACAATGGGAAACAAGAACCTGAGCTGTGCGTTTAAAGGCATAACCCATATGCTTTTCCACTAAATGAAGAATAAATGGGGGATAAAGATTATCTGTAAGGAACTAAATTATCTGAAATGCAATTACTGGATGTATTGACTGCTTTCTGCCCAACACTTCTTATTTACTAAGTGAATACAATCATCATCTACTGATCCTTTGGTCTTCTCCTGGTGTGTAATAGTTTAAGAGGAGGATGCTCTACGTAGTGTTGTAGTGAAACATAAGGTGGCTGTACTTGACCTCTACAGTATTGCAGTGTGCTACTAACACAGTCTGTTGATACCTTGGTAAGGCCAAGATCTGCAGGGGTGGATGAAAAGAAAAGGGTATGCAGCTCACAACTGTGTACTGTTATGTGTTTGTGGCTCTAACAAAAAGTGTGGCAACAGCATGCAGTTAAAACCACAGGGAGGTTTTGTTGTTAGTAATGAAATGTTTCTTAGTTTCACAGTAAAACACAATAAAACTCCAGACCAGTCAACGTTATGGTTTTTGAATTCTAATGACTATTAAAACTGTGGGTGATTATTATGCTTATTGCACAGCAGATATCATGGGCTGGTCCTGGATCAGTAAAAACACACACAGTACTTAGTCCTATATAAATGTCTGTAGGTTGGTCATGTTTTGGCACTGACAGAATCCTGAATGTCCACAAAACACTGTAATGGTCATCACTGTGAACACACCTACTATTTGACAGCTAGGGATGTAACAATATGAATGTTTCATATCATGGTTATTGTAATCAAAATTATCATGGTTATCATTATTATTGCAGTATTGTTGAAATGTGCTCAAAAAGTACTTAAACACACACTGATATAATTTAACCAAGTTTTAATTTGAAAAAATAAAATAACATACAATGTACTTTCCGTTGGCAGAAACATTAAAATATTAACATGTAAACATCAAACATCCAAATGCATTAAAGATGGCATCTTATGGTCATATCAGATAACTGTACTTTGTGTAAATTGTAAATAAGAACAAAGAATACTTTTCTTTACATTCCGTGTTCAAGACTAGATCTAGTCTACAGATTTAAGAACTGCTACAGAAAGAACACTTTCACTGCTTCATGGACCTTATCTAGAAATCAAATGTACAAATAAAAGCAACACTTCCACTTGTGTGTTAAGTGTTCCCCCCCTTCGCAGAGACTTTTTTTCAGCATTTTCTGCAGACAGGTTGACCATCTTCAGTTAGTTTCTCAGCATCCTTTAAAAATCCAAAATACGTTCAGACTTCTGACTTTGTCCTTTTAGCATGTGTGTGTGTACAGGGTGGGGAAGCAAAATTTACAATGAACATTTAGTTGTTTTTTCTCAGCAGGCACTACGTCAATTGTTTTGAAACCAAACATATATTGATGTCATAATCATACCTAACACTATTATCCATACCTTTTCAGAAACTTTTGCCCATATGAGTAATCAGGAAAGCAAACGTCAAAGAGTGTGTGATTTGCTGAATGCACTCGTCACACCAAAGGAGATTTCAAAAATAGTTGGAGTGTCCATAAAGACTGTTTATAATGTAAAGAAGAGAATGACTATGAGCAAAACTATTACGAGAAAGTCTGGAAGATACTATTAAAGAAGAATGGGAGAAGTTGTCACCCCAATATTTGAGGAACACTTGCACAAGTTTCAGGAGGCGTGTGAAGGCAGTTATGGAGAAAGAAGGAGGACACATAGAATAAAAACATTTTCTATTATGTACATTTTCTTGTGGCAAATAAATTCTCATGACTTTCAATAAACTAATTGGTCATACACTGTCTTTCAATCCCTGCCTCAAAATATTGTAAATTTTGTTTCCCCGCCCTGTATGTGTGTGTGGGGGGTATCTCCAGAGCACTGTCCGGGCAGATGCCTTCCACCATGCTTTCAGAGGCCAGACACTGCAAACTGTGCATGCACACCTGGAGTGCTGCTGCTTTTCCAGGGAATGAGCGGTATCACCTTGAGTTTTTCAAAGTGTGTTAATTAAATATGGTTTTAATGATTATTAGAATTTAAAAGGTAATACTAACCATCTGGAATTTTACTGCGGTTTATCGAAATACCGGTAACTGTTACATCCCTATTGATAGCACATGTATAATTAACTATAAACTGAATGAACACTGTAGAGGGTTAGAATTATCACCCAATAGACAGAAGGTCCTGGGTTGGACTCCAGAACCAGCTGCTGTGGGCCTTTCTGGGTGTGGTTTGCATGTTGTTCTTGTGTGTGTGGGTTCTCTCCAGGTACTCCAAAGACATACACTTTAATAGTTTAAGCATTGCTTAATGGCACCTGCCTCTAGGTGTGTACTGAGTCTGTATATGTGAACCCGGTTTACCTTGTAAATAATGTTTAACTGATTGCTTTGGTGTTTGTACTACAAATTCTACTACCGTTTTTTTCATTGATAATACTGACAATTTAATTTTAATAGTGGCAATTGTGATGACTTTAATCACAGTATTTAATTTTCATCCTTGGTTGTAGCACAACTACACTATGCATATGGAAACGCATTCAGGTAGCATCCTCTCTTTTAATATTCACAGTCCTTGAAGATCTGTTTTTATCACATCCTTAGGGAATATATTAATTTAAATTAGCAGCTCTAAATACTGAATAACTCAAAAAAAAAATGCAAAAACTGTAACAAAAGCAAAATGATAATGTCAATGTACTCTTCTGACTCAATACATATAGAGGTTAGTTTTTACAGTTTGACAGGTATCGTATTACTTCACAATACCTTAAATAAAAACCAAAATTTTAGAATTGCATTTCTATTACCTTGCTCTTGACTTTTACTCTGCAAACACTGTTTATGTAAGCAGGCATGGTTTTGAATGATAAGTGCTTTCCTTAATCAGTCTCTCCGTAAACCATCAGCGGGCTGTTTACCCGCCTTTTAAGCCTTTGATACTTAATCAAAACGGGTTGTATTTTTTTTCTTCTTGCAAGCACTTGCTCTTTGTTCATCAGTCTTGCCATGGATAAGTAACAGCCATCAGCTTATGCACACCTCCCTCCCCATGTCTAAAATATGTACAGTACATGCAAAAACATGTATGTATGTGCTGCAGACTCCTGCAGACTACAGTGTTTGGTGCTGAAATATTGCTGCCACCATCGTTTTCCCATCACATATCAACCTGATCTTCAGAAAGCCCTGACAGCCTCTCAGATTTATTACTTGGACTGTTTACACTGCATTTTTTCTTGTTTTCAGCAAATTTCGCTGTGTTTTATGCCTCCAGCTATGAGGTGTTGATAAAGAGCAGAATAAAGGAAAGTGAAGGAAGAGTGAAAAAGCACAAACTGTTTTACTTCAAGTTTTATTTGAACTCTCTGCATTTTGTCTGTTCTGTCCTGTTGACCCTGAGTGTTTGGCAGGCTGGCTGGTGTTGATTTTAGCCCACAATCAATTCATTTTAATCACAATGGGCAGCACAGGGAGCAGGGGGAGCGGCGTGCTAATTGATTGGCAGGTATTTGCATATACAGTATGCAACAAAATGTCACGACCGGCCTTGGTGGTGACCTGTGTGGGCTGTTGGCAAAACAAACTGATGAGGGTAATTTATCATGCAGCTTGTGCTCTGCTGAGCAGGGGCCCCGCACCCACTATTGTTAGTGTCGTCAGTCACCTGTCACGCCGCGGTGGGCACGAGGAGAGGAATGATGAGAAGAGTGTAGAAGGGGAGGAGCTGAGGATGGAAACATAAAGACGGAGAGGTGGGAGATGATATGCCAAGAGGAGAGGCAGATGTGGATGATACTATTGACGAAATGTCAGACATTCTCCGCTGTTGCTAGGTTAACATGTCAATAAATAATTTGTGCATGCTGAATATCATCAAAATATATTAGTTCGCTATGTGCCTGGTTGAATTAAATGGTTGATAGATATAATGTATATAGTAATGAATAGCATTTCTCAGTTCTTAGCTTCATGTGTATTGAATATCCTGCAGAAAAAAGAACCAATTGTATCTACTTTAGTATTTGTGCGCTGGTTAATACTGCACCTGCAAACCATGGTTAGCTGTTGGTGCATCATGTTTTGATGAAATTATGCTTAATAGTGCTATTTTAAACTTTACTGTTTTGTAGAAACATATTGCTGAAACTACAGTTTTCCTGTCTTTTATTTGTCTTTTACTCTTTTGTGTAATTTTACCCATGCACAGAGGAATCAGGCAGAAGGAGGGAAGGAAGGAAGGAAGAAATCCTCAAAGGTTTTAGGAATGATTTAAGAATACTGCCTTTAACCCTGTATCAGGCAAGGGACTATTTTTGGTAATTTCTGCATACATTACCAGACAGTGACATCAGCAGTTCCAGTGAGGACAGTGAGTCACCAATCTTAGGTCCAATGTGGTCTCCAGGGTCTGTAAGGTCCACCTCTGTATGAACAGTGAGTGTACCTGCTTTGTTAGGTACCATGAAGTAATGGTACTAATGAAAGGAATGATGTTCAAAGGGAGAATGAGACAATGTGTGAGGCTGCCTTCATATATTCTGCATTTAGAACACATTGTCTCTGTCTCTGGTCATGCCCCAACATTCAGGGATACCAGAAAAATTCTCAAAACCCACAATGAACCCATTTTAATCCTCTATCTCTTCTCCTTGGTTTACCAAATAAGTGTATCAGTAATAAGCATAATAGGAAACTGTATAATATTTTAACATTCTGTGCCCAAAAGAATATACTACTACACCGGATGTTTTAATAAACCCTGTACTATTTCTGGATGGAGGAGGCTAATACTGGAGCACATTCCACTTGACTTTTTGACATGTTTGACACATTCTAAGATCAACATATTCATTCGCATTTGGAAACCCTTCCTGGACTATACTGAAGGAAATGTGTCCTCATATCTGTCTTCAGCTTTCATCTGCTCTTAAATGGACTTTTATCATATTATATAGATATGAATGTGATGGGAATCTGTCTCTATGCTGACTGTAAATCTCTATTTTTGTTTTGACAGTGGCGCTGAGTTGTTTTGTTTTGTGCTGTTTTGAAAAATGAAAATTTAATAAATATATTCTTTTAAAAAAAAAGGATAATATGGATATGGACAGGTGTCTGGATCAGCACTTATGTTATTCACTGTACATGTGTTTTTATTACTTCCACCAGGAGATATTGTGATCACTTTGCTTTGTGTGTTTGTTTGTTTGCTTGTTTGTTTGATTGTTAGCAACTTTATAGGAAAACTATTACAACCATCTTTACCAACTTTTACCCACACATAGGCCTAGGCCCTGGGACCAACCCATTAAATTTTGGGCCAAGTAGGCCAAAGTTCAAAGTCCCAACAAGGTCACAAAATGTCAAATTTTCCTATCTCTCATCATTGAGCAATTTTCGAAAATTCATAAAAAATTCAAAACAACTCTGATTAGCCTCCAATTTGATCTGCCCGTAGCTTATAACAATATCTTGTATCTGGCTCAAAATTGTCCACATCCACTGTGGAATGTGGACTCTGTGGACATTTACATTTAACATTGAAAATCCCATTTACAACACATTTTTCATTGTAACTTAACAAATATTGATTGGAATTTAATAGGGCTGTGCAATTAATCGAAATTCAATTACGATTTCGATTATTACACACAACGATTACAAAAATTATGTAATCGAGAAAAAACGATTATTAATTTTAAGTCGTTTTAATTCACGCGCACGCAAGCTACCATGAGCTGCTCTGCCCCACCCCCCTCTAAGTTACTGCTGCCAGCTAGCCAGCAGGTCCACCCCAAGAGGAAAGTTGTACCTAGCGGTCTGGAAAAATGGCAGGAGAATCACAGCAGAAGTGCTTGGTAAACAAAAAAGGCAAGTCAAATTCAATTGTATGGAATCACTTTGGGTTTGATGAAGAAGACGAAGAGCAAAAACACATCACGTGCAAAAAGTGTTTAGTAGTTGTGTCCGCACCGACCGCTAACACAACAAACCTTTGTAACCATCTAAAGTTGAACCACCGCGACCTTTATCATAATCTTATGAAAAACTAAAACGCATAAAAACAACTTCATTCGCAATGCAATCTTCAGTCTCCGAATCTCTTTATGCTGCAACTCCCGTATTAACCTAACCCTAACCCGTATAACCCTAACATGCGTATTCTAGATGGCTGATGTATACAGAAGGCCTTAACTGAAACCTCATGGCACGCCACTGAATTTACTATGTTTCATACTACACTGAACATACTTGAATTTATAATTTGCACTTTACGTGAGGTTTTTTTTTTTTTTATTGCTACAGTTCTATGGCAAGTCTAGAGCAGTTTAATTCCAGTGCACTATTTATTTACAAAAGGAAACATACTTGAATTTACAGTACACTTATTTGCATTCAAAGATTTTTTTGTTTCATACAAAAGTGAACATACTTTGTTTTAGTGGTTAAAAGCTTTATTTATGTTTAAAGAGTATATTTTACATTGCTTTGCAAGAAAAAAATAAACAACTTTTAGGTTAACAAATAATCGTTTTTAATAATCGTGATTTCAATTATTGCTAAAATAATCGTGATTTTTTTTTTTTTTTTATATATAATTGAGCAGCCCTAGAATTTAATATAATTGACATACACATGACTGGTACCAAGCTTCAACTTTTTCTGCTGTATGGAACAACCTTGAAACTGTTTAATTTAAAAAGAAATAGTCAATCCACACATGCACACCATTCGGGGTACTTGGCGGAGGTTTGCGTTCTCTGAACACTTGTTGTATTTTTTATTTACTTGTATATTTTTTTCTGTTTGCCACTTATGAGTAAGGAACCAAATATGGTAACTTCCTTGACCTTTCTACATGAAAACAAAAAAACAAAACAAAAGTAGTAGAGTCTTGTTATGTCCTCCAATAACACACTAAGGTTGAAATTTTGAATTCCTGAGTATTTCTATGAGTGAACTATAAAGGGTTAATGTGAACCTACATAACTGTGTAATTTTCACATACAGCTGCAAAAAAAAGTCTAATTCTGAGCTTATATGTGTTCTTAATAAAGGTCTTTTTCTTATTAACAAATCATGATTACCATTGCTTGCTTCACATTACATTGATATTTCATTATTTTAACTGATTGTCATCTCTAAAGTGCCCATGTTTCAACTTTTTTCTTGAATGCACTGTACGCCCCGATGTCAGAAATGGATGTATATGTACAAATTAAATTAAATTGACCAGATGAAATGTGAATGTTTGACGTAGCCCTCTTTTTTTAAATTAGTATTTTTCCTTGATTTAATATTTAATATAATTTACTATATAAGTTACATTTGTATACTGTGTGTCTAATAGTGTTTTATTTCATTGTTCTCCTTATGTTGGATAATTTTAACAGATGCAATATTGAAAAATAGTGCAAAGTTTAGAAATAGTAGTAGTATTTCCAAAGTGTTTTTTTGTTTTGTTTTTGTTTTTTTTCTGGGTTGCTAAATTCTCTTGTTATTTGTTTCATAAATGGTTTATTGATAAGGTAAATGACTGTAATTCACCTTTAAAAACCTCTACATCCAGTAAATGCTTAATATTAGTTGCCCTATTGAACTGTAAGCCAGCAAAATGAGAAAACTTGAGATTTTTTAATATGTCTCTGGGTGAATGTGGATCAATGCAGTGTTGAATGGTCTGCTGTGAAAAAAAGGAGCTGCTGAGGCTGGTTGGCTGTATCATTACTCTCACTGTTATTACAACTGTACAGTCTCTGCACAAATCCTCCTGTGTACAGACTCTGCTTATAAGGTAAACATTTGGTCATCATCACCGTAATTATGCACAAGTACAAGTCCCCATGCACACGCTGAGCAGAAATATAGTTGGGGGCTAAAGGGAGCCAATGCTACTCATTAATAGTGTGCCAGAACCACTGCGATAACATTGGATCCAATTCCTGAGAGAGGTTTTATTTTTTGACCAATTAGCTGCCTGAACAACCTATTGGCCATGAAGTGATCTCAGCAGGGACTTTATCAGACCATGCTCTATTAAATCAGCGCTCTGGCTGAACAGTTAGGTACCATCACAGTGCTTAGAATGGCTGGACCTGATTGATGTCACTGCCAAATGCCAAGTAATAACGGTTGTTATTCTACGTCTCGATGCTGCCATTTTCCTTATGGATGCCCCCATAGCCCTGTATGTATGCATGCACACGTTTAGATACAGACATAATGGGTGATTTTACTTTTTTTTATTTGCTTGTCTGTGTGTTTGATTGACCGTTTTCAGCGATATAGCTGGTTGGAAAGATAATCATAATGCTCAAGGGTGGAAACTGTTCTGAATCTGAAACATGGCCTTATTGCATTCACAGAATGTCGGCAGGTGGGTCAAAAGGGCTAGCAATAGGTACCGTATAATTTAGACGTGTGGCAGGTAATCATAATGACTTTGTAAAGTCTGTGAGCAGCCAGCGGCATGTCTTAATAGCTCCAGGATTGGAAAATTGTTTTATGAAGCATAATGCAGTCAGTTTTTAAAAGCATGTGGATAAAGTTGATTAAGGTTTTGTACATGTCTTTAATTTTAATTTGGATCATCTCATTCATTAGGCCAATTTATCTATGGTCGGTTGTGTTTAAAGTAGTGGCTTTCACAGCTGGAAATAAAAAAGGAATTACACAAAGCACAAAGCTGCTTCAGTGTAATTTCAGAAGATAAATAGGAAGTACTAGTTGGATTATATTTATTTATTTATTTATTCCCAGGCTTGCCAAAACTGGTTCGAGACAGTTTTGGCAAGCCTGTGGGGGTAAAAAAATATGTAAGTAAGTAAATATATGTCTTAGTATTTTACTAACTGGCCAAAATATTCCTTTTAAGTTACTCCTACCTCCTGAACCAAACTAAAATGATACCTCTGTTTTTGCCTTGTTCCACAATATTATTAAATCACAGAGAAAAAAAAAAAAAAAATCTTTCCTTCTTTGTGTCATTTGGTCGCCCCTGGTTAGTTTAACTGGCTATTTGCATGGCAACAATGGTCTTAGCTTTAATGTCTCAGTTAGAGGTTAATACAAAGAGTGCAGAGGCAAAGAGGAAATTCTCTGGTGCTTATTTTAACAACAGTTTACAGTCCACACTGGCAGAAGTGTATCTCAGCTGATACACACTAATGCTGCCACTTGACAAACATTAGGTTTTACTTCCTATCAATATAAGTTGATTTACAGTAGCTTAGAGCAGTGGTTCCCAACCTTTTTTGGCTCATGACCCTATTTTAGCATCACAAATTTCTGGTGACCCTAGACAAAACTGAGACTTTTTTTGCTAAAATTAATTTGTTTTTGATCATGTAATAGTTTGCTATAGTATGTTGCAAATAAACGTTAATTTGAGATGACATTTAGTCTATATAATGTATATTATTATGGACGGAGGCAGAAAATCCAGGTGTAGATTACTGCACAAAGTGAGAATTTGATTTTCCTTGGTCAGGATATGTACAGTCAGTCCAGCTTGGATTTACAAGGCTGACAATTAATACTGAACAAACAAAAACTCAAACTATGAATTATGAAAAAGCTGCAGCATCTGAAACCGACCACAATGAACATTTGAAAGATAAACAGTACCACAGTGCTTCAGTTTCAGCTTCACAGTTTGTTATGTCTGTTATGGATTGGGATTGTCAACTCACCATATATTTTTATTAGTAAGTTTTAATTTTTTTTATTTTTATCAATCAATCAAATTTTATGTATACAGCGCCAAATCATAACAAAAGTTATCTCATGACACTTTACATATTGAGTTGGTCGAAACCAGACTCCAAGTCAATTTACAGAAACCCAATCAATTACTAAAATTTTCAAGCAACCTCATTTGAATTCCAGGCGATCCCACGTGGGGTCCCAACTCAAGGTTGAAAAACACTGGCATAGAGGGTAGATACACAAATTAGAAAAAAAAAAGAAAGAAAGAAAGAAACTGTGGTGTTTTTCTGAGAACTGCTTTCAGTCCATAGTGACAAAAAAAGTACTTCTGTTACTATGCAATTCTGCGACAGTGAAACTATAGAGAAGTTCTTGGTAAAAATCCTCTTGACTGATCAAAAATGAAGGGCTTCATCACCTGTCAGACTGTTTCACTAATTTCATGAAAAGCAGTGCCATACTTTTCGCACCATCCAGCAGACAGATAGATGAACAGACGGGAGTGATCGTGTAACCTCCAGGGTTGAGCTAATTTACACAGTGATTAGAAAGAGAGAAGAAGACAGTTCAGATATTAAAATGACCATGACACACTAGTATCCTAGTTATTACACTTTCCCCAGTTTGGATTATATTCAGAATCTGGCAGAAATGTGGACACACATCTAGGATGGGATGGGATAGGATAGGATAGGATAGGATAGGATAGGATAGGATAGGATAGGATAGAATAGAATAGAATAGAATAGAATAGAATAGAATAGAATAGAATAGAATAGAATAGAATAGAATAGAATAGAATAGAAGCTTTATTGTCACCATATTAGCACAAGGCATCAATATGACAAAATTCAAAGTGCTCTTCAGGTCAGTGCTAATCAAGCTTAACATAAAAGAAAGCATATACTACGCCAAAAATAAAGGTAGTTAAAAACAATTAAAAGCAGCGAAGACAATGAAAGTATCTAAGACAAAATAAAAGTAGCGAAACAATAAAAACACACTCCTAACAACACTGCAAGGCAAGTGTATTTGTATAGCACTATTCATACACAGGGTAACTGAAAGTGCTTTACAAAGGCATAAAAAAATCCTGCAAAAGCAAGACATTGAAATTACATTAAAATCAAAAAAGGGGAGAAAAAGACATTAAAATCATCAGAGATAAAACATGATTTTAAAATACATTAACAGAATAAGAGAAATACATCAATTATATTAAAATTATACATTAAATTAACACTAAAATTAAAATGGAGTAAAAGCAAGACATTAAAATAAAAAAGTACATTTGAAAGACAAGAGTTTACTCGTAACATGCTACATACACTACAACATTAAGGCAGATGATATTCCTGTTTACATGATAAATACTAGTATCCTGTTAACCATTACTGCTGCTGTTTATGCCTGTGATGTTTATAACACTGCACTGCCATTTATTCTGGAATTTCAGTCAGTTCTGCGTAAGTTTAAAGTTGCTGTGTTCATAGCACGATGGTCACTTTTGTTTATAGCAGATGTATTAGTATTAGGAATGTGTCATCCACTATCAGCAGTAGAGGATGAGATCAAGAGGTCAACAAGTCCTCTAGCTGTTTGTTAATTTGTCAGAGTTATTTTCCATAGGACAACGATGTGGGTGAAGATACACAGCCATGACTGAAGGCAAAGAGTCATCATGATGAAGTTCAGTGACTGGCTTTAAGGTTAATCCACATAGTTATGTTTCTGCAGTGTTTTCCACTGGGACCCCACTATTGTTCTGTTCATGTTGTTAAACCTACATCCTGTTGGCTGTTCTACCGTGGATTTCAACAGTTCAGCTGATACCTTTTTCCATCTAATCTGCCAAGTATTTAATTGTTTTCACTGAGACAAATCTGTGTTGTTCCAAAAGTGAGATGATTTCATGGCAGCTGCCATGTTTGTATTATTATTATATCATGAAGTACCTGTGCAGTTACCTGTAACTTCCGAAATAGGAAAGTGTATACATGTAAAAAAAAATAAATAAAAAAAAAATAAAAAAAAAATAAAAACAGACGGTAGCAAAGTACTTCAGCTAGTGTATGTGGTTTTTCAGACTGGGATGAGGGCTTATGTGGGTTACTGAAATCAGTAAAAGATGTTGAAATGCACAGACACAAAGATACTGCAAACCCCCACAATCACAAATCAGCATTTTCACTTGTCTAAATGTGTCACATCAAGAGCTCAGTTTTGTATAAGGTATGGAGAGTGTAAATTGTGGAGGCAATTTTCCAGTTTTCACATGTTCTCGGAAACAGCACATCAGAGATATCCTTCAAGAAATATTGAAGGAAATCAATTATATATATATATATATATATATATATATATATATATATATATATACATATATATTGTGTGTGTGTGTGTGTGTGTAAAATGAATGAGTTCATCAATAAATCCATATCCAGGATACTAATGTGCAAGAAAATCAGTGATTAATGCTAAGCCTCCAGACATAGGTGAAGTTAACTGATGCATGTTAGCTCCATAGTAGAAGAAGACTCTTACAATAGTATGTCTAAACACAGTCTTGACTGCAACAGCAGGCTTTTTTCATGGCAGACATTTTGGTTTGTAAAAGCATGGAAAGCACAGGTGTTACTAACATTATTAATGACGCTCTGTTCCATTTAGTTACCCACAGGAATCCACTGCACACACCGGCACATGCAATTCCAAGGCCTGAAACCATATGGGATGGGGTGTTTTCTGTTTTAAAGGTCTATTTTGTATTTCTGTATTTAGTATTTTAGTGAATGTAGTGAATTATAGAATTGCTAATAGGCATGTGTGGTCAGATGAGCTGACAGGTTGCAATTACTGTGTTAGTTCCTCTCCATTTACACTCATTCTTTGGCGGTTCAGTCTCTGGGTTGCTGCTCTGTCTCTCCCCTCTTTCACAGTCACCTCAGCTCTTTGGTCACAATCCAAACCCAAGACCAAAGCATTCTGGCTGCCCACCAAACCAGCCTTGATCCTTTCATATGAAACATGATGCAAGGTAGCTGTTTGAGGATTGTTGGGGTAAATATGTTTACCCTGAAGCCCAGTTCACTTGAGTACACTAAAATACAACAAATAGATCCCCTTTATTTTCCAAATGTAAGTCCATCTGAACTGTGAATATATAAAGCTAGTTTTTTCACTTGTAAGAGTATGCAGTTCTAAACTGCTATCATTGTTATGTTGCCAGTGTGAAGGCACACTGATCCCCCTAAGCAGGAAGATAAAAATCTGTCACAGTACCCTGCATGGAGGAGCCCATTGTTTTGGGGATTAAGGAGGATTAGGGGCGGATGCTGGCGACTGAGGGGTTTGAGCAGTGTGACCCTTTCACTAATCATTATAAGACAGATACAGAGCACTCAAACTCTTAAATCAATTATTATCAATTATTCAAAGCTGACAGGAGCAGAGGATGAAAAAGAGTATGGAAATGTGGCAACAGTTTGAGGAGTGCAGCAAGTGTCCAGATATAAAATAAGAATTTATGAGTAACTTTTGAACAGAGCTCATATTAACACTCAGTGTGTGTCATCATTTTAAGCTTTTAATCTGATCAACATGCTGAGTTATAAAAGGGAAACGCTCACTGCAGCAGGCATCCTAAAGGGTCAGCATCCATTCAGCTGTAAACTGTGCCAGGGTGTCGTCCAAACTGTGTCTTTGTGTGAGGTGAGGAATAATTATAACTGAACAGATATGGAAAGATTTCACTGTCAGCACATCAAGCAAGAAAAAACAGAGCAACACAGACACACACACACATATATACAGTGTATATAGATATAGATAGATAGATAGATAGATAGATAGATAGATAGATAGATAGATAGATAGATAGATAGATAGATAGATAGATAGATAGATAGATAGATAGATAGATAGATATAGATATAGATATAGATATACAGGGTGGGGAAGCAACATTTACAATATTTTGAGGCAGGGATTGAAAGACAGTGTATGACCAATTAGTTTATTGAAAGTCATGAGAATTTATTTGCCACAAGAAAATTGACATAATAGAAAATGTTTTATTCTATGTGTCCTCCTTCTTTCTCAATAACTGCCTTCACACGCTTCCTGAAACTTGCGCAAGTGTTCCTCAAATATTCGGGTGACAACTTCTCCCATTCTTCTTTAATTGTATCTTCCAGACTTTCTCGTAATAGTTTTGCTCATAGTCATTCTCTTCTTTCCATTATAAACAGTCTTTATGGACACTCCAACTATTTTTGAAATCTCCTTTGGTGTGACGAGTGCATTCAGCAAATCACACACTCTTTGACGTTTGCTTTCCTGATTACTCATATGGGCAAAAGTTTCTGAAAAGGTATGGATAATAGTGTTAGGTATGATTATGGTTTCAAAACAATTGACGTAGAAAAAACATCTAAATGTTCATTGTAAATTTAGCTTCCCCACCCTGTATATATATATATATATATATATATATATATATATATGATTTTTTTAAGGGGTCATACCTAAGAAAAATATAGGTGGTTTAAATAGCAATGAAACTGCCCTTTAAAAACAGATGGGATGCTTGAAAGAGAATAAAAAGATGCCTTTAAAGTGGTACATAACATCATTATAGGGGGATTGTGTCCTTGTGAGACCAAGGATGCAGTTATCCATACTAATGTGCATAATATGCATAACTCCCAGATGTGCATTTCCCCCTTTTCCAGAGATTACATGGCGTAAACATACCTCCCATGCAGCAGTGGAAAGGAATACACCATAAAATACATCTTTTTGAGATTATGATATGTTGCCATGACTGGGACCAATATTGTTTTCAGTGTTGATAAAATGTCAAGTATGGTAGATCATGGAACTGAAGCATCATGCATTGCAATTGGATAACGTCATGTCTGAATGTGTCCTTGTGGAATACGTTGTTTTTGGTCTTTAGGACACAGCTTCCTTCCTTGTCTTTATAGTTTGCCATTTAATAGTAAAGGCAGTGCAGGCTAAAAGGAAACACAAGGCACAACTGTAGTTAGCATGGCACACTAACTGATTGCTAACAGCGTCTCTGGAGCTCCTTTAGTGGTTAGTTGTCTTTGAGCTTCAGAGCAGTGTTTTACAGTAGGCTCAGTGTGGTCTCACAGGGTAGGAGACACATGGCTAATCAAAAGACACATCCAGCTGTTTCAGTCAAAGAATCAGACTTGTAACTACCTGGTTTAGTAGGTATCTCATCACTGACACTACTGTTCAAACTCACTTGACATTTCTGTTCAGTTGTGAATTTTTTATACCCGTAAAAGAATATTTTACACTTTACTTTTTCTTTCCAAAGTCTTTCCATATCATATTTTCTACCTCTGAAACTATATTGTTTGGTGTTACATAACTGAACTTCTGCACCCAAAGGAAATGCAGTTTTCTCTAGGATAAGATGCATTAAACGTTTTGCTTAACCTTAGAGGTCAAGTCCGTGCCAACAGAGCACAAATGTGAAGTAAAAATTTGCATTAAAAAGTTTATTTTCATCTTAAAAAGTTACTCGGGTCTTTCTTTGTGGCTTTTGACTGACTGTTGCTTGCAATGTTATGACATTTAATCTGCATGCATTACTGATCAATGACAAAAACTTTTACCCAATTATGACAACACTAACAATTTAATCCTGTTGACTGAAAACTATTGTGTGTGTAATTGAAAAGGACATAACACCTATATTTATGGTGTCATAAATATTTACACATCGCAGCTTTCGGAGACAACAATTATTTTCTTCTCCATTTGCGAGGGTCATTTTCATGGTGTGTCATTGTGATTGACATGGCTGCTCTACTTGAGTAATGCGACTTTCTAAAGAGATAATGAATTTCCCAAACCCTTTCATACACACTTTGCCTGGACACCTACTGTGCTCAGATGACAGAAAAAAAGTATTTACACTAGATTTGTTGAATTTAAATGTGTATTTATGTGACAAAAAGTTCATCTTTGTTTCTTCTTTAAAGCAATTACTTTAAGAGGCTAACACAGGTTCAGTAGCAGATCTACGGTGAACTGGAAGGAAGGGTTCGTGTCACTGTCCTGCCAGTCTGTCTGCACTCTACCTCCCTAAGGGAATTCTCCTCTTACTTGTGTGAATCTGTTAGTGCGTTAATCTTTTCAGGTCCACTCCATTATCAAAGAGCAATGTGACCCACTTGTGCAGTCCCTCACTTTTCACATGCTGTCTAAGGTGAAGAGGGCTGCTGGGAAAGTACTGGAGAGTTGTGAGCACCAGAATATACAGATGTAGACACCACTGCACCATGTCCAGTCATCAGAGGTGGCAAAAGTACTCACATACTGTACTTAAGTAGAAGTACAGCTAGTTGTGTGAAAAAATACTCTCGTAAAAGTAGAAGCACTGATTCCACTTCTTTACTTAAGTAAAAGTAAAAAAGTGCAACTTCTCAATTGTAATAAAGTACAAAAGTA
This sequence comes from Sphaeramia orbicularis, assembly GCF_902148855.1. Taxonomy (NCBI): domain Eukaryota; kingdom Metazoa; phylum Chordata; class Actinopteri; order Kurtiformes; family Apogonidae; genus Sphaeramia; species Sphaeramia orbicularis. Next base: position 28,812,717 of record NC_043968.1, on the reverse strand, counting down.
AGAAGTAGAACTGCATTTTTGCCATACTTATTCAACCAGGCAGAATCATATAATCATATAAGAATTTTCACGGGTACAGGCACGGGTGAAATTAAATAAAATGCAGGAGGGTAGCAGGCAAAGAAGAAAAAAAATAAAAGAAGATTCACGGATGAAAATAATTGTCAGGACATTTAATGATGATGATCCAATGATGAGCCAAAAATAAAGCCCTTAAAAGTGAGTTACTGTGTAGACAATGCCTTTAATCATGGGTTGGGTCACGGTACTCAGCTTTGTGGGTACGGGCAGAAAAGTTTGGAAAAAGTGGACCCTGTGCAGGACTCTGGTACTGACCCCGTACTGGACTCTGGTACTGACCCCGTACTGGACTCTGGTACTGACCTTGTGCAGGACTCTGGTACTGACCCCGTACTGGACTCTGGTACTGATCCCGTACTGGACTCTGGTACTGACCCTGTACTGGACTCTGGTACTGATCCCGTACTGGACTCTGGTACTGACCCTGTACTGGACTCTGGTACTGACCTTGTGCAGGACTCTGGTACTGACCCTGTACAGGACTCTGGTACTGACCCCGTACTGGACTCTGGTACTGATCCCGTACTGGACTCTGGCACTGACCTTGTGCAGGACTCTGGTACTGACCCTGTACAGGACTCTGGTACTGACCCCGTACTGGACTCTGGTACTGACCTTGTGCAGGACTCTGGTACTGACCCTGTACAGGACTCTGGTACTGACCCCGTACTGGACTCTGGTACTGACCTTGTGCAGGACTCTGGTACTGACCCTGTACAGGACTCTGGTACTGACCCCGTACTGGACTCTGGTACTGATCCCGTACTGGACTCTGGTACTGATTTCATTCATTGATTCGTCAAGAAGGTTAATCCTAGCAGTGAGGAAGGGGGGGTTTATGTCAGACTGTTATTTCACCACTTCAGATAAAAAAAAAAAAAAAACTGACCTGCCCACTCTCCCCGCTTCTGATTGCATTTATGAAAATACCATAAATGACATTTAGAAAACGAGCAGGCACAGCTGTATTCTGGTGTATAATTTACCCAAATGGAATTACAGGCATATAACCATTAAATCGTAGAGCCATGGAAGTCAAAGTGATTGAAAAGTACATCTGAGTGTAGATATGAAAGTTGTTTCACATATAGGGGTGTGTTTTTCTTATATTATAGCTGGTCTCCAGCAGAGAAAGATATGATGTTGATAATAATGATGCTGGGTATGTTGTGTTATTTTGTCAAATGAATTCTCTAAACCCTGTGGTTTTCTCTTGTCAAATTAAGCTGAAAAGCACGTTTCACTGAATGATCAGCAAACAAACATCCAGAGGGTAAAGGGCTTGTAGCTTTTCAAAGCATCACAACAACAGAGTGAATTACACTCTCATATGAAATTTCCAGCATAGTGAAAGAAGATGGAGCAAACATACAATATGTGGAATTAATAAAATTACTGAGGCAAAGATAATCAGGGGCTGCCTGTCATTGTATTCGAAGATGGGAAACAGCTATTTAAGTCATAATGATGATCTGTTTTCTTCCATATTGCACTACAAAGAAAATGCAGACAGTCACTGCAGTGCAGTGGCACAAATCTTTAGCAATGGCATGAAAATGATGAAATGAATGAGGACGAGGTTTTGAAGTAATTACAATGGTTTGACAATGCTGAAATAGAGCTGTCAAGCTCCTGACCCTTTTAAGATTTGCATTTTCTTAACAAACTTCAATCCTTTGTAAATACTAATCAAAGACAATATTAGTTAAAGTGCTTTGTCTCATTTATGGGGGCTAAACTGAGTGGTTGTCAGTAGAATGTATGTGTCTGCTGTAGCTTCAGGTTTACTGTGGCTCTTTACATTGTCATAAGGGTGCTTCTTGTGTACCTTTAGGCTGTACACACATCTGCAAATATCTAACCTCCTTCATACATATAGTAGCACTAATGCATTATTAATACTAATATTAAGGGACTGAAGTTAGTAAATGAGTCATTCCTGTTTTTAACTTCATTTCCCATCATGCAGCGTTGCGCTGCACTTCCCGTCAACCAAGCAATGTGATTGTAAGGCTATTGAATTCAAAATTACTAATATGTCCAAAAATATTGATCCTATCAACTTTCCAAGATATTTAACGTGGAGATGGGACTATTCCTCAACGGTAGGCACCAAATTGGACAGGTAAAAACATTTCAGTTTCTCAGAACTGTGCAGACACACACACACACACCTACACACCTACACACACACGCACACACACGCCTATATACACACACACACACACACACACACACACACACACACACGCTCTGAGACTGTCCAGTATTGTGATACAGATTATTGCAGTATCTGAATGCTACACTCAGTGGACATTGTTCAGTGGGACTCTGCTCTTTGTACCACTCATGACAGACTGTCACCTCATCAGATCTAATAAGAGCAGTGTCTAATCAGGTCACCCTTAACAAAACATGTTTGTTATCAAATGATTGTACAAGTATAAAATGGTGATTTGGACCTCAGTGTGCCAATCAATAAAATTGTGTACCAAGTGGCCTTCAATGACTCACAATCAAAAAATGAAGTTACATCGGTGCAAAGACCAGGTGGAACAGGGGCATGTGAAGGAGAAGAAACTGAACTTGCACAAAATAGTGCATACGCTAAAATGATATTGTTGTTCTTCAGTGTGAACCAATTCCTACAAGTCAATGGCTTATTAAAAATGAAGAAAGTAAGAAAATGGAGCCCTACAAATCTACACTCAAACATTCAACAATCAATTAGTTCTACTTCCTCCCACTCCTTTCTGAATATGCAAATGAAGTCATACTTTGTTTTCATGTATATGTACAGGTTTTTGTTTGTTTGTTTTCCTATAATCTGTTTCATTTATAAGAACTAAGTAGGATTATTTGGTTTAGTTGCATATTTGAAATAAACTAAACTAAAAACTAAACTAAATCAGATGGTCGTTGAAGTGTGTCTGATAACTGAATTTGCAACAATAGAAAAAGGGTTTTGTTGCAGTTGAATTATTTATTATGTTTTATCTATTAGCTGGATGATTTATTATATATTTAAAATTGCTATGCTATTCTTTTTCAATGCAGTCATTAATCAGTACAACCTATCCATGCTATATGTCACCTCATACATATGTGACTTATTCTGTTTGACTGACAGCAGTATCAGTGCACAGAGAGGCTGTGGTGTCTGCTGTAGTTGTCAACTTTATTAGCAACAACAACCTGCAGCTAATCACATCTGACAATTAAATCTAAGTCTATCAGATATCACGTGCATTGTCCCAGTTAGCTGCAATTTTAACTAGATTTGTACTTAATGCATCATCTTTCTGAGGTTTGGCTAGTGTAGATGTCCTTCCCTTGCATGTGCACTGGGTTAGACTATGCAGACCAATATTCATCCTATCTTTTTTACTTCAAAAAACGGCAATAAGAATTATTACTAATGCAAATTTTGATGCAACAACAAACTATATTTTTTACAAAGCTTAATTTATTGAAAATACATGATCTTGTTAAACTTCATACAGTAGTAGTGATGTACAAGGCACACAATAATCTTCTCCCTCCTTCCATCCAGGAGACATTTGAATGTAGGAAAAGTCAGTACAGCCTCAGAGGAATCGTCTTTTTTAAAAAAGCTAAAGCAAGAACAAATAAAAGAAGTAGATGTATTTCCGTTAGAGGGGGTTAATCTTTGGAATGGCCTGGAAGATCGATTAAAACAGTCTAAAATAATTACAACTTTTAAAAAGCTGTCCAAATTAGCTATTATTTAAAAATATAGAGCTCAGGACTGACTAAAGAAAATACTTGTTTAAAAGACTAGGATCAATATTAGTAGTTGAGATAAGGACATGATTTACCTGAATTAAATTAAATGTATATTCTCTTCTGTTGTATATTTAGCAATGATTACATTACATTTTTGTTTGTTTGTTTTCATATGGAAACACTGTGTTAATTGCAAATAGGGTTAGATAAAATAAGTCTGAACTTCAGCCTAAACCCTTTCGGTCGTATTGTATATGGAACAATGGATATGTTGGTTTTGTTTGTTGTGTAAAGTAATTAACGACCGAATAAATTACTACTTCACTTCACAAATCAAGATGTCAGCTATTTTAGCAACAATATCTTGGCTTTATTTTCACACAGAAGGATGATGTTGTATCCTGTTGTATCTTTAGGGGACAGTCTTTATGATCAAAAACAACAGTGTTAACTTTTCACATGTAAAACTGCACATCGTAGTATATCAGCGTCTTAAAAAAATAAATTTGGCACAGTATGTTGACACCAGATTGCATTTCATGTTTACTAAGTAACAACAGTTTCATTTTGTATTTTGGCTCAGTTAAATCTATGGCTAGAGCTTAGAGAGCTGTGACTGCCTTAGCTTCTAGATCCAATATCATCTTGGGCAGACGGTCTGGGCTTCTGCTTTGATGTCTTCCATCTGCAAGTCCCTAAGGCTTTGTGGAAGGGGTTGACACCAAGGCCAGATGGGGCAGCAATTATTCTCACTTCTGTTGGTCAATTGCATTTCATATTAGGAAAGTTCAAAGTGCAGGTCCAACACCAAACACAACTTGTGGTGAATTTCTTCAACACACATAGACTTCTCAGTAGTGTGGCTTATTCAGTTCCTCCTGTGTGCTGCATTCTTCACATTCACTGGTCATTTCCTCTTGTGGGGTTGTGAGGTTGAACTTTTCTTGACTCCTCTTGGTAAATTTAGGCTGTACTTAGCTTTTCTTGTACTTCTTTTTACTGGATGATGTGGTTGCTTCCATATACACAAATCTTTAAATATGTTGACTCTTGTAATCCTTTATCAGGCAAGTGACTATTTTTAGTAATTTCAGCATACTTTACAAGACAGTGACAGCAACAGTTACAGTAAATCCGCAATCTCAAGCTCAAGTCCAATGTGGTCTACAGGGTCTGTAAGGTCCACCTCTGCATGAACAGTGAGTGTACCTGCTTTGTTAGGTACCATGAAGTAATGGTACTAATGTATGTGTACATATGTTTGTATGTATGTATATTGTGTATATTGTGTAAGTGAGTGAGTGAGTGAGTGAATGCCTCATATATAAATGCAACACTGGGTTATCGAATTGTATGGTAGGACCGTTTTAAATTATGTATATTTTATGTATATTATATTTTTATGCATGGAATGATCATTTTAAATTATGTATATTTTATACTTGTACTGCAATGTTGTTGAAGAGCCCAAGTGGACTGGAGTTGAGAATTAGCACTAGCCATAAACTCTGTATGCATCACATCAGCTGCAAACTTATAACTATGTTTGACTGCATTATCCCTGTCAAATAAAAAAAAATAAATAAATAAAATAAGTAATGATGTTCAAAGGGATAATGTGTATGTTGGCAGGTGTCTGGATCAGCACTTATGTTGTTCTAATGTTCTAAAATACATGTTTCTGTCACGTTACATGTATTTTTCTTGTACTTTTTATATTCAGTTCTTGGATTTTTTTTTTTTTTTTTTTTTTTTTTGCCACTTATGGGTAAGGAATCCAATATGGTAACTTCATTATCTTTGATTTTCTACATAACAATACACAAAAAAAAAAATCACAAAAGTAATAAAGTCTTGTTATGTCCTCCAATAACATACTGAGCTTGAAATTTTGAATTTCAGAGTATTTCTATGAGTGCTCTATACACAGTTAACCTGTCCGAATACACAAGGATCACAAAGTAAATATCATAAATGGAAACAAATTAAACCCACAATATGCTGCCTAAATTTAATTTCTTTTTTCTCAGTTTCCTCTGTTCACCAGTTAATGGACAGGCCCATGGACATCATTTTTGGTTAACCCCACTGTCATGTGAATATCTTTGTTGATTTACATTTCCAGTGACCTCCACAATAATGTCCCCTCTATCCCAGTGACAGTTCCAAAAAAAATTTAAAAATAAAATAGAAAGCATTCAGAGAGTGTAAATCCAGCCACCCTGTGCAGTCACATAACATTAAAATATTGAATATTAAAATAAATCTCAAAAATCATGGGAAGGAATACTTCTAGGACCCCCCCCCCCCCAAAAAAAGAGTTTGTTCAAGGTGCTCTTTGGAAAAAGGGATTTATAAAGTAGACAAAAAACAGGAAGAAAACTCCTAGACACTCTCTTTAAGCATTAAATACCTTTATTCTTATGGCATGGTCATGTATAGACCTCAAAAACACTTCAACGCGTTTCTTGTTTCTCAAAAAAACTGTTTTTTTGGGGTTTTTTTTTGTTAGACTTGCTGATGAAGGCTTGAAGCCAAAACGTGTTGAAGTGTTTTTGAGGTCTATACATGACCATGAGAATAAAGGCATTTTAATGCTTAAAGAGAGTGCCTTGGAGTTTTGTTCCTGTTTGTCAGTAACCTTCTTTGTGTTATTCATGCAATAAATTATATAAATACTTCAAATCAGGATTATATTTTCTGAGTATTTTTTGGCCTTTTGTGTTGATATACAGGGTGGGGAAGCAAAATTTACAACGAACATTTAGTTGTTTTTTCTCAGCAGGCACTACGTCAATTGTTTTGAAACCAAACATATATTGATGTCATAATCATACCTAACACTATTATCCATACCTTTTCAGAAACTTTTGCCCATATGAGTAATCAGGAAAGCAAACGTCAAAGAGTGTGTGATTTGCTGAATGCACTCATCACACCAAAGGAGATTTCAAAAATAGTTGGAGTGTCCATAAAGACTGTTTATAATGGAAAGAGGAGAATGACTATGAGCAAAACTATTAGGAGAAAGTCTGGAAGATACTATTAAAGAAGAATGGGAGAAGTTGTCACCCGAATATTTGAGGAACACTTGTGCAAGTTTCAGGAAGCGTGTGAAGGCAGTTATTGAGAAAGAAGGAGGACACATAGAATAAAAACATTTTCTATTATGTCAATTTTCTTGTGGCAAATAAATTCTCATGACTTTCAATAAACTAATTGGTCATACACTGTCTTTCAATCCCTGCCTCAAAATATTGTAAATTTTGCTTCCCCACCCTGTAGTGCATTAAAGCAAAAAAGTAATAGGCAGATAAGATAGATGAAGTTGTGCTGGAAAAAAGGATACTAAACATGGATATAGTAAACATTTCTTTATATAGTATATAAAGGCCAAATCAAAAGTACTCAAAAACTGCCAAAGTAGGCTCAGACCCCTAAGGGTTAAGATAAATCCATTCTCTGGATGTTGAGATAAGGTTGGAAAATAATTTTCTGTGACCTTTCACCTTTCAAAGTGAACATTGTTAAGTGTGGATGTAAAGCAAACTAAACAAAATAATTTAGCATAAGATATAATATATGTGGTCTAAGTCTAAATGTTCTGGACTGTTGTCTTGGAATAACATTGTTTTATAACTAGTTACAGACTACATTTTTTTTTGAATATAGAGAAGAAATACCACAATCTTCCTTCTATGAATTCATAAGAAATAAATGCATGACTTCGCAGATTGTGATAACAACATAAGTCTTGCCTCGCCAAATAAAAGGAAATTAATTCAGCCCTTGGCACTATGCACAGTTCTTACATAAATGATGTTTCACTTATGTAACTGACAGTGTGTGAGTTGTGCTCTCTTGCAAAAGTTGCATAAATAATAAAAAAACAAAACATTCACACATGAATTAAGTGTGGAAGCAATACTAATAAATGTCCCTTTACATTTTAATTAACAGTGAGGATAATAGTGAGGATGTTAATGCTGCTGTCGGGAGCGTATCATGAGAACCAGTGAGTTCAACTTCTAATGAACATCACACAAACTAATGTGGTTAATATTGTTTTTTCTGAGCTGTTCCAATACTATTCTTATGATATATGGTCGAATATTACATGTACTTGATTGTGATTGATTTTGGTTGAAAAAACAAATGAAGAAGCCACATTCACAGTAAAATGTAATATAGTGAATCTATTGAAAAGCTGCAGGCGCCTTTTCAAAAGTAAAATTGCTGGCATCACTGACAATTGCTCAGATGTTGCTCTACCAATGGAAAATGTCTCGTCTTGGCTGAAAATAGGATTATATCACTGATTTTGAGTCATATACAGGGTGGGGAAGCAAAATTTACAATATTTTGAGGCAGGGATTGAAAGACAGTGTATGACCAATTAGTTTATTGAAAGTCATGAGAATTTATTTGCCACAAGAAAATTGACATAATAGAAAATGTTTTTATTCTATGTGTCCTCCTTCTTTCTCAATAACTGCCTTCACACGCTTCCTGAAACTTGCGCAAGTGTTCCTCAAATATTCAGGTGACAACTTCTCCCATTCTTCTTTAATAGTATCTTTAAGAAAGTCGACATTGCTGTGTGATGCTCTATTGGTACCATGTTCTAAAACGCCCCAAATAGCATAATCCAGAGGGTTTAGATCTGGGCTAGAAGGCGGCCATAAACATGATTCCCAAAAACTGCTAAAGTTGGATTTGTTGCTGTTGTCAACAAGTGTTTTGGTGTTCTTGTGTAAGATTTTATCTTCAAATCATATTTTACTGCATTTCTAACGATCTTGTTGTCTACCTCAAGTTCAATTGCCATTTTTCTCATGGATTTGGTTGGATCCTTTAGGATTTTGGATTTGAGAGCTTTAATAAAAGCTTTGGTATGTTTTTTGTTGCTTCCTCTACTTCCAGACTTTCTCGTCATAGTTTTGCTCATAGTCATTCTCTTCTTTACATTATAAACAGTCTTTATGGACACTCCAGCTATTTTTGAAATCTCCTTTGGTGTGACGAGTGCATTCAGCAAATCACACACTCTTTGACGTTTGCTTTCCTGATTACTCATATGGGCAAAAGTTTCTGAAAAGGTATGGATAATAGTGTTGGGTATGATTATGACATCAATATATGTTTGGTTTCAAAACAATTGACGTAGTGCCTGCTGAGAAAAAAAACAACTAAATGTTCATTGTAAATTTTGCTTCCCCACCCTGTACAAATTTACACTTTTAGCAGTTTTAGCAGTAATCGCACATGCAGCCCAAGTGTTTGATGACATTTTGGGACAAATCTAGTCTCAGTGTTTAAAGATCAACTGCTGTTGGATTATTTATGACAGACACACTGAGTGATGCGCCATGGAAGATGTTTTAAATAACTGGACAACTGAATGACTCTAATAACCAAATAAAAGCAGACTGTTATCATGAGTTATGCTGAAAGATGGGGCCTGTGCACCTCCTCTATTATGCCTGGGCTCCATGTCATCAATCCTGCCTATAGCACTAAATCCTGGCCAGGATCTATGAACCCCTATTGGTATTGGATTTCAGGACAGCTATGAAACCCTCAGTCAAAGCTTTAAAACATCATCTTTGTCTTAATCCACTGATCAATAGGTCTGACAGGTTGAAATAACACAATAAAGTAGATTTAGTGGTCTAGCAATGTGAGGACATTTCATACTTCAGATTAAAGGCTGGTGTATTGTGATCCTGAGAGAAGAGGTAAAACACTGTCTCTGTCCTGAAGAACATCCTGCATCTGCCCACAATTCTGTAGACAGAATGATACATACAATCATTATTAGATATTATATCACTGCAAATTATTTGGTTCTTACCATGATTAAAAAAAAAAAACAGATTTAGAAGTGTTAGATAACTTATGTTGTTTTAAGAGTTAATTTCTTATGTTAACTGTTCAAGTGTTTTTTTCTAGATTTAACAACCTTAATTCAAGAAATCTTGTCAAGTGAAATTATCTTGCTGCATGGATAGATATTTCACTTGTTTTGAGTCTCTTTTTCCTCAGATTTAGTGTTTTTATCTTGTTTTTAGACACCGCTTTTTTGCAATGATGTGACAGAATTATAAAAGAGATCGACTTTGTGCCCAGAGCTGTTGACTATAATTTTGCATTTAAACAAAGCATGTCCCATCATGTCTTCCCATATGGTACATTTGCATTACAAATATGTTGAGAACAGATTATTAATGTGACATTATTTATGCTGTTTCTTGCAGCATTCCAGTAAAAGTATTTCTTTCAACTCATTTAAAGCTAAGAAACTTGCACAGCTAAATTTGGACAAGGGTAAAATAAGTAAAAATAATATGCATATTTTTGTAAATGCAGGGCTAGGTTAAAGTTATTTTGGCCTTTAGATAACTCCAGAGTGGCTGATCAGAGAAAAACAGTATAATTATTATAATAGATGTTCAGAAATGAAGCATGATTCAGTGTTCCATCGTGGTGTTGGATATTGATATGGTCCGTGCATACACACTACAGGTGTAAATGCAACTGAAAAAGAGAAAAATAATTTAAAAATTAAAAATAACTTTCAATTATTAAAATTTTGAAATGAGCAATATGTTGTTAAATAATATTTTCAAAGTTTTAAGAGCTTCTCATCATTTGAGTCTTTACAGTCAACAGCCTTGTTACAGTAAGACTAGTAACCAAACTTTTTTTCTATTAATGTAATTATGATTTCTGGTTAACTATAACGTTCATGACTATATTGTTTGTCATCAGACATTATGTAATACATTTATGTTTATACCAGGGACAGGTCTTTTTTGTGCATTACAAACAATTTACTCTGAATATCCTAAATATTCATTTCTCAAATAAACCAAAACATCATTCAATCAGTTGAGATCTCACCTTCAGTATCTAGAGGGGCTGCAGATTCAAACTGTTCCAGAGTGCAGGTGTAGGCATCTGTGTAAGTCAATCCAGGGCTGAATCATCTCTCAGTCTGGAGTTAAGTATTAACACCACAGGAAAGTCAAAGGTCCAAGAGACACTTATTGTGTCTTATCCTAAATAATCCTACAAACAATATTCTTGAGAATCTCACTTGACAAAGCCTTTCCCCAATGACACAAAGTCAAAGAGATTATCTGAGGAGGCACTGTGCTGCTACAAGTAACAAGCTGCCTGTCGCTGCATCTACTTGATCAGTTCAAAATATACATTCCAGGTGACATTAGGTTGACATGTAATCTGCCATAGACGTAAATGCCACTCAGGAAGACAGATTGAGACTGGAACCCAGCACGATTATTTTTCTTTGTATAAATCAAACTGCATGACAAAGTGCCAGCACCGATAAAGGCCCATTTAAATGTATGGAGTGGTGTAAAAATTCGTCGCCAGGAGGCTTGGGAACTCAGTCTATCAGGAGGGTTCCCCTGAGGGCAGTAAGAAGCTGAACCGCTGAGCGCTCGCCCCATGAAGCCTATTGTTAGTCTAATGAACAGACAGGATTTGATTAAAACATTTCAAACATCATTTGGTCCACCATGCAGAGCCGAGAGGCTCCCCTACCGCGCACACTTAACACCCTGATGATCTGAGGCGGGAGGCCTCTTACTCCCGCTCAAAGGTGAGCCCACAAATCACTGTAATGCATTCAGCAGGGGTCTCTCTCGCTGTCTCTGTTTCCAGCTCTTCTTCTTTTTGCCACTTGCAACGACTGTCGTTAAAAATTCATTAGACACTGTTTGTATCGTCTCCTCAAGGATGTCACCCTTGATGGCCAACTGTGTAGGATAAGGCAGCTTCCGCAGGCCGGAGGGGATTGATGGAGCTCCTGGAGTGTGCTGAGGTGCTCTGTGTGGCTTTGATGTATGCGTCACATCACAGTGTTACAGACATGCTTTGAGTTCGAATGGGACAAGCAAGTAGCTTAGTGCATGACCACAGACTGTGACCTCTGCAAGTAGAACTGCTGTAGAGCTGTTACTGCCAAAGTGCTATTGTTAGAAGAGCTCTTGTGCACGCACGCACACACACACACACACACACACACACACGCACACACCCTTATTTCCTTGCTACCTTGATACACTGTGTTATGTGTTTTGTTAATAAGCATTCATGAATGATCTTCAAAGAAAAAAAATCACACAGTTTTAGAGACCACAGCAAGACAGCAGCAGTAGGTAGGACATGGAAATGATGGTTTTTCACAACCTTTTTTTTCTTAAATATGACATTTGTATATTAGTTATCATTATTAAACTAAGACTCAAGACTAATGCTTGTAATAAAGACAGTCACACAATAATTTGACAAAGTACAAAGGCTTACATGGCTACATGTGTACTGCGTGCCCATTCCTCCAAAAACTATCAAGTCAAAGTGTAATTTTCATACTTTTTCTGGTATTAATAAGCCAAATCCACTTGCATTTCACTTTGCCTCCCTCCCTTTTTTTGCTTCTCCTTATGCTGCCCCCCAGCAGATAATTTATTCAAGACTCAGCATTTAGCAGGCCTAATCCTCTCTGCTGATGCTTTTAGGTGCACATACTGTACAGTAATTGTATAAAAGAGTAAAAGAGGGGTTTCAGGCACTCTGATAATCACCTGCTCTTTGGCAAAAGCACACCAGAGGTACTGAGAAAATGGAAGGGGGAGAAAAAGAAGCAGAGAAGCCAAAAAACCTTGACACAGGAGAATCAGCTGTCTACTGGACCGGTGAGCTGGGTCAGGCTGATAGGAGCTTGGCCGGCATGGTCGGTGCGCTCAGGCTCAGTCCTGTCCTGCAGCTCCTGTGCAGGTCCCCGGCCATAATGGGATCTGACAGGATGTAAATGAGTTTTTAAAAGAGCTGGTGAAAGCTGGTCATTTTTCTCATTTAGTGGTCCAGTGTGTTGGCCAGGTCCCCAGCTGTCAACCTGCATCCTTGCGTTTCAGGGCATACTGGCAGCATATAGTATCAAGACCTGATTACCAATACCGTAAAGGATGGAAGATGCATTCACAGTCTTTATGTCTTGTTCATCCATTATTTATTTTCCCCCTTTCCTTCTGTTTTGAGCAGTAAATAGCACAGCAGACAAGATGATTTGTTCTTGTGCTATTTAGAGGAAAATTAACATTAGCTCTCAAGATTATTACAGGTGTCTGCATTTTAGTTAATGAAGGTTTATGATGGAGAATAACCTCAATGGAATACACATAAGGATTATGCTTATGTTATTAATTTGAACAATGAAGCCATCAAAAAGGATATAAACAACTCCTGTATGGTGTTAAGAGTTATACATAGTGCAGTCACCTCACCCAGATGCTCTCAGGGCTGCTCAGCAGTACCAGAGCAGCATTAATGAGCAGCGATAATGACTAAAGGCACTTAGTTAGAGTTAAATGGAGCTTGAACACCCAGCTGACAATGAACCATCTACCACAGAGGGGTTGATCAGGGTGAGTAAAGGCAGAGCTCCGGCCCAGAGCTGTGGAGCTTAACCTGAGACTTCACATGTCAAACTCCTCACAACAGTAAGGCGCTCACTGGAGCAAAAGGTGTGGACAGAGCTGCTGCCGGACGCACTGGCTAATTAGGGATCTGATTTGAAGTGTGTCAGACTCGTTCATTTTGGATTAAGTTCATGTTTTCTAAAACATTTTAGAGACAAACAGTGTAGTGATGCTGTGAAACGATCCAAAAGTGCAGCCCAAGTATTCAATTATGTGACTCTGAATCTGGCTGAGTTCTTCTGTTATAATATCAATTATTCAGTATTTTTTGGCATGTCATTTTCTAAACATTTATTTTATTTAAATGTATTACAGGGCAATACATAAATAAATGATTCTAAAATTTGGCTTCCCCCTCAAATAAACTCACTTCAGTTTTGCTATTTTCAAATTTTACACAGCACTGTACAAGGCTTCAATATGGATATTTTCTTATCAACGACCATTTTTGTTAGACATCCTTGTATGCATGCATTTTTACAGCTATGTGACATTCAATATTCTGTGTAGTCAGAAGTACAGATTAAACTGCTTTGATCTAAAATGAAACGCAATTTTCAATAGAACCATCTTTATCGACACCGACTTTGATGTAGTCATCTGTTCTAATGCAGCCCACATGTCACATACAGAGGCAATGTTTTGTCTCTCGTTGCCCTAACCTTGACAGATTATTGGCTATGCAGAGAAAACCTGAACCGTTTTATAGGTTGAAAATATTGGCAGGGGAGGGCATCCTTGTGAGGTAAGCAGCTGTGCTGTCCATATTGTGTATTGATCCACCTTGTGCCATGATGGCTGTACTTAATTAGATTTATATTGTAAACAAAGACTCACAGTATGAAATTTGAATTAGAAGGTAAATGTTATCCATCAAAGCAAATAATAATATTTTGTGCACTGTGATGCAGTATTGGTATTTCTGAGATTTATCTGGGCTGTAAATGGAGGGAGAATATTTTCCCCTCAGGCTTTACTGCAGGGTGCAGAACTGCATGCAGGGTGTGCTCCTCTTCCTTCCTCTTTGTAGGCGTTCGTCAGTGACAGACACATCGATCGACAAAGACAAACATGCACAAATATAAACACACCGGCATGCACTCCCATCTTTAATTAGGAGAGAAAAATGCAGAGGTGAAGCTTCGAAGCAGAAATGCACAGATAGTATGAAATGTAGCTTGGGTCCTCTGACTCTTTAACATGTGTGTAAATGTAACTCCACTCTTGTCTTACTCTGTGTTCTTTTTGACTGCAAATGTTCATAGTTGTTGCTTCAGGAAACCCCACATTGTCCTCTCCTAATCAAATTACACTATGTAAAGGCATGACTCCAAACACTGGCAGAAAAACCTCAAGGATATGAAGCAGATTATTGGAATTCAATCTAATGTAATTAAACACACTTCCCCCTCCTTTCCCTGAGAGTCAGTGTGTTACAGATGGAAAAAAAGCCCCTTGGTTACTTTGAGGTCTCATTTCCGGCTGCTGGTATTCCTTTGTGAGTCATAGCGGGTGGAGTACAGGATGATCCAGCTAGATTGCACTTTTCGCTCTCACAGTAGAAGTCAAGCATAGGTGAGTATAATGGTTCAAAGACGGATTTAGCATGAGAAACTAGGGTTAGGACCTTTACTTTCCGTGTTTATCTTGGAATCAAAAGACTTTGTTTCCTGCAAGACGTCAGAAGGGATTGAAATGGATTTTTGTGCCGTGTTGAAAAAGTGCACTCATATTCCCATTGGTGTAATGTAGGATGTAACAAATACTTCCAACAAATACTTACATATACCCTGAGGTGCCTATAGATGCTTCTTTTCCACTGTACAGCGTTTACTTTTGAAGAACCACTGATGTTCAGCACTTATCTTCTCCAGCGTGGCATCATAATAAAGAGTGTGTATTCTGTATCTTGGCTGATACAGTTTATGATGCCTGTTGGGTCGGAGGGAGTTATTATTCAAAATAACTCTCTACTTGTTTGTTTGCAGGAGCTACATTGTATTAGAAGATGGCAATGTACTGTTATTGATTCTCCAGTGAGCTTCAAGCAAATTTAGAGTTTGTTCATACACCCCCAAAGCACAAAATCTACACGCTAAATAGATACACATGTAGGTATCCATACACTCTTAGGGATCCAGTTATCCTTGTACTCAAATCATATTGAGAAAGGAAAACCAACATCAATTCAGCCACCCTCAGATGCAAGGTGTTAAGAGGAAACTAAAAAAAAAAAAAGCCCTGATGAGCTCTCCTGACCTCCAAAGCCTATAGTAATACAGTCATTATTATGGCAAGTGTCATCCAGTGAAGTCAGCTCAATAGCCCTTGAAAACTGTATTGGAAATCCACATGACAGCATTCATCATTACACAAAAGAATGCAGTGGTATGCATAATTGGATGGTTATATGGATTAATACCATTGAAGTGACATTTTCTTTCATTACCGCCTGGTATTGTATGCAACACATCTCAGCCCTATCTGAGATGATAAGGCGCTTTTCATGGTGGTCACTGATTATAATTGATAGGCATTTAGCATGAAATGTAACAATTAGTGCTACTGTGTGTTTTTTTTTAATAATCACAATTTCTCACCTTTATGCCTTCTGTCTCACCTTAGACATTCAAGGAGTAGGACTTTGTCTTGGATATCACTATTTAGCCTTCCTGTGATTAGTCCAACCAGCTCCAATAGATAATGTGGCAGTGGGCTCTGCAGTAAAACCCCCTAAACTTGAAGATCATTCCCTGATGACAGAATTTTAAATCACGTTTTTTTGTTTTTATTGTAAACATAAATCTTCCCAGGAAACATTAAGTGTACTTACATACTTTTATGTATAAATCCTATCTAAGGCTGATGTGCTTTAGGCCCTCCCCCTTACCCCTGCCCCTTGGTGCTTATACAGGGTAACACAAAAAAACGGGAACTTTTTAACAATCCAATAAAACCAAGAGTGATGGAAGAAAAATATTTTATTCATAGTAATTGAAACCTTAAAACATGCCATTTAAGAAACAATGATGGAATTTTCATTTTTTAAAAATTACTTCCTGTAGATGGCGTCCTCCTGTACGAATGCATTCTTGAAATCTGCTGTTCAGATTCCTCATTGACCGCTGCAACATCTCAGCTGGGATACTGTGAATTTCATCCTGAATTCTCTGTTTTAACTCATCCAGAGTTCTTGGTCGAGTCGTGTACACTTTACTCTTGAGATAGCCCCACAAGAAAAAATCACAAACGGACAAATCTGGCGATCTAGGGGGCCAGGGAACGTTACAGAATCTTGAGATCACACGGTTACTGAACAATTCTCACACAGCCGCCAGTGGTTACTAAAATGGGGGTGTGTTTACTTGCTCAAGGTCACTGTCTCGCAGTGCTGCCACTTGCTCATGTCTGCCAATACGCACTTCAAAAATTCCCGGGTTTTTTTGGGTCACCCTGTAATTAAAAAAAAAAGAAAATTCCATCATTGTTTCCTAAATAGCATGTTTTAAGGTTTCAATTACTATGAATAAAATATTTTTCTTCCATCACTCTTGGTTTTATTGGATTGTTAAAAAGTTCCCGTTTTTTTTGTGTCACCCTGTACTTGGCACTACCCCTTGAAATGGAGTTGCAGGGGTAGGGGTTGAAACATTCCCCTTTGAAATGGGACAACCCTTCCAGACCTGTTACGTCATCAGCTGTCGTCGATGCCGCTATAAACAGATGCGACAACTTTGTTTCCCCAAGTAATTCCTCATGCCGTCAGCAGCTGTAACCGTCTCTGTTCCATGGGCTTTGGTCATCTTTTTGCGGCAATCAACTATAAACCACAGAAATGGGATCTATAACACATAGAAATGGCATTAAATAGTCAATCAAATTATTAAGTTGTTTAACAAAGAAAATATGTATATTTGTGTGTTTCTTTCATCACACTGCTGCACTTTTTTGCTGTGTTTACCTCCATCTTGTGGATGATCCAAACAGAATTATGGGAGCTTTCTCATACTCTTCTGTTTGTAGTGTGCTCCTGAAAAATCTCCATTTCAAGGACCAAACAGCCCTCCTCTTTAGCCCTTCCCCTCTGACTCATCGAGAATCGGGACACCCCTACCCTTTCAAGTGAACACACAAAATGGAGGAGTAGGGGTAAGGGGGAGGGGCCAAGGGGTGAAATGGGATTGGGCCTTAGAGTTGTGGTTCCCAACTTCCCTTGCCACAGGGTTCATGATGTTTTTCAGACATCAGGATATGTGAAGAGACACTCATAACCGTTGAGGAATCATTCGACACCAAGCCACACAATCAAACCATATTTAACTTTAGTATGTCTGTGGCCATATTTTTTAAGATAAGCACTGCAGCAAGACAGCATAAAGAGAATTAAACAATTGTTTAATAAACTTATAAAGCAATGCGGTAGCAGGACAATTAATTTAGGACTTTTTAGATGACAAAAAAAACAAATTCACAAGTCTTCAATGCATAGTTACACATTTTTGTTGCTTGTTTGTGTAGTGTTAGAACCTGATTTCCTGTACATAGTTTTATAATTGTTCACCTGTCTTGCTGCAGTCACTATGTCTTTTCTCAGCAGTATTCACTTCTACTGCATTTAAAAATAAAAGAAATTTGAGAGTTCATGGTGAATTAACTCACTTAGTTCCTCGTTAGCAACCTATATATTCTATCTTGCATACCCCTTGCTCCTTGCTGTCATTCTCTGGTATTGTAGATAAATACAGACTTTGATTGCATTTCAGTGGTAGATGGTTTTCAGTGCACTGCTTCTTGGAAATTAAAGCAACTGGTCATAAACTCAACTCGTCACCAGGGAGAGAGCAGAAAACCTATTTTTAGTCACTTTTTTGGTCACAGAACACGTATAGTCATTAAAAGCGGAGGAAAAAAAAAAAAAAAACAGATGGATTGATATTTTCCTCGGATGACCTTGCACACCAAGACCATCTAAATTTGCAGGGGACGTTTCTTTCATGTATTTAATTTATTCTTAAAATATTTCATGATATAAAATGTATGTAAATGACTCTAATACTTCTGCAATGCTTTCCTCTGCTTTCTCTTTCTCTCTCCACGCCGCATTCATCGCCATCGGAGAGAGGCTGGATTTGTGCGAACGAACACAAGCACAAAAATAAATTAAGAGATCAAAACCCATAGAGAGGAAATGAGTCAGTATTCCACACTGTGTACAATACAATATCATAGCAAATTAGCAGATTTCAATGGTATCCACTGACTACCATAGATTTACAATGTTCAGTTGGCTGCAGATCAGTCCTCAATAAATTGTATCACTTTCCTTTTTTTTCATCAGTGATTTTGATAGACAGTGAATTGTAGATGACCATGAAAAGAAAGCGGCTACTGAGGTGTGAACAGAAAACCTGGGACTAAGAGCCAGCAGTCATGAGAACAACAGCATTTGTTCACATCCTACTAAACTGCCATTGAGATCACATTTTAAGTCCAATAAGCTTCTCTACAAAGGTACAACATATAAAACTGTTAAATATATAACTTTTTAGGGCCTTTCAAAATACATTTAATGACATTTCTTTACTCCCTCTATTCAGACTTAACAGTGTTTTAACTCTCTGTATATATTCATCATTTCTTTGATATGATTTGCACTTCTCCTCTGTGACTGAGCCAACAAACTGCACTGTGAACTGTCCCAACCATAGCTACTGAAAAAATGCAAATCAGATTTTTTTTTTTTTTTGATACACAGTTATACGTATGTAGTACCTATATTCAGTTCCAAAATACAGTGGTGGGCTTAGTCTGACAAAAAAAATGTCTGCAAAGTTTAAAAGTACTCCTTTTGATTGTGTACGGTACATATGCAGATCCCACTGGACTTAGGTTTGGTTTGCATCAGTCCACTGTGCACCGTGTCGCTGTGGGGGCAGTCGCTGGGATGTGGCGACACAACAAGTTCACAAAGTCTCAGTGTGTGTTTGCCAGATGGTCCACTCTGTCTGTAATGATCGTATTTGTTGTTTTGCTCTTTGGTCTATAAAAATAAGGGAGGTTTACTCCAGCAGAAGGCCTATTCACAGCAGAGAGCGTTCAGTTCAGGTTACGGCCTCACTCACAAGGTGGTCCGAGAAGCAACAGGATCTGGTCTGTTCTGGTAATGATCCCATCTATGCTCTGGAACTCCCGCTCTGGAGGCGAGGAGGGAGATGTGAGAAATCCCATTGTATCGGATGCAGGCAGGGACAGCAGCTCCAAACAGACTTCCAACGAGGCATTCTCGGGATGTTACGGTGTCCAGTCCTCTATGGCACGGGGAGTCGCTGCTTATTCACAGAGCAGGCAGATAGAGTGGAGAGGAGGTGGACGCAACATGTTGACCCAACGACAGATAGCAGGAGGGAGCGGTCACAAACCTGGAGGAGCCGGCCACAGGAAATAGGAAGTGTTTTACAGTGAGTAGTTTGTCCAGTGTCCAGGGGTAAATTGCTCCCTCACACAGTCACTCCCTGGTGTTCCGCCTCTGGTTGTGTTATGAGACCTGTGAAGCAACAACAACAGAGCAAATATAAGATGCTTATTTTAACACACAATCACTATCAGTAGCTGGGTTTCCATTATAGTTTCCCGCAAAATAAAAGCAATATTTCTACAATTACAATTAGGTGTTTCCATTGAAGAGCGTTTGGCTTCTGATGCGTGATTCTAATAAAGCCCTGTCTCACAAGATGGTGGTTTAACCTGCTGAGACCCAGGAAATGTTAGCAAAGTAGGAGCTTTTTTTGTTTTTTATTAACTCTTTCATGCATGAATTGTGAGACCCTTAGTCAAGATTTTTTTCTTCTGTGTTTTTATTCCTCCTTAGGCATGAAAAAAACAATGCGATCAAGTTTTTTTTTTCCTATGGAATTACAAAAATATCCATGCATTTAATTTTTTGAAGTAAAGAAACATGTTTAAAACCCAATATCAGAAAGTGATATGAAAACAATAAAATAAAAACATTTTTAATGCTGCTAATCTGATGTCTTCTCACATTTTAACATATTCTAATGCTAGTAATTACTCACTTCATGGAGATAATATGCAAAAAAAAAAAACTTCTTGTCTTACAAATAACAATTGATTTACACTTAAACATGTTAGTGCAGATCAGGTTTATCAAGAACAGCAAAGTTACAGTAATGGTCTGAATGTCATTGTATGGGATGGTGCATAAGCGTCCACTGTGTTGGCTGATATGGAACTAAAACATTAAAACCCATGAATATACAAGAGAACAGCTGTAGAATAACTGCCCACTGTAGTGACTTATGCATGAAAGGGTTAAATAAGGACCTATATTGGAAACATCATGATGCAACAGTTTTTTTCAGATGCAGTTTTTTTTATTTTTATGGAATGTCCTTTGTGGTGGACAGTTTTCTTTTCTTTTTTTTTTTTGTTTAAAGTTGTGAAACTCTTGTCCACAAATGTGGACAGAAAACCCGTAGCTGGGTCTTAGGAGGTTAAAGATGTTTGCACTGAGTTTGATGCCAAACCTTCATGGTGTTGCCACTGTAGTGCCTGTTCATCTACTGCTATTGCAGTGACTGTCTTCAACTAAAAAAGAAGGGAACGTAGAATTGTCCCAAGGTAGTGGCATTATTTATGGCAGCAGCCACGCAGAATGGATTCACGGGACAGAATTTGTACATCAGGAATTCACCAACCAGTTGTGGATCCAGAATTTTCCAATGACCCGGGTAACATTTAATGAACTGTGATGTTATTGAACCTCTGGTGTCATCAGACTTGTCCTGCCCTCTGGAAGCAGTTCCTCCAGTAAAGCCAGTTGCTCTTACCCTGTACAAACTAGAACCTGTTCTGAGTACAGGGTCATAGGGGAGACGTTTGGCCTGAGCAAAACCACCGTGCACAGATAGGTGAAAATGCACATGTTTCCATTACAGTTTTGCGTTATACTTCTATATCAAAACGTCTCAAAAACCACCTCATCAGAATATAAAAACTACAATTTTTGCAACATTTCAGTGTTTCCATTATCAGTTTTCTATTGTGCAATTTACATTTTACACATTTCTGAGGGTAATGGAAACCCAACTAGTGTCTTTTTCTCTCTTGAAAGAAGTCCTAATAAAGCAGTGCTTGAAATGCGCAAACACATATTTTCTCTTTAACACTTTACTCCTCTGCATACTGGGACGTTTTCATGGCACACTGAAGTTAATAGTGCTCTTTTATGCCTGCTCCCAAACAAATTCTAGGGGTGAAATAAGATAAAGTATCACAGAATACTACATGACACAGCAGTCATCTTCTATCTTGCCTTCTTTTGTCTGTTGGTAAGAGGCAAAAACATTCACAGTTACATTATACTGATAATTTCAGGGTCACTAACCTCCATTAAGATCTGTCTCATGGTCTCACAATATATTTTATGCCAAATGAGATAAAGTCAAAATGCCACTCCCTCATAATTAATACACATGTATTAGGTAATACTGCGGCACTGCCGTTGTGCCCTGCAGCCACATGGTGTCTTGCTCTGTTCATTACTTCCTTACATACACCTCCATCAGGTGAGCTGTCTGAAATAGATCCCAAGTTTGATAACTCATTTGTAAGTTAGTCCTGAGCTCCACTGAAGTGGTCTACTCATCTGAGACAGACTACAAGGTCACACAAGGTCAAAATAGTTCCTCTGTTGTGTCAAGTTTATTACTACAAGTTTTCAGTTTTGCAGTTTAGATTGCAAAGTTTTACAATATACATTTCATAATATGATGTTGGATATTTTGCACATGGAGCTTTTCTTCACAAATCCTCCTTTTTAAAGGGGTCAAAATGAGAGAACCCATTTCATTTTATGTACAACACAATCAGACACCAAAATACTTTTCTAGTGAACTGAATACCTGTTCCTCCAACATTTTTTTTTTCATTTATTTCTGACAGAATGTGTAGCATTTTGTATTGTCTTTCTTTGTTTAGTTTGTTTGTATGTATGCATATCCATATCGTGCTTAATACTGGCACCATTCAGAATATGTATTTCAGTTTTTCAAATTATTCAGCACAGTGTTTTCTATAAGTGAGAATATTATAATTTACTGTAACCTGCAGAGAATATCTTTAGTTGTTGTTGTTTTTGTTTTTCCCAGAAACACTGAATTCACTTAAGGCTTTATTTGGAAATATTCTTTGCTGCACAACCTTTTCTCTTGCATCTTGCCCCTGCATCAAGCATTTTAGAAGAACATCCCTTCTCACTCCTTTCCAACAAAAGGTGACATTAATTTTTCTGTAGAGCCTGAAGAGATCAAATCGTTGCATCCATTCTGTTATCCTGAATTTTGTTTACACAGTGGAGGTGACAGTATCATAAAACAGAAATATTTAAAATCCACAGGTTCTTTTGTGTCAAGTACAGTGTTTTGCCAGCCAAATATTTATAATCCAGCAGTGGGTGCACCCCAAAAACAAAGTGAGTCTCACAGTGCAGAGACTAAGAAACAATTAATCTACTGCAGAAAGACAAATCTGGAAGACTCCTCACCATCTGGCCCCCGCCAGTCACACAGCCAACTTGATCGAGGCACTGATGCCTTCCAAGACTGCTGCACTGCCACTGAAGCTTAATTCATAATAATGAACTCTTGATGATTTCACAGGGTGCAAATTGCCATGAAAGGGGCAGGTGTTGGATGGACTACTAGCATGTATCACAGATGACAATATCTGATGCTGTGGGAATAATAAACATCTCAGTGAGCTTAGGTTTATTAGTGATAATGTCACGGTTTTGTTGGAGCAGAGCATGAAATAACCCAGGAGTATAACAGCTTAAAGCAGGGGCATGACTGTGCTAACTGCTTGACTGCGACCAATGCCCGAACAGGTGTTCAGCCCCTATGTAAGCACAGTTTTCATCTTCCTTTGCCACCTGGTGGGCAAAATAAGATTACAGTGGCACTCTCTGGTCAAACAGCAATAGACAAAAAAAAATGATGGCGGGTAGAATCATTGTGTAGATATTGTTGGAGAAATCTCATGAGGAACGGATTTAAATAGATAACAAACAGACACGGCGTTGTTTTATATACCAGATATTCTGTGTCTACTATGGTAATTTTTTCCTCTCTGTGTTCCTCTCCTGCACACAGATACTTCCAACACCCACACTGTGGCAAATGGTTCCCTATAAATCTCACACACAAATCTCATCTCAGGGAAATGCAAGCCTTCTATTAAAAAGAGGTAAGAATGTCAGATGAATATGAGATGAATTTGCCCTATGAATAAAATTCACAGGCCCAGGTGATTATTACCTTGGGTTTATCAGGAAACGACCATATTACTCTATTTTATATCCTATAACAGCAAGAGAATATTTTATTTTCCTGTGCAGGAGGAATAAAGAGTTGCCGTATATGTGATGCAGAACCAGTCAGGCTTTTGAAAATATAGACAAACTTTGAATAGTTTGAGTAGTTGAAATGAAACTGAAAAGAAACTCGCGATTGCTGCTGATGGTGCAATAGACACACAGGGGACAGTCATGGGCAGAATCCATCTGTTATGTCAGATTGTGCACTCGTGTCTTATTATGGAGCATGCAGACAATCCACTCAATACATATCGATATGTAGCTAGCAGCATTCAATCGAGAACAAGGAAAACATTTGATTTCGGGGACATTACACAATGTTTCCTGTCTGCAGGCAAGGCTGAAACCAAAATGCTTTGATTAATAAATGAGAGCGCTCATCGTGTGCGCACATGCAGGCTCAAGTATTCATGTTATATGTGCATTCAACTGAAGGTACATGCAGTCACATCTGTCAGGGTAAAATAAACTATGTACATGATACATATGGAGCTATTCTCCAGCTGAGAGTTTGTGGAATGAAAGCAAATGCATGTGAACATATGGCCCCGGCTTGACATTTCCTCTCCGTGTGAACTCTCCCTGACTCCTTTCAAAATGTCACAGTTTACTGACCCACGATGAATGTGTGAAGTGGGGGCACTTGAGAGAAATTTGATTTGGCTCTCCAAAAACTGTGTCAAGATTAAAATAGCTGGGACTATTACAATTAGTTGATTAAGTGATGTGTGATTGTTCAAAGCAGTGTCTGTCAAGCTGGGGGGCGGGCCCCCTAGGGGGGGTGTGACGGCTTTGCCAAGGGAGTCATGGGATCAATCCTGGGTGTTTTTTTGTTTTTTTTTCTTCAGGTTAGAACATGTAGCAGGTGGAACTAATGTTTTAGCGTTGGAGCACCCTGGACTCATTTTAGGGACGTACAACAAACCAATCTACTGCCATGGTGATCTGTCACTAGACTAGACAAAGAGTTTAGGTTTGGAGAATGGACAAGGATTGGACTGGAAAAGACACATGTGCATTTACCATTTACCATTCTGAGAGGTGTAATGTAAACGGGCTCATTGCAGCCGCTGATATTGTTCAAATGTTCATATTTGTTGCCAGAATTTGTTTGTTGTTCTAAAAAAAAGGAACTTTATTGTCATAGTTGTGAGATAATTGCACATTTCCTATTTTTATTTGGAGAAATATTGTCTCAGGGAGCAGTCTTATTGAGTTTATTTGTACTATTCAAGCAAAAATCTAAGTTAATTTTTATTTGAACAACAAATTATTCAAGGAAAAGCAAAAAGTATTGTTACAATATTGATGTTTCTTTCAATAAAAGTTATAATTGCACCACTGACAATGTTGTTGAGGTTGAGGGGGGCCAGGAGACTTTTCATTCCCCAAAGGGTGGGCCGACAGAAAAAGTTTGAGAACCAATGGTTTAACGGAGGAGCAGTGAAACCTCTGAAAAGACCCTCTCAGCTCATCTGTCATTCTAAAGTGCTCCTGCTTTTTGCATCAAGTGACTTCACCTGCTTCCGATACCTTGCATGTTAATGTTTAATGTTAGTCTTGCACAGCTGAACACGTTTTCTGTGGAATCGGAGCATGTAAACTAAACAATAGTCTGCTAAATGAATATTCATAATTAGACTTGTAGGTTGGGAATGATCCACAGGTTAATAAGGAATGGGAAATCACTCATTACATGCTGTGAAGTTAGATAATGCCTGAAGCAGATGCTGAGATCAAAATACATGAACATGTATGCATAGGCCTCCAGACACTAGGCCCCATTCCACATTAAGAGAGAGTTCAAAGCTATCTGGGGTGTTATGTCATTATCAGCCCCTTTCATACTGCATTTCTTCGGAACATCAAAGCAAACAGTTCCCTATCTGCATCCTACAATATGATCAGAACTTTAATACTCAGGAGGGAACATTAGAACAGATTTAACAACACACTCCTAAAAGTGCAGCTTCAGGAACAAATGACAAAATGTCCCAGGTTTCCAACAAGACAACATGTCCCATAATTCACTGTAGCAATGTATAGATCATATCGGTTTATACAATGCAAGATAATGTAATGCATGAGTGTAAACAATATATTATAGGATCAAGAGTTCAGATCCAAACTTCGATAGTGTTCTGTTGGTAAATAGACAATAATCTTCAATATGATGCACTCAGGGAATGGGGTTTAGAGCATACATTTCACCCTTGGTCTATTTATAGTTTCAAATCTACTGAGGACTTGCAGTCTGGACTGAAAAGCAGAAGGATCAAATTTTTTTTTTCTTGAAAGCGAATCATAACACAGGCCATAAACGCTGGCAGTATTGACCGACAGAAGAGCCTGGTTTTCAGAAACTCTACGAGACTGGGCATTTTTATGACTTCGGCCTCATCCCTTTTATTGCGCTGTATGTTAAATTTACTACATGGCAACTCTCTATTTCCCAATCACATGCATTAATATCAGAGACTGGCTGGCGCCTTGTTTTATTTGCGTGCACAGACGCCATCTGACACAATACTTTAAAGACAATATACAATGCTTGCCAGTAAAACAAGCGGAAAATAAACCAATGGATTTTACTGGTATTGCTGCACACATGGATTTTCCGTGGTTAAACACACACAAGGGAGGTGGGGAGCTTATGGAAAAATGAGAAAGCCAAATAAAGATATCAAACAAGCAGACGGTAGTTTAAATGGTATCTGGATTTATGTGTGTGAGGGTGTTTTGTGCATGCTTTGCTCTTATTTTTATGTTGCAGTAAATCTGGAAGATGGTGTGATTATGGTCTTATGTTTTTCTCCAAAAAGCATTGATTGTAAAGATTTTCTTAAAGTTCCGATATATGTTAATAACAGACTGTCTATATCAGTGGTTCCCAACTTTTTTTGGCTCGTGACCCCATTTTAACATCACAAATTTCTGGTGACCCCAGACATTCAAAACAGAGACATTTTTTTTTGGCTAAAATTAATTTGTTTTTGATCATGTAATAGTTTGCTATACTATGTCTCAAACTAGAAGCACTCGGAGAGCGCAGACCTCCGCCAAGGCTGATCAGTGGCTCCCCACCGTGGGCCCCCCCACGCCAAGGAGGTTATGTTTTTGCCAGGGTTTGTTTGTTTGTCTGTCTGTCTGTCTGTTTGTCTGTCCGTTAGTGTGCAACATAACTCAAAAAGTTATGGACAGATTTTGATGAAATTTTCAGGGTTTGTTGGAAATGGGCCCCCCCCCCGTGGGCCCCCCACCCCCGATCACCACCAAAATTTAATCATTTCTTCCTTATCCCATTTCCAACAAACCCTGAAAATTTCATCAAAATCTGTCCATAACTTTTTGAGTTATGTTGCACACTAACGGACAGACAAACAGACAGACAGACAGACAAACAAACCCTGGCAAAAACATAACCTCCTTGGCGGAGGTAACAAACGTTAATTTTAGATGACATTTAGTCTATATAATGTGTATTATTATGGACGGAGGCAGAAAAGACAGGTGTAGATTACTGCACAAAGTGATAATTTTATTTTCCTTGGTCAGGATATGTAGTCAGTCCAGCTTGAATTTACAAGGCTGACAATTAATACTGAACAAACAAGAACTCAAACTATGAATTATGAAAGAGCTGCAGCATCTGAAACCGACCACAATGAACATTTGACAGATAAACAGTACCACAGTGCTTCAGTTTCAGCTTCACAGTTTGTCATGTCTTTCATATACTGTGATTGTCTCTCTGAACTCACCATATATTTCTTATTAGGAAGTTTTTAGTTATTTTTATCAATTACTAGAAATTTCAGGCGATCCCATTTGAATTCCAGGCGACCCCACGTGGTGTCCTGACCCCAAGGTTGAAAAACACTGGTGTATATTCACTGGTACTTATTTATTCATATATTGAGTGGGTTTTGTCAGTGTACCTTGTTGCCTCCTCAAGGCTCTTGGTGCTCTGTAGCTGCTTGTGTTGCTTCCTGCCTGTGCGGGACCAGGGTTTGGGTAGAGTTGTGGTGGTGGTGGTAGGATGGTGGAGGTGGTGTTGGTAATGGTAGATGGTTTTTGGCTGTCTGTCAGGGGGTCATCAATGCTGTCCATAGTGCAAGAGTGTCGAGGGGGACTCTTGTCGCGTCATAGAGCCTGAAGGGGAGAAAGGAAACAGGGAGGAGGAGAAGGGAAGGCGGGATGATTATCAAGTTTAAAGTGAGGATTATTGAAAATGTGAAGTTTTTCCAAATTCAGACACAGTCACACCACCACCACTGACATAGTTGGTCTTACTGAGATTTTCTCGTACAAACTGTTCCGTGCTTTGTGTTCATCTCGAGGAAACTGTTTCATGTTAAATATAGTAGTGTGGGAGTTAATAGTGTTAGTATCACGTGGAGACAGAGAGAAAGTACCGAGAATTTCTGCTTTTCTTTCTTTTTTGCTATTGATATGGCAATAAAACATTTGAGCCGATAAGAATTTTAATAGACTAACAGAAACAGTGTATGTGTTTTATTAAAATCATATGTTAATCTTTCCATCTGTGATCATTATTTTGTTATTGTTAATAATTAAATAAAATGTTGAATTTTAATTGGACTACAGCTCAAAGTTGTGACATTTCACTGCCCTTAATGCTGCCTCCCTGCTGTGTTGCTGTGCCTGTGATGGGAATCTGAATCTAATAAACATAGATGGCTGGTAAAAACATTTACATATCTTCCCATTTAGTAATTTTGGATATTTCAGATGGCTTCAAGCATTCAGGGTTTGTTCATATAATGAACTATAGTGCTGTTCAAGGCAAATTAGCTAAATAATAACCAAATCACTAATTTTAAAACAAAAAAAAAGTCCTTGTTGTTGTCAAAACTGAACTCTTCAGACACTAAACTGCAACATTTATTTTGTGGAAATCACTGTTTTTTACAGCAACTGCATACTTGTCCTGACATCTACTCTATTTGTGTGTATGCATCCTTGTACCAGTACTTGCCTGCTCATTGAATTTATTCTATTTTTCACTGTGTAATATACAGGCTGTCCCAAAAAAAAATGACATCATTTGAGATGTCCGTATCGGAATGACTACATGGTCAGGAGAAATGATACTTAACAGGATTTGTTTTGGACATAAAATGTTTTATTCTACAAATTTCAAACGAAAAATTCTGGGGGATGATAATTTTAGAATGTTCCAAAGTCATTACAAATGTTCAATGTGTGCGCCGCTTGTGACGAGGCACACATCAAGGCGGTAGTGGAGTTCCTGCCAAATTCGCTGCAGCATGTCGTGTGTAATATTCTCCAGAGCCTCAGTGATTCTCCTCTTGAGTTCCTCTACATATGTGGGAAGTGGTGGGATATAGACCAGTCCTTTCACGTAACCCCACAGAAAGAAACTGCACAGTGTTAGGTCAGGTGAGCGTAGGGGCCATTTCAATAGAATGAATAAAAACTAGAAAAGCACTCGGAGAGCACAGACCTCCACCAAGGCACATTAGCATCCCACCCCCCCTCCATTACCACCAAAATTTTATTCATTTTTGTCTTGCACCAGTGTCAACATTTCCTGAAAATTTCGTCAAAATGTAAAAATATATGCAAGACTTCTTCTTTATCTTATTTTTGTGGAAGTCTCCTAAACCCCCGTCTATTTCATTTTGGCTTAGAGATGTTATGTTTTTTCTTAAATTAGAAAAGATTAGACTCTCACTACAAGGCTCCTCAACTAAATTCTTTAATAAATGGCAATCTTTTTTAGATTACTTTCAGTCTTTACAAACACTGCCTTCAGATTGATCTCTCACACCTCCACCCTATTCTATTTTATTATTGTTTAGGTATTGTTGTTTTTTGTTGTAATTTGTTCTGTCTACCAATTATTGTTACATTTGATACATCTAGGTAATGTCTGATATTTAAAAGTAAGCACAGGTATCTACAAGCTATGACTTTTTTTTTTTCTTTTGTTTCCATTAGTTCAGTTAATATTCTTGTACACCACAGATTTGATACTGCTTGTACTTATTTGATTTTCTACTGCTCAGAGACTGTTGTGATGTTCTTATTTCTGCTGTTGCCCCTTCTCGGAGGACCTTGGGGTTGAATTGGGAATGGGGAAAAATGATATAAAAAGGCAATGTATAATGAATGCACTGTAATTCTGCTCCTTTGTATGTTCTGTTACATTGCTCATAAAAAAAAAAATCTAAAAATATAGAGCTGGGGAAGTGCGGTTAACAGTTTTAGATGCACACGGTTATTGTCTGCAGAATACAGTTGTGTAGACACAGTACATACCCCCCCCCACCTCTTTATCCTGCTTCTGATGTGCCCTCCTCAGTTTCAGTCAAATCCACAGACCAGTTTTGCTGCCAGTACCTCTTTTTTGGGGCTGAATGGATGTGGCTGAAACTTTGGCAGCGGGCAGTGCAGACATTTGGACTGTGATTCCGGCACAGACTCTTACACTGGCTAACAGAAGCTTTATATTTAAGCAGTCCTGCTCACTTAGCAGATCTATCCCACATGCTTTTAGGATGTTTGTAAGAACCTTGAAAGACAGATTTTCTTCTTCTGCTTGTCTGTCTCCCTTGTCCTTTTCTTTGTTAACAGTCCCAGTGTCATTCTGAGCTTCCCAAAATGAAGGACTTTCCAAGCTCAGAACTTGTGCTGACTTGGCTCCCTCTAGAAGGTAGTTGGCAGACAGAGCTAATGGTTAGCTGCAACAGGGTCTCTTTCTCTTTCTCTCTATCTCTTGGCCTGTCTGGGGCGGCCAAGCAGCTGTCTTCTTAGTGGTGATTCTGTTCAACCCACTGTTGGATGTGCCTGTTGGGCCCAGAGGGATCAATTACCAAGGCCGGTACCAACCCTGAGCCATGGGGAGGGACGCGGTGAGGGGGGGGTGGGGGGGTTGAGGATTCCCATCAGAGAACCACAGAGAGATGGAGAACAATTGAGAGGAAGTCACAAGTGTGTGTAGGGGGGTGGGGGGGTGGGGGGTCCTTACCAACCCAATCGAAAGAGCTTTTTCATACTCGGACGAACACATGCTGTCACGGGCAGATGTATAAAAAGCTTAAATACTTTTAAAGCTTATAGGGGGATGGAGAGTGGACTGGGGGTTGTCTAAAGGAAAATGTATGCCTTGTAAAAAATGTTTGTGTGGCAATTACATGCATACTGTACATATAAAATTTGTTATTTTACTATTGTTTGTGATAATTACGCTCTCTTCTCCTCTGTGAAAAAGTCTTAATTTTAGAAATCAGTCATTCTCTCAGTCGGGACCATTTTTGTTCATGCGCCTCTGTTCACTCCAATCAAGACAGATCTAATGGAACATATGATTAAAACCTATCAGTACATTTATCTTTGTTTTTTTTGTATACTTCTCAGTCCTCACTACCCTGTTCTATTCTTTCTTGTAATATTTGGAAATATCAGGTCTGTTTGAAACAGTATGTATAAAAATGGATGAGGCACCGATGATCAAATCAATTACTGAAGGCTCAAGAGAATCAGTTTTCTTTTCCAGTCAAAGATTTGCAGAATAAGAAGTTTTCATCTCCTGTCCTGAACTGGTCATCTTTGTATGCGGAGGACTTGCCCTTCATTTGCACAGCTGAGCACCTGAATCAACCAGTTATTATCTCTACATCAACTCAAATCGACCTGAGCAGCTGAGATAAGACAGGCATCTCAACCCTAGTGTGATCAAATATGCACGTAGCAAGCTGCAAGGCAATGAGGCAAAAACTGCGGTGGTATGAAACACCAAACCAACTTTTAAATTATTAGTCATAAACACAGTAATTCACAGTGTAGATAAAAGCACAGTTTAATGTTATGCACATTCAGCACAGCATGGACACTTTTATTAGACATTTCTGTTTTCCATTATCTGAAATTATCACCTCATCTGTGGACTAGTGTCATACAAGTGAACTGCTCTGAGTAGCACTCACATGTTCATGCTGGATAAATTGGTTTAATATATGTCTAATATTACATTTCCTTTTAAAAGTTGAATTTGCTCAATTATAGGACAAAAACCACTTTAGAAATTAAAGTCCCTGTGAACAGGCACTTAAAGGCTTAACAAAAAGAGCAACAAGATGACGTGCATGAACCCTGAGTGCCCTACATATGTTTTCCACATGTAAAATGTAGGTCTGAGTGGTTCAAACCTGTCTCTATGTCTTTCAGTCACGCTACTCTTTTTTTTTTTTGCCCAACATAATTTTTCCATGTCTGTTTTGAATTGTTCATCTTATCAGCCTGTCACAAAAGCCGTCAAAAAACCTGAAGTGATTTTGCTTTTCTGCTCTAATGGCGCACTCGCTCTGCCTCTTCCTCACCCGGCTCCCTGTGTCGGCACATGCAGAGAGAAATAGCTCCTTGCGCCTTTTCATCTGCCAGTCTAAAATGGTGGAGGGCACAACGCAGAGCATCCTCCTCTCTGGAGAGAGACAGCAGAAAGCCTTTCACTGAGAAGAGGAGGTATGGGAGATGACTGCTGAGACTACATATCGCTTTGGTAAAAGATCCTTTTTGGAAACGCAGCAAAGGCAGCATTTGACTGCAGTGACTGTGATAAAATGTATATTCAAATCATTAAGCATCATGGAGGGAGGAAAGTATTCTGGGAAAATAGTTCCTGTGTAACAGTGTTTCTTATCTGTTGTCAGGACAGATAAGAAACGCTGTTATGCAGCTGTTGCCCTTGCACCAGCTGTTATTGGTATAAATGTTATTTGTGCACTATGGCTTGGAAAGAAAAGCACAGAGTATTTCAGGTTTTATGTCATTCTGCTTGTCCTAAAAACCAGACTGAAACCTAGTTGCCATGGAAACTAAGGAATAAACACAACTCATGATCATCCAGTAAAGTCCGCTCATAATGTACAGTAAATGACTGTCAGTTTTCTGACCATCTGGTTGCCATAAGTCACACACTTTGGCAGGCATCTGCTTTTATACAGAACAGAAAGAAAATAAAGCAGTGACTGATGAACATGCAGCCAAGTGTCCATACGCATTAATTCGTTCATTAAGTGAACCCAAGGAGCTCATTTACAGTCTTCAGGCTCGAAATGGTTCATCTGAGGAACTGCGTTTTTCTGTTAGGTCATCCTCTTAGAGGGGAAACTTGTCACGGTAGAAGCAAGACTCTTGATACAGAAATAAATTACATGGTATAGCTGTAATATTTAAGTGTACATCTTTTTGACATGTGTCCTTTTCAGCTGCTGCTGTGCGTTGCTAATAAAAGTAACCTCACTCAAAACATCACTGTCAACTATAAGTAATGTACATATCAATCTTCATATGATTTTTCTGGAGCTAGCCTTAGAAAAATCCATATTGTGTTTTTATTGACAGGAACAACATGTACTCTTCAAAGCAGGGTCAGACAAAGATAAATGCATTGAGAGGAGGACAGAGAAGTAGAGGGAGGGGGGAAATGTCATAGTGACAAGGAGTAAAATGCGAAAAAGTAGTATGACATGAAGGCCATCTTTTACAGATGGAAAATCCCACACAGCATCACAGCACATACTGTACCTAATTTGCCTCACAGTTAATACTGAGCCGTGGTGCCAACTGAAAACAAGAGGTAGAAAGGGGTTGTGGTGTCTTTCAGAACAACCCCCTGTGTGACAGAAAAAAATATCAAACATTTGACCAACACACGTAAACCGCCTGCTGACA
Source organism: Sphaeramia orbicularis (assembly GCF_902148855.1). Classification (NCBI taxonomy): domain Eukaryota; kingdom Metazoa; phylum Chordata; class Actinopteri; order Kurtiformes; family Apogonidae; genus Sphaeramia; species Sphaeramia orbicularis. Next base: position 28,779,270 of record NC_043968.1, on the reverse strand, counting down.
TTTGTCTAAAATAGTACTTTATGGAGCTGTGGGGCTGAGTCACACTAACTTAGTCAAATTCCCAGAGGGACAAGTCTATTTGTCTGCAATGATGTTTTTTATACACAAACACCTGACAGACAAGTTGGACATGCTCACTGGACTGTGCATGACCAATAGTCCTCCTTAGGACATATTGGGGCGGCTGCAGTTTGGGTTTAACCTTGAAAAGCCTCAGGGAAGGTGCCATTTGTTCCAAGTTATCCGGAGGGAGGTTGATGAGTAAATTAGGGTAAACTGTTTGTTTTGTTTTTGTTGCAATTCTCCCTAGGGTCTACCAGTAACAAGAGGTTTATGTAATTTTTACTGTGGAAAATGACGTAAGCCCCAAATCATCTTTAACCTTTAATGCATTTCAGGTTACATGGTTGTCAAGTAATGTCCTAAATGTGCCGGACTTCCTTCAAACTCACACAAGATTAAAGGGAGCAGTCACATTAGACCACACCATCCATCACACGAATTAAAATTTTAAGAAGCGTTTTGAACAATGACCCGGGTCTGCTTGTTGCCAGTTATTAGAATCCTTGACAGTGAAAGCTGCTTAAACACACCATGCACACGCAGACTGGCACAGATGAGTGCACATAGCTGTCCAGCCATTTGACTAGCTGTCACTGAGCTTAAAGTAGCCAATGAAGCAAGCAAGAAATACCTGTCACATCCCACATATTGTCAGCGTAAGCCGATGAGAGTTACATTGACTGGCACTCTAAGCAGGATACGGCATGTTCATGTAGGCCAAGGCGTACGGGGCCACACTTTGTAGAAAAATGGGGACACACATTGAAAATTATTAATATGCAAGAAGCTAAAACACCCTCAAATAGATATCAGTGTAAAACACATGAACACGCATTTGATACATTGGACCTATTAGCCTGCAAACACACACTGACCAGCACATTTGCATACTCAACCGCTTCCAACACACACACTAGCTCTCATATCTGTCAAATATAATAAATGGTTGCAGCTATATGTTGCTTATGATTGTGTGTGGGCTATCTGCCTGCCCAGATAACAAATTACATTGTAGGTGGAACATGTAACGGCTGTCACCTCAGTCTGCACAACCAGGTATATTCAGGATCGAGTCAGGGTGCAGGGAGAGACCATCACGAATCACAGCTGCTAAGAGGAAAGAAGCAGCAGCTGACTGATAACAAACCCTACCATGCAGGTTCACCATCCTGTTTATGTATCAGCTATGCATTTGTGTGTATGTGTGTTTGTCTTTTAAAAGGAAAGCAAAAACAAGTTAGTCAGCTGATGACTAAATCGTGACAGATGCATTAATGATGCCCCACTGGACCTCAGTGTTCACCCATTGACATTCACAGATAGGGCAGTTGTGTTGCGTGTGCGTGTTGTGTAACATCAACAGAGACCTTTTTAATTGCTACACTATAGACTGCACATAGCGGAGAGGGGAGTAGCGGTGTTTACATCTCTTGTGAGGCTGGTTTAAAGCAGCGGGAGGGTGTCAGGCAATAGGAAGGTATGTGTATGTGTGTTTAGCTGGGTGAGGATGGGGTGAGTCGGGGGGGGGGGTTGAGGTTGAAGTGGAGAGGAGGAGGGTGAAGAGCTGGAGCTAGGGCTTGGAGGACGGGTGAGTGAATGAATGGGCGGCATCTTAGTGAATACAAGCAGTTGCTCCCCATCTGTTGCCATCATTAACATTAGGAGTGTCCCTAATTCAAGCTAATTGCTCGCGACGAGGAAGTAAACAAACCGCGTGCAGTTTGTGGAGACGAGCTTAAGATGAAGAGGGAGGCAGAATGTATTTTCAGTGGGTTACAAAGTGCATTTCTGGATGTAATGTACATATGGCTGAAAAAAAAAAAAAAAACAGCTCAAGATAACATGGCTGTAATACAGAGAGCAAAGCCCAAGGGTGCAATCCAGATTTCATATGGTCAGTTAAATTACAGGTCCACTTTGTGTTGTTTCTTAAAGCCAGACTGACTTCCTGATCACGTTGACTGCACATAAGTTCAGCATAATACAACAAAAAAAAAAACACAACATGATGTTGCATCACGATTATCATGGTGTTGTTTGGTTTAGAAAGTCCTCCTGTACCCCCTCCTGTGTATTATGCTATCTTTGTGTCTAACTGGAGAACAGTCCTCCAAAAGATCAAGTTCTGAATCATAGTTTGGATGACTGTGTGGTCCTTTGGTGTCTATATTTGTGTAATATAGTTTGGGCAGATGAACGCATTACCTTCAAATCTTTTGAAATTGCTCCCAAGGAGAAACCAAAAAAGTGGAAGTCTATACAATTTTTCTAAGGCCTTCGTGGATTCCTTAGAAGTTTTTTTGTGATCAGACAAGAAGAGTTGAGGAAAGATGTTTTTACCTGCTGACGGTTTAGGTTGTAGCTTCAGCCTTCATCAAAGCTGTCAAAGGCTTCCTGGTGTGACGTGTCTAAAAACAACTGAACGGGCCAGGAAACTTTTCAAGATAAACATCTTTCCTCAACTCTACTCACAAGAAAACCTCTAACAAACATTTGAAATGGAAGACATGATGAATGTAGTCGATGTCTTAGTGGATTTATTAAGATTTCACCATGAGGTCAAGCAAAAGGAAAATAGGTCTGCATTGGCCACAGGAAATGTCTCTACTGTATCTAAACATTTTGGTCCACTAAAATAGTAATAACTTTTACCAAAACTAAAAGATTTTAAACCAACACAATCAGTAAAAAATCTGGGCGTGATTTTTGACTCTGAGCTGAATTTTATCCCACATATCAAAAATATAACAAAAACAGGTTTTTATCACCTTAAGAACATAGCCAGAGTCCGCCCGTTTCTCTCTCAGGCCAGTACGGAGGTGCTAATGCATGCTTTTATTTCTTGTCGCTTAGATTACTGTAATGCCCTGCTCTCTGGTCTTCCCAAAAAGAGTATTTTAAATCTCCAATTACTACAAAACTCAGCCGCATGCGTGCTGACAAGGACCAGAGGGCGGGAGCACATTACACCGGTTTTAGAGTCGCTGCATTGGCTCCCCGTACGCTTCAGGATCGATTTTAAGATTCTCTTGCTGGTTTTTAAATGTCTTAACGGCCTTGCGCCCTCCTATTTATCTGATCTGCTTTTACCATATCAACCCTCGCAGACCCTGAGGTCCTCCGGCACTGGCCTTTTAACCATACCAAAACCCAGAACAAAAACCCACGGTGAGGCAGCATTTAGCCACTATGGCCCCCACCTGTGGAACAGCCTGCCGGAGAGCCTCAGGACTGCAGAGACTGTTGTTATTTTTAAAAGAAGATTAAAGACACACCTTTTTAATCAGGCTTTTAACTAATTTTTTAAACTCTTCTTGTTCTTATTTTGTTTTATTTATCACTGATACTTTATCTATTCTATTTTATTTATAATCTTACGTATGTCTCTTGGTACTGTATTTATTTTATTTTATTTATTCTCTTAGTCCTATGTTATGCTTTTAGTCTTTAGCTTTAACACCAGTGTTTCCTCAGGGGGGTCCTCCACACTGGGAGCTGTGTCTGGTCTGCTAGTGGGGGTACTGTCCTTGGGTCCCTTTGGCCCGGCTGACTGGGGGTCCTCCCTTCGATGTGGGGGTCCACCTGTCTGTCGGAGTCGGGGGGCCTGGGTGCCGGTCCCCCCGATGGCACGGCCTGTGGCTCCTCCCAGTGTGGACGGCCCCAAAGGTGGCGTTTCCTTGATCCACAGTGCCATGCCATGTCTCCCTGTTGTGTGTGTGTGCGTGTGTGCGTGTGTGGGCGTGTGTGTGTGTGTGTCTAGTATGGAGGGTGGGAGGGAGGGGTTTTCTTTGTAATTGTTATTCTGTTTTTATTGTGTAATTGTTTTTAATTCTGTAAAGCACTTTGTGTTGCATCTGTGCATGAAAAGCGCTTTATAAATAAAGGTTGATTGATTGATTGATTGATAAAATACATATCCATCAATATCAAAGCTGAAATTGTTTAATTACTTCAGTTAAATTAGCAGGTCTAACTGAACTAACATTAAATATACACTGCTTTGACAAAAAGTCACCTACATAATATTTTCATTGGATCATCTTTTGTTTTGATAAGGGGCCACATTCACTGTGATATTGTTTACACCAAGCAACACTTGGCTGCACTGTCAAAATAAATGTCGCAACATTTGTCTCTGTCAAGAGTTGCCTTCATATTTTGCCATTATTTCGAGCAAATCCTAAAGATTCTCAATGGGGTTCAGGTCTGGACTCTGTGGGGGCCAATCCATGTGTGAAAACCATGTCTCATGATCCCTGAACCACTCGTTCATAATTTGAGCCTGATGAATCCTGGTGTTGTCATCTTGAAATATGTCTGTGTCATCAGAGAAGGAAAAAAATCCACTGGTGTTCAGACCTGCTCATCTATATTATAAAAGCCAAGTGGCCTCTGTGTGTGTGTGTGTGTGTGTGTGTGTGTGTGTGTCTCGGGCATCACAGGAAATCCAGAAAGAGCTGACTGCTGCAGTTTGGCATACTTATGTATTTTTGGTCAAGGAAGGCAGTAGCAAAAACAGCAAGCTGATAGGACCAATATTTTGAGAGATATTAGTCATTTTGGAATACGATAGCTTCAATCATGTTGCTATGGCCAGAATGCTTTGGCGGTGACTGCTGGACAAATGCGGTACAGCATGCACGAATACACAATAGCATAAAAACTATCACATCTAGAACCCGTGGATCCCCATGGGTCAGCCCGCTAGTTCAGTATATCCAGGTTCAGCCGATTTTATTTTATGAACATAAGACGTTGCTGAACCTAGACCTGACCACCTGAACCAACCTTAGATCAAAACACTACCCCCACAGGCTTGTACTGTAAGCACTAGGCATGATGGATAAAAATTTCATCCAGCTCTCTTTTTACTATGATGTGCCCATCACTGGAACAGGGTCAGTCTGGACTCATCAGACCACATGACCCTTTTTCTACTGAAACACAATCCACTCTTTATGCTCTCTATCAAACTGATGGTTGTTTAAGAAATGAGGTGCTGTTCCCTGCATCAACTACGGTTAAATCACTTGTTGCAGCTCCACCATAATCACTGAGTAGAAGGCTACTACATATTTGCTTAGTTAAATCCAGATAGTGACTTTGGCCAGGTTGTGTATACAATTAGGGCTGCACGATTAATCAATTTTAAATTTAAATCAGATTTTTTAATCCTATAATGCCAAACGTATCATATTTGATACATGAGGTTTGAAGCCCTCTACATGATCAGTGTGATATATTTTTTTCTTGAAACACCTGATGTATACAATTAGATACATGCAATACACAGATAATCCACCAGGGGGAGGAATTTGTTCACCAGAGGCCTTTCCAGTGACACTACAAGACTGACATTAAAGAGGAAGGAGGCAGAACTTTGACAATTTTGAAAAGGAATGACCAATTTGCTAGACATGTTTGTGTTATATTATGTTTTTGTTTGTTCAACAATAATATTTAACCATTAGGACCTGATGGATCAAATATGATACAAAATTGAAACTCATACATCAAAATTGATATTTGAAAAAAAATGTTTCAGTTGTTCAGAAGGACCAATAAAGGCTCCAGTTTCAAAGAACTGGAATTTTCTGTCAATGATTTAATGGTTCAGGCTTTACAGGGTTAATTAGGACAGTGTTTAAAAAATTGTAATTGTCAAATCGAGTTTCATCTCTCTTGTGCCTCCGGGCTACCATAGGCCATAGGCTCCTCCTCCTAACTGTGAGAGCGGTCTCCACAGTCTTTGGTCTCCACACACCAGTACAAAAATGCTGTTTGCTAAGGAGAGTGAGAAGTTTGTGTCTAAAAATAGAAAGAGCAAGTCAGCTGTGTGGAATTGGTACGGCTTCGAAGTTTCCGATGAAGACCAAACCATTCCTCGCTGCAAACTCTGCCTGAAGGCGGTATCTGTCAAAGACAGCAGCACAACCAACTTATTTCAGCACCTCAAACATCATCACATGCCATAGTGGGAGCAGTGCATTGCATTGTGGGCTGCACACGAAAACGATATGCCGACTTCTGTTGTCTTTTACAGTTTTACCCAAAAATCAAAATCAAAAATCAAGTTTATAGAGGAAGAAAAAAAATTGTGATTTTATTTTTGGCCAAAATCATGCAGCCCTATATACAGTATAAGATAATATATAATACACAATGTATTTTGTATGTAAACGAGTTAAAAATTGAACTAAGTAGTTGTATCCGGGTAGCAAAATTGTTATCAATACAGTTTAAACAAAATAACAGAATTAAAGAAAAAAAAACATGACATAATTAACTTTTTCTTATTGCAGATACTTTATTTTCAGCTCTTCCAGACTTTCACATTTGGTGTGCACTTGGTGTATGTTTGTGAGTAGTTTATCTAACCTGAGGTAATAAAAGAGAGTATGAACTCACCGTGGTGGTTTTGACTCGGCCTCCGGGCTGTGTACAAGTCCAGCCAGATTTATTGACTAACAGGTCACAGCCTTCGTCCTCCAAACATGGCACCATCTCACACCACTGCTTTTTCCGAACGATACTAGCTGTAGGGAAGACAAAAAGAGAGAAAGAGGAGAAGGAATGATTAGGATGGACCAGAAAGCCAATATGGAGGTAAAAAAAAACAAAAAAAAACAGAGAGAGTGAGAAATAAATGAGTGTAGAAAAATGACAGGGAATGGTGGATGCAGAGATGTAATGATTAAAATAGAGACAGGGTTGAGGGATGACAGATAGAGTGAGACAGATACAGGCAGAAATTTAACACGATGGAAGAGTGATGGGGAAAAAAAAGAGATACGAAAAATGTGTTGAAATACATATAAATGGTGTGAAAAGATGGAGGGAAATATGGAGAGATGCAGAGGGGAGGAGTAAACGAGAGATGAGATTTGCAGGTGGATGGAGTGCAATGAAGTAAAAAGACAATTGAGAGATATGAGTAGAGGGTGACAGTGAGAGATGAGAGAAAGATGGAGAGAATGGGAGAGATGGAGAGAGCTGTGATCAGTCAGGTAAATAAAACCAAACATTACAAATGATATTTGGCAGGTATACAGACATTTATGCATTCTACAGCATTTCAACCATTTCAAACAGGAGAAAAATATGTTTAAAGACGTCTGTCCCCAAGACACAACGGCCTGTCATGCAGCATCTATTAATCTGTGACATTCAATTCACAGTTTTTTTTTTTTTAATAATAAAATGCCATTTGTATAAAAAGATTAGAGTTTGTGAGTTTGTATGTTTCTCAGAGAAGCTTCAGGGTTGAGTTCATTACATTTAGATGCAGGCTTTACTTAGCAACTGAGAATGACATACAGCTGTGCAAATTATTTCACCACTGTGACAAAGCAGTGAAAAGCCTACATTTTTCAGAAATATAAAGCTGTCAGGGTTGTTTAATGTGCAAATATGAAGCAAAAATCAGTCAAAAGACTAAGAAAATCAAACTAGTCGAGTAGGGCTGGAAATAACCATAATTTTAATAATCGATTAATCTGTAGATTTTTTTAATATCTAATCGATTCATCGGATAAACACAAAAGACACAATTCTCAAAGATCGGTATTTAACCCAAAGTGATATACAGTCACAGAAAAAATTATTAAACCACCCTTGTTTTCTTCAGTTTCTTGTTCATTTTAATGCCTGGTACAACTAAAGGTACATTTGTTTGGACAAATATAATAACAACAAAAATAGCTCATACTAGTTTAATTTCAGAGCTGATGTCTATCCATTTTTCATGTTTTCTTGATAATCAAAATCAGTTCTTACATTAAATATCTATGGCATTGTACAGCCAAAAATAGTGTTTTTAGGCATTCCATGTTTTCTTTTCTGTCTTTTTCTAGTCACATGATACACACAGGAGTTAGTACTTGATTGCATAACCATTGTTTTTGATGACTTTTGATGGTCTAATAATTTTTTCTGCAACTGTAGGCTGTAGACAAGTCACTAATGATTACATCCCCACAATGGCTTTGCATAAAGTTAGGGAGCATTAGCCTGGTACCTAGACTTGTTATGGGTAGATACTAGCAAGATATAGTCTTCCACCAGCTCCGGTTATAGTCTATCAAACTAGTGTTGTATGAATTAGATCCAGTCAACAATAGGTAACGTTAGTATGGTGGCCTGATAACGGAGATGGATGAAAACGTTAACAGTACAACGATAGTGTCTAACTAGCTAGTGGGCTAAAGTAATCACAACATGTGGGCTATCTTAAACTAGGTTTACATTATGTTCCCGGTGGCCATGGCAGCCCTGTTTGCCCGAACCATAGTACGCCGTGGGATTTTGGCCATTTTTTTCTCCATATTCATGTTTTGTTACATGAACGGCACACTACGTTTCAGCCAAACAGGGCTGCTGTGGATACCACAAACATAATGTAAACTTAATAATCTGGAACGGCATCCAAAGCCTCAGCAATGCTCTCTGCTCTCCATGCCCTGACCTCACTTTTTATTATTTGTCTTATTTTTGTTTTTTTTTTGGTTTTTTGTACTCCTTTACTGTAAATGTCTCATGTTTTTGTTTATGATTTGGGTGCCTAGGATGTATTTGTGTGCCTGTTTTGTCAAAGGATGGGGAACGGATGGGTGTGTGGGAGGGTAGTGGGAGTTTGTGTTCTTTGACTTCCGTATGAATATTTATACTGTAAAATCCTACATTTGCACTTTAAAATGAATTTTAAAAAACCTTGATGAAAGTGCCTTATGCAATATATGCAATATGCAATGCAGTGCAATAAAACCCTTATATTGTAGTCGTTCTTCTTAAACTATTACTGCACTTCCCTGTCTGTTTTATTTTACACCTACATTGGCCAATATAAACCTTCAAATCAAGAAAAAAAAAAGATCTGACCTTGAAAAGTCATCAACACACAACAAACATTCCAAGAACAGAATAAAAAAAAGCTCATGCTGAACTACTGTTACACTGAATTTGCACAGAAAATCACAAGATATTTAATATTTATTTCCAAAGTAAATTATTTCCAGAAAATAAGGTTTCCTGTACTTTTTGCATTTTTGTGCTCAAATATGACCTGACTAGTAATTTTACTTCCTGGTTAATAACCTCTGTGCTTTTTCCTCAAAACTCAGACTGCCCTTTTTCTCCAAGTCACTGCTGGGAGTTCAAAGGGGTAGGGGTTTATGCACTGAGCTTTACTTTGTCCTTCTAGATTCATAGTCCACTGAAAAAACACTCAAACCAGGGTAGTGAAGCAATAAGGACATTTCTTCCTGACAGCTCTGAGTACTGGAAAGTGTATTTGCTGGACTGCATGCAGCGTCTACAGTATCTGCTTTGCATACATACAAAGGATTTCTCTTTATGATTTTTGGGCATATTAATTCTCCACAGAAGTATTCACCCCCTCCCTCTGCAGGACATGACATCAACAGGAATTCCTGCATTTTTGGTTTAATTACTACAGTATGTCCGAACTCTTACAGCAAAAATAAAATTAAACACAATATCACTGTAAAATTATATTGTCTAATTCCTGCAAAAGACTCATCTGAATGGAACAAAAATGAGCCTAACAAAAGTCAGTAACAAGTTTCTTCTTCTCTCAGCCTCGATTTAACATCTCATTTAAGGCTCTACCACTTCCAGTGACCGCTAGTCTGTAGATAACTGCCAATAAATTATTGTTCCGCTAAGATACCAACAATACTTTCAATAGCTTTTTTTTCAGTAGTGAGCCACTAAAAGAAACCAGACAGAATGTATTGAGGTTACCTGTTCCTGTGAAAAGCAATGAGGCAGACTAAATCATCAATGTGCTTCTGAGAAAGATGTCAAAAGCTCAGAATTTACATTAAACTTGTGGTGTTTGAAATAACGCTGTTATAACAACACATCAGCACTATGCTACATAATAATGTCCTGGATAAGGATGTCATTTGAAATATGGAAACTATGTTCTTGACACTTCAGAGACATTAAAGGAGCCCTGTGAGAATTTCACTGGAAGCAAAACTTATTTTGTGCTGCAGTGCATGCCAACCTGAATATGTAAGTCATAAAGGCAGAAAAGGAAACAACAATATAGGGAGTGAGGGGATAACAAAGTAGTCAATAAGGATAGATAGATAGATAGATAGATAGATAGATAGATAGATAGATAGATAGATAGATAGACAGATAGACAGACAGACAGACAGACAGACAGACAGACAGACAGACAGACAGACAGACAGACAGACAGACAGACAGACAGACAGACAGACAGACAGACAGACAGACAGACAGATAGGCTAAAATTTACTTAGGGGGTCAAATGAGTGGCCATTTTTGTCAAAAAAAAAAAAAAAGTTGTAAGAAATTAATAGAACTGTGTTGAAATAATGCTAATACATTTGTGCACAGACTACTGATATTATTTGACACTGGAAGCTCTATTTTCAGAAATGTTGGATTTTGAATAGCACGTGTATGTGAAAACTTTTGCTGGTGGACGGACGTGACATTACCCATGATGATCTGGTCAGTACCAGTACTTTATTAGTAATAAACTTATATACTTACTATTGCTAATTCTCCTCTTATTCATAAATGTTAGTATTGTGGATCTAAAACAATAACAGCTGACACAAAAACACAAAATGTGGCAGTGGACGGATGTGCCGTGGTTGTTACAGATCCCATCATACTGATGCTCGGCAGCCATGTCACCGTTTCCACAAATGATCCCCGAGCAAAAACTAGTATCATAATTATTTATTGTATAGTTTATCATCATACTAAAGAGTAAATAACAATATAGAATTGTTATTTCTTTATAAAAATGCTTGTTATTACAAAATTGTTGATTTAAAAAGTGACGTGTGACATTCTTAATGTATGTATTGGCGTAACATAAGCAGGATGGATCAGCCCCATACTCCATACTGCAACCTGTAAAAATCAAACGTGATATGTAGTATATAATCTTGTAAGAAAAATTGGGGAATCTAAAAGAACAGACTATTTGTTTTTCAGGTAAATTCAGTTAAATTATAACTTGGTCATTTGGGACATGAAAATATAGCATTAATTGTGATGAAATTGGACATTTTTGACTTGAAAACATAGTTCATATGACCATCAACATGTTGCAACAGAACTGAAATCCTGTAAATTTACCTAACTTGCATTTACCAACACAAAGTTCCTTTGGGGATTCACTTATATTGATTTCTTATGCACAAAGACATAAATAAGACCTCTAAGCAAATTTTAGCCGAGATAGATAGATAGATAGATAGATAGATAGATAGATAGATAGATAGATAGATAGATAGATAGATAGATAGATAGATAGATAGATAGATAGATAGATAGATAGATAGATAGATAGATAGATAGATAGAGCATATGGGAAGATAAAAGAAAATGATAATCCAAACGTATAGTCATCTCTGTGTGTATTTATGGATGGGAATACTGTTCTTTAATGGATATCTGTTAAAACAAGAATGAATAATAGAGGATGCAGACATCATGTTCTTCTGCTGTAATGCTGAGTCTCTTTAAATTGTGGGTATTATGCTCAGATCCATATCAATAAATTTGCTCTGAGGGCATCATCACTGGCCATCACAATCTCACATATGGATCAGCAAGCACTGTACACATTCACCATGAACAATATCTATATATCAACACATGAAATATGTATAACATCTTAAGTGCTACATGGATAAATAATAAAAGTACTATGAGCACTGTGTCAGCACAGTAAACACTAAGCATGAAATTGACACAAGCATAAAGCATTATTATTGTTCAGTGCATTTTGCTGACGTTCTACTTGAGGTTGAATTACTTTGTGTTACTGTAGTTTGGCTCAGGGCAAACTGTGCAAAACAATCTAAAACATATATATTTTAACCTTAGGGACAGAGTTACACGGAAGGAACAAAGCATTTTCAAAATCTAAAAAAAACTACAGCTTTTCATCTAGATCAGTCCTGCTAAACAGCTTGTTCTTGCACATTATTGTTGTGTGTAATACCGCAGCATAGCATCACTGCATATTTGAGGAAACACAAAAATGGGATGTGATCAGCATCAATACTGACAACCTAATTAAAACCCCTTTCACCTGTTTGTCATGAGTAGAAGCCCAGATGAGAACCGCTTGGGTAAAGAAGCTTTTTATGGCTCCACCTAGACTGGGTTTTTAACACCTTTCGAAATGACATATATCTACAGGTGTTCCCCTGGGATCTGTTCTAATTCCCCTGTTATTCTTTTCTGTTCTCTCATAATTATGTATACTGATATTGTCCTTGTTACCAACAGGAAGTACACTGTCAAACCCCCCTGCTATCAGCCTTTATGAGCAGCCACAAACATCATAGTACGGCAAAAGCAAGAGAAAAACTGTCCAAATTTAAAGAAATTTGATTTCTACCACTGACTATTTTCAACAGGTGGCTCTGAAAAATTCCTTTCAACACACACACATAATAAATGCCCTATTATTTTCCTACTTTTTTTTTTAAACAACAGGGTTCCTACACATTTGAAATGTCAAAATTCCATACTTTTTCCACACCCTAATTTCCAGATGCCTTGTTAAAAAAAATTCCAACCAGTCTTCATATTTGGGATTTATGAGCCAGTCGTCAGAGAATTTCCATCTACCCATTATGAGTTCTGCCAATGACCATACAAGGCATGTTGAATAGCTCGCTCATGAACAGTGTGTGGACATCACCTGTCCGTCAAAGCAGCAGTGAAATTTGATGACACCTGGGCGGGCCTTAAAATGGGTTGGAGGAGGATAAGAGCAGAAGGCGGGGCATCCAACCTGTCAATCTGTCCAAATGTTTTCTGGGATGTTGTGCTCTCACACAAACATTTCAACTGCGCTAGCATGCACCTTAAAAAAACAGATTGATCCATTTCTTTTATTATGTATGTATGTATGTATGTATTTATTTTTTAATTTAATTTAATTTAATTATTTTTTTTTACTTGTCTTGTCCAGCATCCTAACAGCAGAATGGTAGTCTGGCTTCCTTTTGGTGCTGAACAAATTTGCTTTGCCAAGGGAAACTTCATAAAGTATATGAGGCTCCACTTCATATTCTACTGTCTTTATTATGAGTTTTGTTGAACTACATTTTGATGCCGGACCTGACAATGGGGGGGGGGCAAGAAGGAAGAAGGTGGTGAAGACCCTCACAAGAGCCATTTCTTTTTTTAGAAATTCATAATTTTATGTTTTAGAAAATAGAACAGTGGTTACAGTCTTGGAAACATGAATATTTGTCCATACATTTATCTCCATCTTCCATACTTTCCATACTTCCAGTATTTGCGTAGGAACCCTGTAACAATCCTAAATATATTAATCTATTCATATTGTGTGCATGGTTCATATTTTTATGGTGATGTGTCATGTTAACTTAAATGCTAAAGATACATTTTCATCTTATGTAAATCTTAAGAAGAAGTTGTTCTCAGTCTGATCTTCATCCAGCACTGCCTCCTCAGTGGTGAGTGTGGTGTAGGCGAGACGATGTAAAGCAGACTTTGTAAATGGAAAATGGAAGCAAGGGAGCAGAAGAGAAAATTAGAGGACATATTGAAAACGCACCATTCTTAAGGTGAAAGGAAAAACTTCTCAGATGTAATAGCCTAAGGTCTGGCAGTGTTGTCACAGAATATTTTTTCGTCCTCCTTTTTATGTAATCCCTTATTCTAAATACCTCTAATGAATGTTGTCAGCAAGGTCACTTATACATTTCTCTAACAGGTTTTGTGTCGCCTCTGAATTACAATCCATTGGGGTGACCCTCAGCTGATGAAGATGTATAGCAGCCTTTGGTAAATAATAGTAATGAGAATGGAATGTTGTTGCAACTGCTTATCTCTGCATGTATTTGACATTTAATTTAACCGGCTACACCAATGCTTTCCTCTCAACTTTTTTTCTTATGTTGACAAATAAAACGATGAAGCATGACATATGATAGATATCAACACATATTAAATAAAGTTATCCAACTCAAGCTGTACCTTTAATGAAGACAAAACTGATTTTGTGATTGTGGAATTCAGTACTTCGGAAAATACAGCTACACAAATGAATACAATAGAATAATTTATTGTTATTGCATATCATTTATACAATGAAATTGCATTGTCTGTTGTACAAAAACTGTACCATAAAAATCAGCACATATACCCGTTCACATCCCACACACATGAAACTATAAGGTGCATTATTATGTAAACAAACAAACAAATAAATAAATAAGGTTCAAGGTGACTTTATTGGTACCCATAAGTAGATCTGGGCGTCTCAAATGTTATACACAAAACATTAAAAACACAGGACACATACAGAGGACAGATTAAAAACAGCACAGACCAAAGACATTGGCACGTACTCGCAACGGCTAAAATAAATAAATAAATAAAGTTTTACAAAACATTGAGCATCAAATCCTCACTATCTGTGGATGTTAAGTATCTTTTATGTCTTTCAAGGTCTTCATTCTTAGGCACTTGTACAAAAGATCACAAAATAACCTAGTTTCAGAGCAAAATAATAAAAAAAAAAAAACATATCACAGAAATCATTTTAACTATGCCTGCATCATTATTTTCTTCTCTTACTTGTTCAAATCACAGCTATTTTCCCCAAATTATGGCTAAAAGGGGCAAACAGTCAGGTACTTTGGCAATAAATGGAATCTTCTGTTTAACCCATAAAGACCCAAACAGTCACTGGTTATCAAACACATCTACTGATTTAAAATGTTTAATATTTGTTGATCCATTAATCCTATCAATCCATGTAAATAATTGTTGTAAAATGCAGTTTTTTATCTTCTCATTGTCATCACATATGACACATTTGGACGTTCAGAGGCTCCGTAGTTACCCTGGCAACACCGTCATCGTTTACAACATTGATTCACCAATAAAACCCACGGAGTTGCATTAATGACAGTGGATGGAGGCACTTGATTTTACGTTCAGTTAATTTTGCAGGAAAAGTCCATTTTTCCTCAGTGTTCAGTTTCTAATATAATAACCCTCAACTTTAATCTGAACTTTTCTGAAAATCTACGTGATCAAGAAATTAATATATGGGAAAATACCTGATTTTCACAGAAAAAATGCTAAATATAAGAGATACTATTATAATAAATGATGATAAATCACTTAGAAAGGATCAATACAAAGACAAATTAATTTGGGAATTGCCATAAAAGTAACACTGGATCTTTATGGGTTTATGGGTTTTTGCAATCAATTTTTTATTTTTATTTTCATTTCCATTTAACAAGTCCAACAGAGGTACTTCAGGGAATACAATATTACTGAAATAAATTCTTCGAGTAAGAATACCAACAGTGGGCCCAAGACATGAGAACATGTCATTGGATACCATAGAACACAGTAATAGTATAATGATAATAAAAGAAAAGAAAAGTAAGGTTAATTACACACACAGAAAAAATAAGAAATGCAAAGTTAGCCTCATTATTCACTTGTAGTGATGCTTAGATCAAACTGAAATGTTAATTTGTACATGTCCAAAAACAAACCAGGGCACACCAAAGTGCACAAGTTTATAAGCCTTTACAGATAACCTGGCAATAACTCTCAGATTATCTGGTAGTTAGTCACAGATTTATTCTGATGGGTTATTATTATGCTGCAAACTGACATTAGAACGAAATAACCTATGAATAAGAGAAGACTTTTGTTGTCAGGCAATTGTGCCCATCACCTTAATTGAGACAGTTCCATTTTAGCAGCTCATATGATAATATAAAATAAAACAGACAAGTTAAGACACAGCACTTATCTGTTGCATTTCAGTATATGTCACCAAAAAAAAAAAAAAAAAAAAAGAATCTGCCAGTAATAACATGGCTGATTATGACACTATCACAATGGCTTACTTTAAAACTTAGAAGATTCCATTGTGATATGAAATACAATCATCCATTAAAGGTGTCCACTGTAATTGTGAATAAGCAGATTTGTCTACTATTAGGCTATTTTTTTTTTTTTGCTTTTATTTAATTTTCTTTTTTTTCTTTTCTTTATTTCTTATTTATTTTATTTATTTTTTACTTTGCCTTTTCTGTTCTATGAGTACTTTGCTATTTTCATGACTATCATCAAGTATGCCATGTAGGACCAGGGGTGGGAGGGTGAGGGGATGGGAAGAATGGGACATGTTTAATGCCTCTGAAATTGAATATCCAAATGTTCACTGTAACTTAAATCTGCACCAAAAATGATAAATAAATATGTAAAAAAAAAAAAAAAAAAAAAGGTGTCCATCGTTCCACAGTAGGCACACCAGAATGCACAGGCAGGCAAAAGCAGACATAAGCACACACATACCCAGCTGATGCTACAGTATGTATGTTAGGGAATGTATCAATCCCCGCTTTCATCAGCAGGAGATAAGGAGTAGAGAGGGAGAGAACATTATTACACCCTCCATGGGACACTTATCTTTGCACCAAATGGTAGATCACACTCATGTCAACAGCCAGCATCTTGGCCTAATAAATTCTGTCTAATGCCATGCCAAGGCTGAGATGGTACGAGAAGGATGTTTATATGAGAGAAGGAGACCATGAGGGGGAAAGATAGAAAGAAAACAGGCAGAGGGGAAAGGAAGTAGACCTACCGACAGATCAGATCTGGTATAATAAATGCAGTGCAGCACTCACCACGAGATGATGTTCAGATAAGAAGATGTGCTGAGATAATTACAAACTGTACACATCAGATATGGCCTGAGCAGGTAGCAGAATCAGCAGTCTGTCAAGGGCTGCTGATGTGGGACAACAGATATGGGTGGACTTTACATTTATTTAAAAACAGCTACATTACCACATGTAATTGAATGAAGACATATAGAGTTACTGCACCAATACTCCATCCCACATGAAGTTTATTTGGAACATCATGTGCAATGAATGACAACAACAAGCCTTTAAACTAGTGCTATCAAACAATTAAAAATTTTAATCACATTAATCACAGGGTTGCTGTGGATTAATTTTGATTAATCACGATTAAATATCATTCATTTTTAATCTATATTAACCCTTAGAGGTCCATATGACATGAATCACATGACATTTTCAACACGTCGTAGTGTCAGAAGTTGGTCACATAGACCACTGGGGATAACTGCATTCAGAAGTGCAGACTTGATACACTCTCCCACTTTTTATTAGATATGGATAGAGCAAATACAACTGGAGATATGACAATTTGAACTTGGAGCACACAAACGTGAGTAAAAGTATGAAAATGAGGTGGGGGGCCGTTATATTTCTGACCATATCTTAATCATTTTTTTGTCCTTTTTCAAAACAGAAAAAACTGGCCAAATCTGCGGATTCTAATCCACAGACTGCATTAACATAGCAGGTAAGGGTGAGAATGACCCCCACCTGAACCAGATGTGGAAACCGTGAAGACTGGCGGGGGGGTGGAGGGTGGGGGGTGGTGAGAAAATGCCTATGTAAAGATATGCTTTTCTGTCAAATATTGGAGTATAGTTTTAATTTATTACAATTTTGATTTTATCTACCTAATATTTGGAACCAGTATTCACTTTGAAAATCTTTGAAAAGGTTCATTAAGCATCTTTGTGTTATTTATGCAATAAATTATATACATTTTTCAAATCGGATTTGATATTTTTTGTGTGTTTTTTGTCTTTTTATATTGATATAGTAGGTTAAAGCGATAAAAATAATGGGCAGATGAGATAGATGAAGTTGTGCTGAAAAAAAAAAAAAGATACCAAACATGGGTATAATAAGCATTTCTTATATAGTATATAAAGGCAAAATCAAAATAGGCTCAGACCCCTAAGGGTTAATAGCGTTTCATTTTGTATGAGCAAAACAGATTCAACAAAGAAAGGAATATATATGCACTTGTCACAAGCTGGGCAATATGTTAGCCAAAGTGGTAGCAGAATCCCGACTAACGTATGCTTGGTGTTAAGGTGGTATTTTAAGATAGAACTGCTTCGGTGAAAAGAAAACTCCTTCCTACAGAGTGTGCATAATACTTTATGTTGGTCGACTGCTCCACTTTGGGTTTTTTGTCCTCATGTTTCCATCCAGAGGGCCAACATGCTGTTTAGCGTCTTCCATCTTTATGGGTTGGTTCTGCTGCCTGTCACTACCAGATCTACTGCCCATTTGCACACGTGTGACGCTAACTCTACTTGGGCAAACTGCTCCAAATAATGCGTTCACAGAGACGTCCAGAGTCATTCTGCTGCAGATGGGTTAACAGCATTAACATTTTTAATCAGATTAATCATGATGATGGATTAATCTGCGTTAATTTTGACAGCACTAATTTTAATTCTTGTTTTTTTGTGCAGGATCCTTCACATTGTGTTGCACAGTTACATTAGCCAGTGAAGCATTTTTCAGAGTGATGCCAGTGTAATTCTGTATGAAGACTTAACTGCTATCTGCTTCACCACAATGAATACTTTTAGCCAATTAGAGCACACAATCACACCAAAACATCATATGCATGAGCATTCAGATGCTTTTTCTCTCTGCTCTTTGTCTGTTGGCTGCCACCTCTGTCCACTTTTGCCTCTAATGCACCAATGTGCTACTAAAGGCCCAGTAATAACAAGTCAAATACCCTTTTAAGCAAATTCTTTAAGGCGGCCATACACTGTGCGATTATTTCTTGTTTATGCTGGATTGCACTGAGGGGGGAGGCCTGCATAATTTCATTGTAACATGAGTACAATGACAATAAAGTTTATTCATTCATATTCATTCATATTTCGATCGTTGCACGCAGTTTCATCTCAAACTGTGCGAATCATTCGTAAGGTCAGACTCACGATTCATGTTCTCACACTGTACGGACCGATGCTCGTATGCAACCTGACTGCTCACACTGTAGGACCATACACCAGAGGACGCACGACACGTTCGAGTGTTGTATCCGGAAATACAACGTTAAAATACCAAGGAATCCGAAAGTGCATAGACGATTGTGTATTGGCGTGAGTCACGAAATGGTAGTGTTAAACAAAAACCAACGAGCTGTTTTGGCAATACGAGGGCTGTTCAATAAGTTCATGGCCTCACCCAGAACAGAACAACACAGACTGATAATTTATATTTTATTTTTCAACATAATCTCCATTTACAGCAATGCACTTGGTCCATCGATGTTCAAGCATCACTATCCCATCACGAAAGAATGTAACATCCTGTATTATAACAACCAGTATTTCTGGGTGAGGCCATGAACTTATTGAACAGCCCTCGTATGTGCCATTATCTGCGGGGAATCAAAAAAGAAGAAAAGACGGTGATGTTTGGTGCAGGAATTGGTTGGCCAGATGTGGACAGTATGGGCTGTCAATCCTACAGCAGGAATTAGAGGTAAGCTGCAAAAGTTAAACTGCACTAGGCCAATAGCCAGCTACTGTTAGCTTAGAATTAGCTTACAGTAGCTGGCTATTATTGTATTCGCGCATGCACAGTGTGAGAATTTGAGGCACATGGGCTTGTGGCACTGCTTTGACAGTACGATACACTCACGAGGAGCGAGCAGGATTTCAAACAGCTCCGTTTTCCTTGCGAACACACGATTGCTGGTCGTGAGGTGGTCGTGAGGTGCTAATCGCTTCTCTTTACCCCATGAACACTGCACGAAGCAAGACACACGATTAGAGGCACATCTGGCCCGATCCTAGAAATAGTAGCACGAGTGAGAAATCATCTCTAAACTCTCACAGTGTAAGGCCGCCTTTATGTCACAAAGGAGTACTATACAGCTGTCCAGATTCTGTCCCTGCACTTCTTTTCATATTGTAAATATACACATGAATTTGCAGCATATGAAAATGTGCACGCCCCATGCATTTGCACAGATATTTTTTTTTAAACAATCTTTCTGATCACTCCTCTGTAACACTTGATTTAAATGTGAATATGAGTGTCAGCTAAATAATGCAAAAACTAAAGCACAAGTAACACTGCAGATGTACCATATTTCTGCTGTGCCCTCAGAAACACACACGCGGACTAATCTCCTTGCTGACGTGTCAAGCAACAAAATCAAACAAAAGGCGACAAGGAAAAAGCCCAATTGAGCGCCATTAAGACTCCCAGATTTGCTTTCATCATGGAAATCCCCCTCCAATGTTTCCTTTTACAGTGGCTCTGCTATCGGGATAATTAACTGTAGTATCTGACCTGCAGTCGTAGGCAGACATTCCCTAAACCTGAACGGAGCCTAGCAGGAATTAAAACACGGCTCAGTGGAATGCAAGAGAAAAACCCAACGCAAAGAAATAAATCCCTGCGCTTTGTAATTAGCTATCAGCTCTCTATCCCCTTTCCTCTGCTCTCAGCGCATCTCCTCTCAGCTAATTTTCCCTTGTCTTGTTTTCCCCTCATCTCTCCCTTCTGTGCAACCATTATTTTCTGTTTTTTTGCACTTTTATGTTTGCCCCCATTTCTATTCTGTCCCTTCCCTTATTCATCTCATCTCCCCTCCACAGTTTTTCTCTCTTCACCTCTTTTTTTCCTTCTCATGCTTGTTCCTTTCCAGTCTATTGCCTTGCCTGATTTTCATAAGATTATTCCACCCGTTTGGCGGCCTTGATGAGTATCTGCACACTAAAAGCTGTCAAGCCCCTTTTTAAAAAGCCTGAGGTTTTTGGTGAAGTGAATTTGTGTCCCAAATAGCTCTTCTGCACTCATGAAACTTCAAGAGGCAGAAATAATGAGATAGTGTGCTGACTGACATTTCCAGACCTCAGCCCTGTGTCTGTGTGCCTGCATGTATGTTTGTGTGAGCTCTTTTACCATTATGTATAAAGCACAGATCACCAGTAATAATTGCTATGAGAACGTCATATGATATGTAATATGTGTTTAAAACTTTGATTTTACAAGGAAATTGCAGGCTTTGTAAAAAAAAAAAAAAAAGTAAATTGAAGCAATAAAAATAAATTCTTCAATGTGATATTCATAGCTCAGAAACTACAGATAACTGCTTCATAATTGTTTGATGTGGTAAATGAACATTTTAAATGGAAAAAGACTAATGTTTTACAACTGGGTTCACTTTAATAGACAACACTGCTCAGAAATTAAAGTTCTCATTTTTAAATTAAAGCTATCTTGTACCGCATCAGAATATTTCTCTGTCTTCTATATTCATTCATTCTTCTTTGCCTTTTTTCTTCACTTTTATAGACTTTCTGAGAATAAAAATGTTAGAATGTTGCACAGCTAGCTGCTTCGTTGCCAAAGGATAAAATAAACTTGAGATGGTGGCGGTATTAAAAAAAAAAATTAAAAAAATCAGTAAAAATCAGCCTTCCACTCCTTATCCAATAAGGATTTGCCATTATAACATATTTTAGCAAATAAAACTAAAAGAAACAGTTGGAAGTGTAATTATTTGTGTACTGTTTTAATTATGTAGTTTATATTTGGAAATAACATGTTTAGCATATTTATAAAATTAATTTTGGGTTTATATGAAGTTTGGGGTTTACGTATTATACCCTGCAGAGTTTAGTTCTCTATTTATTTATTTATTTTTTTAATTTCTTGGCAGAATGGTTGTGCAATGGCGATACAACCAATGCAAAGGTGCTATGACTAGTTATTTATTGTTATCTATTTTAACGTGATAGCCGATGAAGGAAATTTATTCGGTTAAGAATTTGACACTGAAAAAAAAAAAAAAAAATCTGACACTGAAAGTAAGGAAGGGGCAGGACTAGATAAACTTTTGCTTCTTTCTGTCCCTTCTCAAACTGAGTACTATGAGTTGATACATATATATTTATGTTAAATTTATTGGATTTCATTACTCTTTCTGTGATTAATGACCGTTGATGTTGCATATGTAATTGATTTCTTGCTTTT
Source organism: Sphaeramia orbicularis (assembly GCF_902148855.1). Taxonomy (NCBI): domain Eukaryota; kingdom Metazoa; phylum Chordata; class Actinopteri; order Kurtiformes; family Apogonidae; genus Sphaeramia; species Sphaeramia orbicularis. The sequence continues at coordinate 28,757,266 of NC_043968.1, read as the reverse complement.
ATTGTTTTGGGGTTTTTTTTTATTTCAAAGTTTGAGACAAATAAAGTAAAGTAAAAAATAAACTACGATAAATCCTAATACAATTCAATATATACTATGTGTTATGTTTTCGTTAAGAATTCCTTAAAAGCTGACAGTGATGCCAATTTAAAAACTTTGACACTGGAGTCAACCAGCACATTTTGTCTCCCGGCCACATCCTCCTTCTCCTTCATATAGTTACACTAGGTGCTTCTGTGGTGCATAACTGGCAGGTTGCGTGGCGTGCCATTGCTTCGGGCTTGTTTTTTTTTTGGCGTTCATGTGTGTGTGTACTCGTGTGCGTACTGCCCACCAAAAACTGCTGATATCGTTCATTCGCAGATGTGCTGTGACATTTCCTTACAGCTTACGCCAACAGCAGCTCCTGATTTGTGGATGTACACACACACATGTGTGAGGGGAACCAGACACACACAAAATGAGGAGAGCCCAAAGGCACTGTGAGCCAGACGAGGAAATGTCAGTGTGTACAGGAGTCTGTGGAAAAGAGATCATTTAACACCAGTGTCTACAGAGACACCAGTACATCAGCGGTGAACAGTAAACCCCTGACAAAAACACCTGAACACAGCTAGAAAATAGAAACTTATGTACTGATTTCCCAACAAGACTTCTGTGCAACATTTGAACTGGTAACAGATTAAATGAGCACTATTCAAATAAGTATGGATTTTTAAAGCTGAGAGAAAATGTCGGTCCGTACTGAATATATCTTGACAAATGTTTGTTTGCTACTAAGAACCCAAGTCGAAATAACAAACTACCCACCAGATAAAGCATTATAGGGGAAACAATTACACCAAAAAGGCTCTTCAGCGCAGACTACCAGTACAGGACTCAAAATGACTCCATGTAGTGTTTTGGTAAACAGTTCATAACGACTAAATAACAAATAAAATGACTTCTATACAGCCATTTTTTTACTGATAAAGCAGTGTAAAAACAGCCCTGATCACTACAGGAGATGTGTATTCTAACACAGTACGCAGTGTGATATTCTGTCACAGGTACATGCGTGCACCTCCACAAAAATGATATGCACAAACACACGCATTTACACCTACATGTACATTCACACTTCTCCCACACAAGTAAATCCTTTATCTATATGTACTTTCTCACTTGTGTAGATACAGAGTTCACGTCATAGGGTTTGAAAGAGTAAAAATAGGTTTTATTTCAATATCATGGACATCATACTAAATGAAAAACTTTTTAGAGCCCTTAAAAATGTTTCAGATTAATCTACATACAATTCAATATTTAAGATGAACTAAAAACACACAAATATATAAAACCTATATAAAATAGCCTGCATTATTCAGATTTTGGTAGAAAAAAAAAGAATCGCATCTCACATATTAACCCATAAAGACCCAGTGCTACATTTGTAACCTTTCTAAAGTGATTTATCACCATTTATTATAATATTATCCTCTGTGTTTTGCTTTTTTTTTCAGTCAAAATCAGGTATTTTCCATTATTTCACTTGTTGATCATGTAGATGTTCATAAAAGCTCAGATTAAAGTTGAGGGTTATTATATCATGAACAGAGAAAACTGAAGAAAAAGTGATGTTTCCAGTTAAAAATATTAATAACTACAAATAAACCAAATGTCTCCATCTGTCATTGATCCAACTCCATGGGTTTTACTGGTGAATCAATGTTGTAGAAGATAACGGTGTTTCCACGTTGACTACGGAGCCTCTAAACGTCCAAATGGGTCATATCTGATGACCATGAAAAGATGAATAACGATTTTACACCAATTATTTACAAGTATTGTAGGATACGTGGATGAATAGGTATTAAACATTTAAGATCAGTAAATGATGTTGGTCGCCGGTGACTTTTTGGATCTTTATGGGTTAAAAACAGTGAATAGGAAATATATCCTTACAGGGCTTCATGTCTGCCTTGCACGATGTGCTGACTGAAAAGACTAAATTTACCATTGTTTATATAAACCTGACTGTTTGCTCACACTGTCATTATCAGCAGCTGAGTGAACAAGTCACAAACACTGTAAAGAGCTAGGAAACCTGACAGAAGGACATACACAGTAAATGAAGCAGGATTCTATAGTGCTGTAATGATGGGTTAGGATGACAGTTGTGATCGTGATGTGGCCAACAGTAATGAAGGTGACCACGTTGAAGTTGATGATAAATGACATAGTGACATACTTAGAATAAGTAGAGCACTACCTTCAGGCTGCAAACAGAAATAAACACACTGATATAATTGGTTCACACACATATAGTATGCCTTGTGTTAACAGCTAATGTGTGTAGTCATGTGTGAGCAAGGTATGTGTGTGTGTTAATGTGCAGGCTCTTGGTATCTGTTCATACAGACTGTGTACAGCTGGTACAGGCCCAGGCCCTCCAGACTCCCCTTCTCCTTTCTGGATGTTGATGATTCTTGTCTATTTAGCCTTATTGACCTCTACATCCAAACTAATCCGCCTTAAATTATGCATAACCTTTTACTTGGCAGAGCTCCCCATAAATCTGTTTATTCCCTGTTTGCTCCCTTACAAAGCCCGCTAAACAAATTCCAATTAAGCAAAACAGCAATACAGCATGAATGATAATTCAACTCAGTACAGTCCCCGAAGAAGATAAGAGCATAATCATCGCTGTTATGTGTAAGTCAGCTTCCCTCAAATCTGGTTAGTACTTATTATTTTCAGGTCATTTGGTCTTAGCAGTGTGTGCCCCATGTTTATGCATGCACGCATGTTTCCTGTATACACGTATGTGCTTATAATAGTTTATGACTCTATTCTCTTTATGGTTCTTCAATCACTGCAAATTGTCCTCATTAAAAGTGTCAGCTAAATGTCTCAAATGGCACATAAAATATTTATAGAACAAGGTATTTATTATAGATAACCCAATACAGAATCTTAAAGCTTCGGTGTCTGCTGAAAGTCTCATTTTCCCTTTCGCTCCAGGCTGAGCAGTTGGAGCAGGAACAAGATAGAGCAGTCTTTCTTTGCCATCGGCTAAAACTTATTGACACTTCAGCTGGTACAGTATATGACATTAGTGTATGTGTATGTCTATGTGCATGGCAATCTGCAAAGAGGTTGATAGTGTGTCAGGCTGATAAGAATCTCAAACTTTACTCAGTTTGGATTTTACTATAATATCAGGAGGAGAAATACATTAATGAAATCGGTTAGATGTGGGAGGCTAAACAGAAACACATGCAGAAACACAAAGAAAATCCAGCGAGTCCAAAAAAGTTGAAGAATAATTCATCATTGTTCATCCATTCTTTTACTTTTTGTGCTTTTTTGACTGTATGCACCATGACATTCTGCTTTATATTCTTTTTTTCCACAAGAAAACAAATTACCTTTCATTTTCCTTTTACTCAATGTGTTTAAGAAATAAAATAAAAAATACCTTTTATGGCTTTTTGCAGCACTTTAGGTGTTGTTATTGTTATTGAATTTACTTAAGCTGTCTCTGTTTGGAGTGTACTTGTGCGCACTCCAATTTTCTGATGATTAATTTCATTTTTTAAAAGCACTTCTCTTTCTGTTCGAACAAAAGCTAATCAGGCTTTATTATGCTATGTCCTTTCCGAATTTCAATCTTTTTTCTTTTAAAGGTAGTTTTCTGTTTCCAGTATCCTGTTTCTTTTTATTTCCTTGAACAGCTGTTAGTGTGGAAAAAGACATGTTTTATATAGGAGTGTTTATACTTGGAGAGAAGAAGAAAAATGAAGGAAGGAAGGAAGGAAGGAAGGAATTTATTTTTGTTTCCACATCAATCATTGCACTTAGTACAATAATTATAATAAAGATAAAAACCAAAAAAGGAATAAGCTAGAGGCAACAGCTTTTTTTTTTTTCTGCCTATCCTTTTCACCTAATACACTGCTTACATCAACTTAAATGTGTACAGCATCGAGCATTCACACCTTAAAAAAAAACAAAAACAAAAAAATCAACAACAACAAAAACATATCTACCACCTCAATTCAATATTCCTAAATAATTTTAAACTTAAGGCACTTTTTTTTTTTTTCAAATTTCGCCAAAGGAGTGAATAACTTACATGCATCATCAAAAAAAAAAATCATCTGAGCAGGTGCAAAAAATGTAGGGAGCATCACTTCATTGTCGTATACAATTATGCAAAGTTAATACTTAATACACTGAATAGAAATACACTATATACTGCAAATATCAGTTCAATTATTAAGGTTAGTAGCTTAGAAATTCAAAGGCAGGGTATTGACTTTAGTATATCCGATATGCACCAGGTGTCCTTCACTTGGCCGCATGTGTGCATTTCAAAGGATAAACGGTCCAAATATATCTGTCCTGGTACTCTGAATTTCCAAGACCTCTCTCCATTAAGTGTGAGCGATAACAGGGCCCCAGCTGTGCTTTCTGCCACCACCACCGCTCCAAAGACAGAGAGGGAGAGAGAGGTTGGACTGATCCCCCCCCCCAATCCCTCCCTCCCATCTCCACCCCACCCCACCCCAGCGGTCTTGACCCAGTTAAGACGGTTCTGTGACTGATAACCGATGCAGAGGCCGTCAGACGAGCTTTATTGAGACAATAAATGAGCCGGGACTCTAGTTGCACCGCAAGGTACATTAGTTATGTATTTAGAGTAGTGCTTGGCTGAGCTCTGGACCCAGCCTCCCCTTCTCCTCCCCCGTCTCCAGCGCTCTCCTCCTTGTCCCTCGGACTCCTCTTCCATCCTCCGCTCCTCTTCTCCTCTCCCTACATGACTGCGTTTTTACTCCTGTTTGACGAGGCTGATGTCTGATGTCATTTCCTCCCACCATAGCACGGCAGCTGCATCAGGAAGCAATCTAGTTCTCACTCCTACACACTCCCTCCACCCCCACACCCTCACCCTCACTGCGTGCCAGAAAAGTGCTGAGTTACAGATCAAAATCTGGCCAATCTGCCTCTACCTTTGATTGTATCTTACTTCCTCCTTTCCTTTTTCTATATCTATCTGCCAAGTTTAGATTAGCGCCAAAACTTTCCCATTCCAATTCTGATGCATTTTAGCTCATAAGGCTCCTGTCATTGTCTTTGTGCTGCTGGTAGGATGAGGTGAGGTGATAAGTGAAATCTCAAATTCTCCTCTAATACTTGCACAGAGCCTTTGTGCAAGGCATTTGACATTAAATAGCACCGCAAACCCACTGTATGTGCAAATGAGACAGATTTATGTGTGTGTGTGTGTGTGTGTGTGTGTGTGTGTACGTAGGAGGAATACACAACAAGACAATTTCACACAGTCTTGTGTAAAACAGCCAATAAAGTAATCTCCTTTTCCAAAGCCTACTGATGGTAATGAACAGTGTTATGAAGACACGGAAGAATAGACTGAAGATTACGAGGCTTGTGCATTATTTCAGATTGCCAGACATCATGCAACACACCAATAACTATCATAATTAGACATACTTGGCAGACAATAATGTGTCTTATAATTACATTTCACATTGAAATTAGGTTAAAATATCTGTCTCTTGTGGTGTGTGTATGAGTGTGTTTGTTTCTTTAGTAAGTGTGGCTGATGCTTGTGGAGTTTTTGACTTGACATTTTCAAGGATCTGCAAGGATCAATAGGAAAGGTCAGTGAAACAATAACCTCCAGCTTGTTGTGACGCTTAGCGCAGGAAGTGTGCCCGTGGCTGCACTGTTGATCGCCTTTACAGTATATTCTTCATCCATATTGATCGTGGGCTAACATTAAAACTGCCATGGGGTTAAACTAACCTCCTGTGTTCATTTATATGCTACTGTATGAGTCTCTCAGTCCTCTACTTCTCCCAGTATTGTGTTCTGCAGCACTATTTGACAGACTAACAAGTGGTTTATTTTATAAGTTTGCCAATAGTAACCCTTTATCGGGCAAGTGACTATTTTTGGTCATTTCCAAACACATTACAAGACAGTTCCAGTGAGGACAGTGAGTCAACAATCTCAGGTCCAATGTGGTCTCCAGGATCTGTAAGGTCCACCTCTGCATTAACAGTGAGTGTACCTGCTTTGTTAGGTACCATGAAGTAATGGTACTAATGTAAGGAATGATGTTCAAAGGGATAAAGTGGATGTGGACAGGGGTCTGGATCAGCACTTATGTTGGTCTAATGTTCTAAAAGAGATGTTCTTTTCACCTCACATGTATTTTTCTTGTATTTTTGTATGTACTTCTTGGATTTTTTAAATGTTTTTTTTTTTTTGACAATTATGGGTAAGGAACCAAATATGGTAACTTGATTGATCTTGATTTTCTACATGACAATAAACATTTTTGAAAAATCTTTCAATTGTAATAAATTTTTGTTATGTTAGGTTGAAATTTTGAATTTTAGAGTATATGAGTGACCTATAAAGGGTTAAAGGCTGCATAGACTAATGATTTCACTGTCATTCAGATTCAGATTCAGAGAACTTTATTTATCCCATACGGGCAATTCATTTGCAGCTTATTACAGACATCAGCCCACATCCAAAGTGCAATGTGACAAACATAAATGAATAAGTCAGTGCACAAATACAAGATCATTGAAAACAACTACGAATAATACATTTAAATAATCAACAATAAATAATCAATAAATACCAATGCAGACTAAAAGACTAAAATACCCTAGTGGTTCTGCTAACATAAAAAAAGAAAAAAATCTCATATAAAATGACTAAAGTGACTGCTGTCATTCTACCTTGAGTGAGAAAGAACTGAAAGACTTCAATATATGAGTCATGAACTCACTTACACACAGTGCAGTGGTTCAACACTATTTAGGATTGGAGAAAAAGTTTTATGTAGATGTCCAGCAGAAGTTTTGGTCTTTATACTCAGACCATAATGGCCTTTGTATGTGAAACAAATAAGAGTGTTATACGGTAGGGTTACATACACACATACATTTATACATACATACACACATACATACACTGTAAAAAAAAATCCTGTTGTTTTTACGCAAAAAAAACCTGGCAGCTGTGGTTTCCAGAACAATACTGTAAAAAACACACCCAACTGTAAACATATTTGCAGAGTAACATGTAAATTTAACATTTTAAACATGTAGATTTAACACTGGATTGAAATGGTAAATGGACTGCACTTATCTAGCACATTTTCTCCACCTTCATGGTGTCCAAAGCAGTTTCCAAAACCACCAGGTCCAACTTGAAGCAGTTTAAGGTTCAGTGTCTTCCATGGACACTTGGACATATGGACAGTCAGAGCCAGGATTCAAACCACCAACCCTTTGGTTACTGGACAAGCCGCTCTACCAACTCTACCAACCCATTAATTTACAAATGTAAAATGTTACATTGTTAAATGTTTACTTTTTTATAACTTTTTCATATATATATATATATATATATATATATATATATATATATATATATATATAAAGCAAATATGCTGTTATTTCAACATTATGGTCTTTGCAATTTAAGCGGCACCACATTGTTTTTCAATTTACAGTTTTATTTTCTAAAAACAATAGAAAATAGAAAAACATCATTTCTACATACAAATCTGGTTTTGTTCACATACTCTTCCTGTAAAAACTACAGCTATATTTGTTTCAATCGTTAACACAAAAATCTTTTCAAATAAACTTTGCATTGTATTGTCACTTACTGTTTTTTATGTTGCAATTTTACAACTTTTTGGTGTTAATTCTACAGTCCTTTTTTACAGTGTACATACACACATACATACAATACATACCTACATACATACCTACATACATACATACATACATAGTGTAATGTGCATTGTACATCTTGGAGAGCTGTCAGTTAATGGTGAGTGGCACTACTAAACCTCAGAGACCTGGCCATTATGAGGTCCATCATGTGCGCTGAGGGGGGCATTGTGCACCCCGGACTGTAAACAACAAATCGATAGCTCATTTGTCATTTGGTTTAGAAGGAAACAAGTTTTTTGCGGGGAGAGATCCACTTTTCCAATCCAAATGAACCGATCAATCTCTGCTTTCTCCTGGGGCCTACTCACAAGTGAGGAAGCTGAAGTAGGGACGGAAAAAGCGCTCCATCTCCCTTTTCTCACTCATTTCTTATCTCCCTTCTTTTTTTCCATCTCTCTTTCTCTCTCTCTAACACTCCCTCTGCTTCTAAAGAATTGCATCTGTCTGTCTGTCTGTCCGTCTTCCCTCACTGACTTTGTCTCATTCTCTTCCTTTCTTGCCCTTCTTCCTGTCTTTTCTACAACACCACCCACATTGCTTTCCTGCGGTGCATTTGTAATCCACAGAAAAGAGGAGGAGAGGAGAATGGGTTCTACTGTTCCGCACTGATGGTATTTTGTGTTTAAGTGGGGGGCAGAATGTTCCTGCCACAGTGCTGCTGATGCTGAACGGGACTGGCAGGTGGATTATACCTTGTGCCGCTTTGTCCCTGGACAAATTTAAAGGCAGCCCAACAACTAGGCACCATGGGAGAATGTAGGTACAAGGGAGTCTTGGTCTGTCTCTCTCGTTGCTCCCCTTTTCTTTCCCTCGTCTCCTTAGGCCATGCAACTTTTATTACAACTTCGATGTTGGATACCTTATCTTTCTTGTTCTCTTTTTTTCTTGCGTCCAGCTACACACACTTTTTGCTTCAACTCTCTTCCCAGGTATAAAACATCAACTTCTGATTTGTGTGTAAAAAGGATTTCAGCTCCACTCTCTGTTCGGAACATTTACTGGCTATCTATACAAGAGCGTGCAGAGGTCAAGATCAAGTAGGAGCATGTGAGCATGATAGAGAAGAGCAAAGATAAGCTCAACCAGCTTTAGGGCTCTTTAACCAAAACAGGTACTACAGTTTGAGTATGAAACACCACCGACAACGGATGGTACATAAGGCATTAGAGTAAAATTCAACAACTTGTGGAATTAAAGTGCTTGTTGAAGTTCTTCATAATTTTTGAGAACATGATGGGACTTTAATGAAGGGTGTTTTTGGTTTAACAACAAAGCTTAACAACTGCAACATGTTTGAGAGCAATTCAGAAAGAAAACACGTGTTAGTTTGATTGAATATTACTGACTTTGAAGAAATATTTTCTGTCAATTAAATAAACCAATTTTCTTTTTTTTTTACTGTTTGTACATAAATTGCTCACATTTACCAAAAACATATCTGGATCTGTTTTTCATGCAATATTTACCATAAAAATTATGTAAGTTAGGATTGCGGCACTGTAAATGAATCATAGTGTAGGAGATAAAATGGGTTTGAGTGAAATTATAAATAACAGGCTTTTAATCAGCATGAGAACACAACGTTCAACCCACTGACGTACATCACAAACGTCACTGCAAACGCTAAAAAGAATTATTCTGTTTCAATAAAAAACATTCAACACACACCAGCTGTATGCTTCTTTATTTAAAAAAGAAACTTTGATAAACCTTAATTCAGAGTTTCATACAAGAGGCTCTGCTCTCTCCTTACTGCACTTACACATATTCTGTAGTACTACACACACACGCACGCACACACACACACACACACACACACACATACACATAATGGTATCTTTCCAAAAAGTCAGTTCCCAGTGGATAACAGAAGTTTTTAGGATAGCTTCAAATGCTTGATTAAATACATGACAACTCAAGACCAAGGAAAATTCATCACACACAAAGCTAACAGCTGTGTGCACCGGATATACTGTAAACAAAACTATTCACAGAGCTGCTCTCCTTTGCTGCTTCTCTCTCTCTCTCTCTCTCGCCCTTGCATTTTAGTCACACACACAGTGAAACCTCAAATCCGCCCCTCTCCATCTTTATCTGTCGCTATAAGTCCAGCCTCTGGTGGCCTGCTCCCTGTGGGCTCTGTGGAACTCTCCAGATTGACTTTGTCCTGTCTCAGGAGATGATCTTGTCTCCCCTAGGACTCCCACTTTTTATGCACATGCACCCATGCACATTGTACAAAAACAGACACTGTCTCCTCAACACACTAAAAGAAACTGTACATGTGAATTCTGGTTGATTAGTATGACCTTACACTATGATGAATAATAAATAATACACTCGTATTATTACACATACGCGTTCTTGTCTGTTCTTCTGTTCTCGCAATCTCCTGAAACGTCATCAGTCACAACCCAGGTACTGTTCCATTTGAAAGTTCGCATAAACCGAGAACGCATGGAATACCCAGATGTTGTTCTTGTCTGTTAGCTTGCTGCTCCTTGCACATGGAATATGTTACTAAAAGACTGGAAAGTGACTGAATTGATCTCCTTAAATGCTTTTACATCCAAACTCAAAGAGCTACAGACTAACTCAGTGACTTGCACCTGTTTTTAATAGTTTGACTTGTCCTGTAAATTATTGTATGTTGTAACTGTGTGTTGTATTTCATGCTGCCTCTTGGCCAGGACTCCCTTGGAAAAGAGTTTCTTAATCTTAATGGGATCTTGTTTCCTAGTTAAATTAAGGTTAAAAAAAAAAAAAAAAAAGCTTAAACCAAGGATGCACTGGTTGGTGACTCGTGTAGACTTGGTTGGCAAATATCCCAAGATGCACTTTGTGCTACTCTCGAATGCTACGGCGGCTTCTGTGAAAACTTAATTCAGGAATGTTTTATTGAGTAGATGACTGCAACGAGATGATGTGATCTAATGTTAGAATACGAGCAAGAGGTAGAATAGAGAGAAACACCTCTTTATTATCATGATACGGGATTCAACGAAATGTATTACAGTTTTGAAAAATATACAAAATGTATAAATGACATGTAAATACTTGTACAAATGTATTGAAATCAAATTGAGTGACATTCTGGTGATTTGGGGGAGATACGTTAGGGAGCAGATGACAGAAATACAGCAGAGACAGGGAGGAAAGTTCACAAGTACCAACTGTTGAATTACAGAGAGACTGGCAATCTTAGAAAGTCCGTTCTGTGGGGCTGTTCTTACCAAGACCATACTCACTGAGTTCCCAAGACTGTACTCTGTGAACTTCATATTGAGAAACAGTCAGTGTCTGTCTTTTAAAGGACTGATATTTTGCATTTAAAAAAAAAAAATGGAATTAGTCATTTTAAAACATTTCCCTGTGGTCCACATAAACTGTAAATGCTATGCTTGGGTCTGAATTCTTCATTAATTCAACTCCACAGGTCTATCTTCAACCCTATTTTTGACTAATGACATCAGAAAGGTCATTTTGAGCGCTGTCCCTTTAAATGCACATGCCCCACCCCTTCCGGGTTGTTGACTGTGCTGTTCTGTCCCGTTCAACCAACAACTGAACATTTTAGGTAAGCAGCTTGAAGTTTGGACATATTTTCAGTATGGACTACAACCGCTGCTGCTGACAAACAATTATGTCGTACTCTGAGAAATGTTCGTCTGAAGTCTTGACCTTATATGTGCAAATGTCATGACGTAACTAGTTATAAAACATAACACATTAAGCAAGAATTAAAACAGGTTGTAGAAATCCACTCGATTTTTGTCAAAATGAATATAAAGATAGCTTTGCAGCACCTGGAGTGTTCAAATTCAAACTTTATGAACTGTTAAGGTCCAAATACACAAATAAATGAACCAAAGACTAATAAAAGTGGGTTTAAAACAATATGACCCCTTTAAACAAAACCATTTGCTACTCATTTCAAATGTATAGCTTTCTTATCTGTTACATCTGCCGCTTTCTCCTAAAATGTACTGTTTACAAAGTTAAAATAATTAATATTTTTTGTATCAAAAATATTTGCTGTCATATCATCATAACCCTTCTGAATTATGACCTAACAGAAGTGAGTGGTACTGTCCGTATAATAATAATAATAATAATAATAATAATAATAATAATAATAATAATAATACATCACACTTATATAGCACTTTTTTGGACACTCAAAGATGCTTCACAAACAAAACAAAAAGAACAGAGAGAAAAAAAAAGAGGCTCAAGAGAATGCAAGTTTGAACAGGTGAGTTTTGAGTAGTGATTTGAAGTCTTGTATTGAGTCCAAGTTCCTGATGTATTCTTGTTTTCATTTTGTTTGACTGTGTTCTGTATGTCCCTGGTACTCAGCTTTTGGGCAGTGTGTTTGCACCTCCATCCACTAACAACATCAGTTTAGAAACTCTGGTTCCATCACTGTCTTCAATCTTCTCCTCTCTGTGTAACTCATCTGAGCACGTTGTCTTCTAGACAGGACAAACTGATGCACAGTCAGAACTGCATTCACACAGAAAAAAACCTCTCTGGTTCTGTGAAAGTGCAGTCATATTTATTTGTCCTTTTGAACATAACTGCTGTCAAACAATTGCTTTATTTCTCTATTGCACGGATTTCTCCTATAAACATCATTTCCTCTCCTCATTCCCTCTCAAACTCGTACCACTGCTACTCTTATGACTCATTCAGCGAGTGGGGAAGCGGGCTGAAGTTAGAACAATGTGTTAAACAACGAGCGAGAAATGTTTCATATTTTATCTTTACGGGGGACGGTGCAAAGTGTAAATTATAGAGAAGAATTAGAAGAAAGTAAAATAATTACTTATGAGAGGATAAGAACATGCATAAACAGGATGGATAGTGTAAAAAATGCTGTGTGTTTACTTTTAGCTAATTTTCCCCAATGACCTTCCTCTCTTATCCTTTCCGCCACTTCCAACATAGGCGCATTATTCATTAATAGCACACTCTATCGTTATGCAAATGAGTTTGTTAATATTAATGACTGTTATTAGTGTTGATGATGAGGGGGTGGAACCATTATCTCCATCCTACACAGCTGGAGTCCATAAAACATGGTAAAACCCATTGGTGTATTTGTTTATGTTAGTAATGTAAGGATTAGGGCTGTGTATTGGCAAGAATCAGGCGATACAAAACAAATCACAATAGTAGGTTCACAATACGATATATCACAATGTATCACGATACTGTTAACAAGGCGATATTTTTTGTTTTGTTTCTTTGTTTAAAAGATTATTTCCTGGAAAAACTTTTAGTGCAGCATTTGGATTAAATAAAGTTTTAACACACAGCTTTACCAGTACAAAAAAACCCACACACAAATAAATAAATAATGTTTTACTGACATTACAGTTTAAGATCCTGCTTAAATGTTCGTATTCTATTGCGAAAAGAATACATAGTGTTCAGTCTCTGAATCATCCAACATCAGAACATTATTTTTGTGCATTCCCAATAAAAAAAAAACCCAAAAAACATCCGCCTCTTTCAGACAGTAAAAAGTGCTTTTAGGATGAACTGAATTATCCATTATTTAACAAAACAGCATTATCAATTTCAAAAAACTACACTTACGACCTGCAATATCACAATACTACTTCTGTAGTATACAAACAACAGAACAAAATACCCATGTGAATATAGAAATAAAAGAGCTGGAAAAACAAAAATGAACCTCTGCCATGTCTGCATTTGAATAAATACCTAAAAATATCGATGCAGTACTTTTGAAATATCGATACAGTATCATGAAGTGAAATATTGTGATACCGATATTTTCTTACACCCCTGGTAAGGATGTATATTGGCAATGTCTATGTGTAATATGGATAGTATGTTTGCTTAACGACAGTATTTCAGATAGATAAGAAGAGTTATTGATCCATTGTCCATGATCCATTGTTGTCCTGTCGCTCAGAGAATAGACTTTTAAAACGGCTCTGCTTGTGGAGAAGTCTGTCCATGGTCTAGCACCAAAGACCATCTCTGACATTTTGGTCCCATATGAACCATCTGGGACTCTGAGAACTTCAGGGACTGGTGCTGGTGCCCAGAGTCAGAACTAAACAGGGTGAAGCTGCGTTTCAGTTCCATGCGGCTAAACTCTGGAACAGTCTTCCTGATGACGTGAGACAGACCTCTGCTCTGACAGTGTTTAAGTCCAGGCTGAAAACACCTCTGTTCAACTGTGCATAGAACAACTGAAAGTAGGGTTGCCAACTCCCTAAAAAGAAAAAAAAAAAGGAACACCTCGTTGGCAGGGCCGACCAACCCAGCTGCCTTCACCCCACCCCCCCTCGGAGTGGTGAATTTATTTTGTCTTTTTTGTGTGTGTGACAAAGTGCATCCCTTTTCAGCTCAATACGGGACGCATAGTTTTGTTTCTAAATACAGGACGACTCCTTTTTTCAAGGGACGGTTGGCGACCCAAACTGAAAGGGTTCTATCTGCACTCTTCTCTTTTACTTTATTTTAATTGATTATTATTCATGTTTTATTGATTGTGTTTTAATTGTGTGCTTTTAACTTGTCTCTTCCATTTTTGTAAAGCACTGTGAATTGTCCTGTGTATGAACTGTGTTATACAAATACATTTGCCTTGCCTTTTCATAACTGCTTAGGGTTTAGAGTGAACACTGTGAAGGCTCACTAAAGACTGAAAGCTAATTTTGAAGACTTCACTTTCCATCGTTTACTGATCGCTGACCTAAGATTATAGCCCTTTTTAGAAATCTGTTGGAACTGATTTTCCTTCATTGGAAGAGAACATAAGAAAAGTAGAAGACAGCTTCCCTGAGTAGGGCATTAATTGTCACCTTGGCATATTTGCTGAGCTAATAGTAGGAACAAAGCATTTTTGGCCTTGTTAGTGTGACTGGGAAATTTATTTTCAGCTATGACTGTATCTGTTTTGAATGCTCTAAATAGTGGTTAACATCAATACATCACTACCACATTCATTTTGTAGAGGGTGGTATCATTACAAGTAAGACCGTTGCCAAAAAAATTGGCAGACTCTTTGTTTCTTTTGAAATTTAATGGCACTGGCAAGAGTTTCGAGGGGAATTCATTCACTTTATGGCAATTATGGCTTTCACTTCTAGCCTCCAGACACAAAGAACTGCTAATGCTCAAGCACATGATATTCAGTCACATTCACCTGTCATCCCAGGTGTAAAACAGGCTGTGATTGGTTAGTGAGGATTAAAACCACATGTGTTTCCTGAGGCCTGTAATTTAGGATGACTGCTTCTCAGATGATTGTTCTTGTGCCACAAAATAAAAATTGGACGCTAACAGAATAGTGTGGTTTTCTGTGTGCACAGATACAGCAAAACCTTTTAAAATTGTTTATAAAAGCACTGGCTCCAGTGAAAAGCAAATAAAACAAAGCAATTTACAGTATGGTGGTTCTTGGCTAGAAAAGGAAAACAGTACAAGGGTGGGACTGAGGACACATGAGTGTGTATTTGGTTGTCTGTTGTTTACAGAAATTTCAATATACTATTAAAACAAATATTAATGTATCTGTTAACATTTGGCAATTAAAATGTTATAGAGCCACAGAAACATTAAACATAGAAGAAATCTAAAAAAAAAAAAAGTTTGAGTGTAAAATTGGCATTTGGAAGAAAAAAAAAGGTACAGAACATGTTTCTACAGCATTGGCCTTTAAAGTGCTATATCCACGGTAAGTGCTCATACAAAGTGTTGTTCCCCATGGGACCAAACCTCTGGCCTCAGTTTAGACTCAGAGAGATTTGCGGGGAGCAAGGTTTGCTTGCCTGCGGGTGGGCATGCAACACACAATCATCTGATGTGAGGCTTTACCTCTTCCTCTTCCATCTATCAATCGGGACATGCCCTCTGCACCCTCAAATCGGTCTAGCCTGGTCCCATTACACCACAGTTTATCCATTTTTCAGGGAGAAAAGGTAGTAGTTGTTCTTGGTTTTGCTTTGTTTTCAGAGAAGAAATGTTTTGCCTTTCTCTGTTATAGTCTGTTACGTTGGATGTGATAAATAATTTCAGGTTTTTACCATTAACCCTTTATAGTTCACTCACAGAAATATTCTGAAACTCAAAATTTCCACCATAGTGTGTTATTAGACTGTATTACTTTGGTGAAATTTTTCAGATTTTTTTCATTGTTATGTAGAAAATCAAGGTCAAAGAAGTTACCATATTTGGTTCCTTACCTCTAAGTGGCAAAAAAATAAAAATAAAAATCCAAGAAGTTAATACAAAAATCCAAGAAAAATGCATGTGAGGTGAAAAGAACATCTCTTTTAGAACATTAGACCAGCATAAGTGCTGATCCAGACCCCTGTCCACATCCACTTTATCCCTTTGAACATCATTCCTTACATTAGTACCATTACTTCATGGTACCTAACAAAGCAGGTACACTCACTGTTAATGCAGAGGTGGACCTTACAGATCCTGTAGACCACATCGGACCTGAGATTGTTGACTCACTGCCCTCACTGGAACTGTTGCTGTCACTGTCTTGTAATGTATGCAGAAATGACCAACTTGCCTAATAAAGGGTTAACGCATATGTGCTAATCAAACTGAACTGTGTAAACTTATATCTAACCAACAACATGAGATGTGAATGCAGGTAACGACTGTGGATGGGCTTCGTGGTGAGATCTGTGTATTTGAAAGGGACTGAAAATGCATCAGAGACAAAAGTTTTTCTTAGACTTGTGGCCAGATCCCAAGATCCCTTCAGAGAAAGGAAGATAAGAATTAGTTGTTTTCTGCTGGAATCTGCATTTTCATCTGCAATACCCTCTTTGAAAACTGACCAAATAGCATAGTCCTGTAGAGTTCTGTAAAGTTATTTTGGAAGAAAATATTTTGTCTCCAAATCCTGCAGCTGTGTTCCATCACCACAGCTACTGCATTGTACCAATAAAAAGAGTATTCTGGGGAAAAAAAGCAAACAAACACTTCTATTAATTAAAAAAAAGACAGCTGTAAAATATAAATAAAAGGCAGCTTTAATGGATATAAATGCTAAAAGTCTTTTCCAGTAGTTCAGTAATTATAGCATGTCAAGAAAACAAGTCTGAAATATGCTGAGATTACAAACTAAATGCTTCATTACCCAAATAACCTTGATTATCCTGAATAACCATTGCAGAATCACTGATCCATTAAAAGGAGCAAAAAAATGAATGGGTGCTGGTAAGTCTATAACTGAGGCTCCGTTTTTGTGCTAGGACACTGCTGGTCACATATATTGGTTTTTTACTCAATACTCAGTCGATGTAACTTTACACCTTGGTCAGACTTAAGTTTACATGTAAGGGACAAAAGAACGCAGCCCCATGGGACCTTTAACATTACCCTTCTATCCATGTTAGGAAGAAGATAGTGACCAGTGTGTCCTTGCATAGCTTCACAACTATTGTTGTCCAGATTGCGTCTTGGCACAGCTCCACAACTGCATGTTCAAAGTGGTGTCAAGAGATTTTTAATCCACACTAACGTCAGCATGGGCAACTTGATGGAATTTAGGAATTTAATTAAATTAATCAGACACCCACAGATGGACATGAGCAGTCATGTGGATTACTGTGTGGATTACAAGTGACAAAAGGTAATCAGGATGTTAACACATGTTACAGTCCAAACATGCACAGTGATGTCTTTATTTTAGTAGTGTTGAAGTGAATAATAGAAAAAAAAAAAAAAAAACAAAACTTATGCATTTATATATATGTATAAATTACCTTCACCTTTGTCTCTAGCTATTAACGAAGAACTCTTAACCCTTCGGGGTCCACGGTCATGGCCCCATGACTGAATCACATGACATATTCAACACATCATAGCATCAGTCAAGTCGTTGGACAATTGCATTTGAAAGTGCAGACTTGAAACACTCTCCCACTTTTTATTTGATGTTGATAGAGGAAATACAACTGGAGATATGATGATTTGAAACCGGAGCAAACAAACGATATAACATTACTATAGCGATATGAAGCAAGCATTATATTTCTGACCATATCTTCGGCATTTTTTGTCCTTTTTCAAAACGGAAAAAACTGGCCTGAAAACTGCATTAGCTTTACAGGTAAGGGTGAAGGCAACCCCCACCTGAACCGGATGTGGAACCAGGGAGGACCAGGGGCGGGTGAGAAAACCGCAGAAAACCCTTATGTAAAGATATGGTTTTATGTCAAATATTTGAGTATAGTTTTAATTTATTACAATTTTAATTTTATATACCCAATATTTGGAACCAATATTCACTTTTAAAGTCTTTGAAAAGGTTCGTTAAGCGTCTTTGTGTTATTTATACAATTAATTATATAAATTTTTCAAATCAAATGTTCTTTTTTTGTGCATTTTTTGTTGTTTTATGTTGATATAGTTGGTTAAAGTGAAAAACTAATGGGCAGATGTTATAGATGAAGTTGTGCTGAAAAAAAAAAAAAAAGATACCAAACATGGGTATAGTAAGCATTTCTTTATATAGTATATAAAGGCAAAATCAAAAGTACTTATAAACGGGCCAAAATAGGCTCAGACCCCTAAGGGTTAAGAAGTGTACATATACTCTTATGAATAAGAGTATCAAAACATTACATGTATTAGCTAGTGAGGTGTTCAAAAGCTCTTTGGTTAAAATGGGGATTGATGGCTGTATGTTTTTAAAAGCACCAAATGACTTAAACTACTGTTAGTACACATAGTACAGCAGGAGAGCACTTTAGCAGACAAGAGTGATTTAAGAGTCTTTTTTTTTTTTTTAATGTGCCTGTTTGTCTCATCTCTATTGTCCAAAGAGTGTGTGTGCTTGTATATAGTTCATACAGACTTCATAATCCTAACCCCCCGTTACGTAAGTGAGATAGCTAGATTTGTCCAGAGTGACATACAGAAAACGCCCCCCCCCCCCCCCCCCCCCCACCACCACCACCACCTCTCAGAGCTGGTTATTAATACAGAAGGACACTTTGTTTCAAACTTAATCAGATGAAGTGAGATGGAGAATGGAAGGCAACGAAAGAGAGAGGGAGAGTGGGTGTGCATGATGGCGAAAAAGCGACAAAGGGAGAGAGAACACACCACATTAGTCCACATATGATTTATTCCCCCCTCTAGGTGAAGGAGACACCATTTGTATTCATTTGCCTTTATTTTTATCCTAGATTCATCTTGCCTTCACATGCCTGTCACCACCATACTAATATTATTTTGGCCATGTGATGTCCCATAACTGGCTCTTATAAAAATTGCCCCTGTGCAACAGCTCAAGATGATGCACAGGCAAATGGGGGAGGGGGGGTCTTTTTCACCTCATTCATCTGATTTTATTCTTTTTTTTTAACAGGAAGATTTAAAGGCTCTGCTGGACTGGATGGTGTTCAGGGTGGAGATAATGATGTCTGTCCTCCGACTGAGGGACACGCTAACAACCATACATGTGCACACACACAGTTTTTTATGTGGGTGCGCACTTAACAGAAGGCCTGTTTTTTTTTTTTTTTTATTATTACTGGCAAGGTGAGCCAGTGGTGCTCCAACCCAAGGACAAAGACAACTGTGACCACAATCCTCCTCGCGGGGCTTTGCAGAACAATTAGATGAGAGCGGACGGTGACTGCAGTTGTGTTTCAGGACAGTACACACAAACACACACTGCAGATAAGGACACAGAGCATGCATAAAAGCTACAGTAGTCGCCTGTAGACATGCATGCAAAAACTGCCTATAGATTAACTGCCCAGCAGGATTTTTAGAAAGAAAATAAGCAAAGAATCTTCTTTTATTTGCCTCTGTTTCCCTCTTCCTTCTGCTGTCCTCACATTCAGCTGGTGCATCCATCCAGCCGAGTGTACCCAGCTGCACAGCAATTACAGGTGGGGTTTGGAACAGTACACAACGACGAGACGCATACATTATTAAATGAACCCATGTTCAGATGAAATTGCTAAGCCAGCCAATAAAGGTAAATTACCAAAGACAAAATGCAGCAGCAAGAAAGAGAAAGGGGCCTGCCCGAAATTGCATTGCATTAATGAACAACATCATTTCTGAAAATGGAGAGGAAACACGGAGTTGCACCTATCAGCGCAAGACAGAGAGAGGAGAACAGAGAGAGAGGGAGAGATGGAACACAACATTGACTACCTAATTATGCATTTTATCATTTCAGTCACAATAGAGTGCCTCCCTTCTTTAGTTGCCCAGTGTACTCATGCAGCTGTTCCTCCGCTGCTTTAATGAGGAAGATAAAGAATAATCACAACCGTGTTATATTTACATCCACCGACCACCAAATGACTTCCTCTGCAGCATCTCCCTCACACATACGCCATTTCCTAATTATATGAAGGCTGCATACTTGTATTCCCCTCATTTTTATAAGCAGCTATGAAACAAGAAAAATGTGTAAATGTGCATGTTGTCCATTATTAGAGCTAGCACCCATGTGTGCTGAAAATTAGCCAACACGGACTTAATTGCAAGATACGAGGCAACAGGCAATTGCTTTCACTGGGCTTGTGTTTTGACACAGTAGAAAATAAAGAGCAGTGCCAATCGCCTACCCTTTTCCCTTTGTTATTTAACTTTCCTCTCACGTTTCAGGCAGTCAAAGCCAGCACAGATCCTTGACTCCCGGCAGAGCTGTAATATCATGTCGCTGGTCCATCACATTGTGTCCCCGGCATCCATCCATCCATCTGCACGTCCGTCCGTCCAACTACGCAACAAAACTGGGACCCTAACCATCTGATTCCCTTGGGCTCTCAAAAAAAGTAACTGTAATCACAAGGAAGAGATGAAAGGAAGATAAGTGGGTACAGGAGAGTGGAGGAGATGTACACTGCAGGGCTCTGACACCCATCATATGGAATCAGCACCTCGTGAGTAATGGGGGTTAAAAAGGGAAAGCGCTTTCTCTCTCAGTGCCAGATGGGCTCGTGTGTGTTGGATCGGAGCTCTGAGTGAGCGAGTGAATGAGTGAGTGAACACTTGCAGCCCTTCTTGGCAGCACCTCCGTCGACAGAAGAAATCAAATGGCAGTGAGACTCAAGAGATGATTGGCCCACCTCATCTGAGTTTCCATCAAGAACTGGCAATAAAAGCCACTTTACAGTCCAACGTGAATATGTTTCACAGAGGTTGTCACAGACTGACATTTAGACAAATAGAGGGAATTACTGAAGAACAAGCTGTCTTTTTACATATTGCATTTCAATGTTTGCCAGAAGGGAATGTTATGTTTGGTGCATCAAGATTGTTGCATTTCCTGAAGACCTTGATGATCGCTCGTGATTTAACTGATTTAAGTTTTTCCTGAGGTGATTTCAAAGAAATGATTGGAAAACCACTAAATACTGAATGCTGAAATACACATGTGAAGCACAGTAAATTCTTCATGGCAGCATGTTTGTGTTTCACTCAAAACACTGTTCACATTTATACTGATGATGATAGAACAGAGTTTTAAATTGCAAAAAATTCATGGATGGAGGGGAATTTTACAGCCTTGTTTTGGCTAAACATTTGCTCATTTTTACTGCCTCTTAATAGTCATTTA
Organism: Sphaeramia orbicularis; assembly: GCF_902148855.1. Classification (NCBI taxonomy): domain Eukaryota; kingdom Metazoa; phylum Chordata; class Actinopteri; order Kurtiformes; family Apogonidae; genus Sphaeramia; species Sphaeramia orbicularis. The sequence continues at coordinate 28,735,900 of NC_043968.1, read as the reverse complement.
AACCAACCACCATGCCAACTGACACATAGTATTATGGTATGTTGCGCTCATACAGATTGATTGCAATCACTGTCACACTGCAGTGCACAGCAACATAGAATTACTCTGAGTGATATGACTTTCTTCACTGACCTCGTAAAGTTCTGTTCACTGCTCTGAGATTATATGTCACACTACTGATTCAGTTTATAGCCAATTCTTACTGTATGTTGTAAAAGCTTTTTTTAATAAAAAATTTAATACATTATTTTATGGTCTGTACTTTACTATATATTATATTTTCAACAAGATTAAACTGTTGAGTTTTTTTTGTTATTTTTTTAATGTTTTTATTGTTCAGTTTTATGCACTGAATAAGGTTTTGTGGTTTGTGTTAAGCAGCCAACGTAGCAAGATAAAGGGACCTGAGTTGTTTGATGAGCAGCAACAACCACCATGAGAAAAAAAAAAAAAAAAAAAAAATTTGTAAAGGAACTCAACGTTTATGATACAGTAGCAACGGAAACATTCAGCACACTCTTGGATTGATTTCTAATTAGTCCACAAATACACACAAAAAACAAAACTAACTAATATACAGAATATGCATATAAATATATACATATTAGCTACTTTAACCATTTGCAATCACAAAGTTTAAGTATTTGTTAAAACTACAGACCTCCTCCTGATGTAGATTGTGCCTTTGGCCCTGAGGGGGCTGCAGAAGCAGTAATTATTAATTAATTGTTCATAGCCCATAGCCTCATGAACAGACATCGCCCCTTGGACATGCACTCACGGCAGGGGAACTTTTCTCTTCCAATTAGACCAGTGAGGTGGAGAAGGTGAGCGCACGGACCATCAACCACGGCAGTGTTGGTGAGGAGACGTGTGGGAAATAGGGAGGACAGGCGGCAGGCATTAAGAAGGCGTGCTGCGGTTTGCAGAGCCAAAAGGCTGCGCTGGCCTTCTCACCGCCCTCAGCTGCTGACAGGACTTCACCACCAACCATGAGAGTGTCAGAGACATAAAGATATAAAGCCTTAGAGAATATATGAGTTAAAGAGACAGAAGCTTATGTGTCTTTTATTCACACATACCTAGTGATTAACATGTATGGCATTTGTATGGTTTTATGTGTAAGTGTAGATGTAATGTCTCAGTTTATATGAGCACTCACACTGCACTGAGTGTGTGAGATTTTATGTCTGTGCAAGAATGTAAAAGACAAGGCGGGAGTGAGTGACAATTGAGCTGAGACATATTAGCTCTGGAAGATTTATATGGGCAAGATGTGAGGATGACTCTGATGGGCTTAGCAAGTGATTGGTGTGTTGGCCTTGCTGAGAATTTTGCTCTATAAGGAGCTGTGCAATACTTCAACACAAGAGCCTGATGGCTCATTTGAAACCCAGACGAAGCACACGAAGTCAGCCTGCCCCCCTCTTCATGAACACTTACAGCTGATTTTCAACTAAATGATTTGGTGTTAAATCTGCAGTAAATTATGCTTTTTTTTTTACCACAAAATTACAGGTGATTTGCAGTTGCTTAGGTAACAGCTGGGCATCAGAATACAAAGCACACTTTATTTCTAATCATAGCTGTCGTGAAGAGAGCAGTGAAAAGACCTGTGGAAACAATTGAAAGCACCACATAAATGCAGGTAGTATTTCTAATTTAAGTGCCTTTTATTATATTCATATATGTATGCTTATCAAGCACTTTTAAACAGAACTTTAGTGGCCTCTTTCTCATTCAACCTGAATTAATTATAATAAAACACAGAGCATGATGCACAACAATAGGACATCAATAACCTCTGACGTTATCAACAACTCAGAACCTTGGAACACCTGGGTCCACTTCATCACCTTCTGTCTGTAGATTTATGAAGGTAGAGTGCAATGGGTTCTGGGCAGAAGGGATATGTGGATAATGCAGCTTCATTAAGAGAGAGCATAACGGCTTGCCTGAATGCATTATGGCATCTGTACGAGCTATATCATCTGGGATATTAAATATTTACAGTCAATGTATGCATATGGAATTACTCACATTCAGAGCACTACTTATTCATCTTTGGCCGCATTAACATCCATCATCTGGAGAAAAAAAAAGAAATGGCAGCAATCTGTATTTCCAAAATTATTGCGAGATTTAGAGCAATGCATGAAAGATGAAAAGCTTGAGCTCAGTTATCTGCCATTTTGGGTCTGTGTTGGCAATAATTTAGAAGATTATGTAACTTCCATTATATCTATGCATGTTAAAATACTGTAATTTCATCATGTGAGGTGATAGAATTTCACGGTATTTCTGTTACCTCAGGCACATATTAGCATATATATGTCTGTTAATCACAACCAGAAGCTGTTAATAGTGTTTGTGGAACGCATATTCAGTGCATATACGTATTTTAGAATTGTATGTCACTTAATAACAGTAATTTTTAAAATAACTGTGAAAAATGGATTCACTGAAGACTTCTGCAGAGAGAGGCTACAAAGAAATATAATGCAAGGTTAATGGATGGAAAACTTACTGTAACTCTGCCACAGAATGAAAGCCAGTGCACCACACTTTGCATTATTTTTATGCTAATATGTACCACTCGTCATTTTTTCACCCTACGGGGAAAACACAAGCTTTCTTTGTATTAGATTTCTGCTTGTCATACTGCAAAACACAAGCAGCTCAGTATTTCTGTGTGCCTCTGTGTAAACCCACAAAGAAACTGTTTTGATAGCAGTCACTCTGGAGGGAGAGCTCTGCATTAATATGTAGAAAATCCAGAGTGCCCAAAAAAAAAAGAAGGAAAAAAAAAAAGCATAAAATTCACAGACATTCGTTGGGGACTTTGGTTTGTTCTGCTTTTTCCTCTCATATCCTGTAAAAAGTGATGGCGCGACAGTTGGAGCAAGTTGCCTCAGTGATGTCTGGGATGTGTATGAGGAAGCAGAAATGAGTTCTGAAAAACATGAACAGCAAAAGTTGTTTCCACTGACTCACATCAGAACGCTCATTCAGTACATTCTGGAGTTCTTTCTTACAGCTAAACCATTCTTATTTACAGCTAAACTGAACTAAAATCTGCTTCAGGTTGGTAAAATTTAATTAATTTATCCTGAACATTAAGCACAGTCTGGATAAATAATAATAATTAAAAAAAAAAAAAAAACGTACTGAGATAAAAGAGCTGGACCATTGTGCACTTCTCTCCAACATTCTACTCTCAGATCTAACTCACAAAGGTAATGTATCACATACTTCACTGAAAAACACTTTTTAATACATGTCATTTTGTTCAGGGCCACAGTGCATTGCACATAGCTGAATGCTTATAGCAGATGCTGTTGTACATTTTGCCAACAGTATCCGTTATGTATCAGTCTTACAGCCTGCAGTCATGGCATTTTGAAATTATGCTTTTTGTCATTTTGTTTATGTAGTCTGTGGTTTTGTTGTGTTTTCTGCTTCTATTATCAAGAAACTGCATTTACTTGAATAGATGTTATTTGGTGAATGCATTTTCCAGAATCACAGGCAACAGGATGGGTGATTCACTGTAATATCACACCTCATAAATATGGGATCATTTTACAAGAGACTGACGCCAAAATGAAAAATCCCATATTTGCACAAAAATGTGCTTTTTTACAAAATGGTTCTCGGAATTGAGGTGTAACAAATGCTATTTTCTTTTTTCTTTTATTTTTTTTAGCTATCAAGCTTTCTTACCATGCTGGTAACATGAGATCATATGTTTCAACACATTATTTGAGACTGAGTCAAAAAAAATTACTTTTCATTGTTCTTCATGTTACAAAGTCGGAGCAGTACCAGCGCAAATAAGAAAAGACAAGACTGAACAGACTCACAGGGAGAGTTGTATATCCTTGGTGTGATTGTTATAGAAAAGGCAGCGTGTGATCTGTCTCGCTCCAGTGTAGGGGCTACAGCCTCCAAACCAGCACAACCAGAGAGGAGTAACCCACCTCAGGCTCCAGTCCCCATCTGCCTACCCTCTCCCCCTCCGCCTCCTTTGACAAGCCTGTAGCCTGTGGTCATCATTCTTCAGCGTACACTATACATGTGTGTGTATGAGAAACTGAGATGGAGAAGGCCAGAGGAAAGAGAAAATAGGGAAAACAGGGCGCCATTACACATTCACCGCTGGACCATCTTTTCCGATCCTTGTCCCTCTGGACAGTCCTGCGGTACCGGCTACCTTGCTAACTGGCTGCCAGAGCTGACATGACATGTTTCCCCAACAGGCTGCGGCCCCCTCCTTTCCTCCCTGGATCAAATCAAACCAGTGGGCTGATGCAGTATGATTGGAGCTCTGGTACTGTCTAATAGCCCAGAGATAGAGCCTGACGCAGACTGTTGTCTCTATCACTGCCTGATTCACCAGAACAATTATGCACGCTACCGAGGGATGAGCATCCAATAGGAGGAGAAACGTTCTCATACCTTATAGGACAAATATATAGCTCTGTCAGTGAACGTTATATGTTGTTTGATCATTCATTCTTACTGTTTTTCACATATAAACAAATGAGCTCACTGGTTTTAGGCCCAGTTTACACGACAACGCTCTCGGGTGAAAACGACAACAAATTTGATCAGATGTGCCTTTTGTTTAGACAGCAACAGTGTTGTTGGAGGTTGAAAACACAAAAAAATGACACCTCCTTCCAGAGTGGAAATCATAAAAATGCTCCACTGTCACATCACCGTCTAAAGGGTTGAGTTTACATCACAGGCACACACCAGTACAGGAAAACAACAACATATCGGATTATTTCCCTGCGACGGACCTTCAAGTTGCCCTCACCGCTCTAATTTACATCTAAGAGTCGTTTGAGCAATTGTGATGGATCTTTATAGAGAGTAGTGACGGAAGATGTTCTGTTTCCTGTTTTGTGATTGTATTTGGCGCTAGGAGAGAACAGGAAGGGAAGTAGAAAGGTTCTATGCAGGCGCTTGGTCTTGGCGGAGGTGATAACACCTAGCCATCTGGTGTGCAGACTACATCGATAAATAGGAAATTTCACACACCTTTGCATGTCCGATTGCATGCAGATTTTCCCCCCAAAAATGGACGTCTAAACCAAGGTTATTATTGTTAACGAAAACAAATGAAATGACAAAGCTAGAATTGTAAAAACATTGTTATTAACTGAAATATATAAAAACTATAATTAAAAGAAAAAAACAATAACTGAAACTGTATTGTGTGCTTATAAAACTAACTAAAATGTATAAAAATGATGGATAAAATTCCCTTCATTTTTTGTCTTTGTCTTGTCTTTTGATTTATTTCCCTCGAGCAGTTTTAGCTGGCAGCACCATACGGCAATTCACTGTCCATCACTCCTCGTCACTTGTGGTTTTGAGTCATCTTCTCATCCCCACTCTACCTGGAAACACAGAGACTAAAGTTGGGAAAAAGTAGCAGAGTCCTGTATGGGATTTATTTGAATATGACAGCGAAGAAGAGAAAAGATACGAAAAAACTCAAACTAAGCATTTAGAACAAAATGAAAACTTATAAAAACTAGCAAACCTGTTCTAAAAACGAATTAAAACTAACTGAATTAGAGAAAAAAAAGTCAAAACTAAATAAAACTAAACTATAATGAAAAATCTAAAACTATTAGAACCTTGGTCTAAACGCAGGACTAAAAGTGAGAACGCAACACCACTTTTGCAGTTCAGTTTACCATCTAAACGTAGCCTTGGAATAATCTGCAGCTTTAATTCCAGCCCCAAAACGAAAACTTATAAAAACTAGAAAGCACTCGGAGAGCGCAGACCTCCGCCAAGGCAGATCAGTGCACCCCCCACCCCCAATCACCACCAAAATTTAATCATTTGTTCCTTGTGCCAGTATCAACATTTACTGAAATTTTCATCCAAATCCATCCCTAACTTTTTGAGTTATCTTGCACTCTGACAGACAGACAGACAAACAAACCAACGCCAGCAAAAACACAACCTCCTTGGCGGAGGTAACTAGCAAACCTGCTCTAAAAGCTGCTTAAAACTAACTGAATTAGAGGGAAAAAAAGTCAAAACAATAAAACTAAACTATATTGAAAAATCCAAAACTATTAGAACCTCGGTCTAAACATGGGATTAAAAGTGACAACGCAACGCCACTTTTTGCAGTTCAGATCATTACCATCTAAACGTAGCCTTGGAGTAATCTGCAGCTTTAATTCCAGCCCCAAAACGAAAACTTATAAAAACTAGCAAACCTGCTATAAAAGCTACTTAAAACTAACTGAATTAGAGAAAAAAAAAGTCAAAACTAAATAAAACTAAACTATAATGAAAAACCTAAAACTATTAGAACCTCGGTCTAAACGCGGGATTAAACCCCTTTAGCCCTATCAGCCCACCCACGGGCCGAAAAAATTATATTAATACTCATCTACTATAAAAATATAATAAATCAGAACAATGGATGTTTTTTTCAACTTTTGCTCAAAGTTTAGACCCTAATGTTTATAAAAATACATCAAAAGTGTATTTTAGTGCAAACTTTAAAGTTCAAACATGATTTGTAATCTTTGTGGGGTGAAATATACGCTATTAAAAATCTCCGACACGAACAATTAATTTATGCATATCATCGTCAATCCAGCCAAAAAAAAAAAGGCGAGGATAAAAAATTCTAATTTCTCTTTTAGTTTGTTACAGTTTACTGACACATAGTAATAGATACAATATTTTAGACAATGGGAATAGATTCTGTGAGGTCTCTAAATGTCCATAGACACCAAGAACATCCATATGAACCTTATTATTATAAGTATTATAAGTAATTCTTCATTTACTTTGGGTATGTCTTTTTAGGCGTTTTACCCCTGAAAATATGGTCAGGGTTAAACAGGTTAAAAGTGAGGATGCAACGCCACTTTTGCAGTTCAGATCATTACCATCTAAACATAGCCTTGGAATAATCTGCTGCTTTAATTCCAGCCCCAATCTTGACCATCTTTGAAACTATCATCAATGTCAGCATCAAAGCCAAAGGAAACATGAACACATTCACTATAGGCAAAGACTCCCCACTGAGCTATCACTGCTGCAACCACTGCGACGCTCAACAAGCCTCTGGAGCTGCCTCCTTCTGCAGCTCTATCACTCTTTCTTGCATGCAGTGATGGAGTCCAGTCTTTCTTGCATCCAGGTATTGCACTACTTAGTCTATCACAGCCTCTTGCCTGGTTTCACCCTCCTAATACAAATCAATATCAGCTCTCTTAAAAGTCATCAAGCACAGAGGTAAAAAGGCTCAAGAGCATGAAATTGCAGATGGTGGAGTGCGTACTTATGCAATTCTGGGCTGTAATGTAGGCTTCAAATGTGCAGAGCAGCAGACAGAGCTACAATAACAGAAAGGGTCAGAGACATTGTTTCTTGCTGCAGATGCATTTCTTGACTTTTTTTTTTTTTTCAAGCTGAGGTCCTTACATACTTGAACATCAAACTGTGCAGTACAACAATCTTATCATTTTAGTGGCTTATCTAGTATTTTCTCCTCTTCAAAGCAATAAACACACACACACACATACATACACAGAGCAGCATGAGATGGGATATGCACTACAACAAAGAATGACTCTTCAGGATCAGCACTCACTCCATTTTCATTACTACATTTTCATACCACACCTGTTCTGGAAGCTGCGTGAGAGTGTTGATGGAACTATGGATTATCCTGCATGCAAAGGATGACCGATGCGAACAGAGTCTGAAGCATGAAGGACGCAGATCGTGTCAGCCAAGGTAAAGGCATATTACAACCGAGAGAAGGCCTCAAGGACTCAAGTAGATTAAAACTGATTGAAATCCCATTTGTGGCGTTTGGGGTCTTTCATGTCAGCGCTCACTCTTTTACAGTGTCCTCAAAGTGTGCAGAGCCTTCGTCGGAATAAAAGTAATATGTTTGAATTTGTGAAGACAAGCGTCGCACATTTGCATGGCAATGATATCAAGCTTGGGGGTTTTGTCATATGAACAACAATAAAGATGTGTAGGTATGTGGGTGTATTATGGGAACAATATGGGAAAAGATGATAAATGACAAACTCAAAGGCAAAAACATACACACTAGGGCTGCATGATACTGGAAAAAACTGACATTATGTTTTTTTTTAACCCTTCGATATAAAGGTAGTATCAAAAAAAACATACGTTTTGAAAAATTACCCCCAGTTCCGCATTTGATAATTTTTGGAATTTTCTTTTATGGATGTCAGTAGGTAGGGGATTGGTGGATATTTGTCCAAATTTACAGACCCAGGTTTTCATGCATGAGTGAGCAAGGGACAAACTGTGCAGTCCAAGTTAAAACTGGTTTGTGTGAAGTAGCGGTGGGATTTAAATCCAATCAAAGGTCATGGGAGGGGACAATGGGCATCCATCTTAACCCTAACCCTAACCCTAACCTGGCCTGTCCTCAGTGACATTTTCAGGCCTAAACAAGTTGAATTAACTTTGAAAGGCAGGAACAGCTGCCATGGGTAAACAAATGAAACTGACATGGTGGCCAAAGTGTTAATGCTGTAACCTGGTAATTTTGTGGAAAACAAGATGGATGCCCATTGTCCCCTCCCATGACCTTTGATTAGATTTAAATCCCACCGCCACTTTGTGGTGGGATTCGTGTATAGTTTTTTTTTTTTATACACCCTGTATATTGTGATATGAAATAGCTGTGTGGTGCCAACATAAATGGTCAAACAAATTACACTGGTCAACAACAAATTTATTGTTTAAGTTTTTTGAGCTGATTTAGGATAATTTTGGTGTGTTGAATCCAAAAATCACATTAATTTTGCTCAATCAGGTCAACTTTCTGAACTATGCTACATATTGGCTTTTTAACATTTTTGCTTACATTTATGGGCATTTTCGCATCATATGATACAAAATTCTTTCACATTTCTTGCAATAAACGAGTTCAAAATTCTTTCACATTTCTTGCAATAAACGAGTTCTGAAGATTTTACTTTTGCCAAATTATGATTAATGGTTTTTTTAATATTACAGGTGAACGAAATGGCTTCGACTAGAAGATCTTGCAAAAATAAGCCTGACATATTCTGCTACATCTGCGGTGAATACACCATTGTACCTAACAGGAATCCTGTTAGAAAATGATTTTTTTCCTCTTAAAACCTATTTTGGGTGAGAACTATATAAAAATTCAACTGATAAAGTCACAAAAATGTAATCAATTTTGTGAAAAGATCAAATTTTTCAAAATCAAATTAGCAAAAAAACCTGACCTGACTGAGAAAAACAGATGTCATTTTTGGATTTCGCGGTGCAAAATGGTCCTAATTCAGTTGAAAAAACCTAGACAACTTGCAAAAAACATTTTTTTGTAACCCAGTGTTAGCAGTGGTTCCTCTCGTTGTGGCAAGGTACTATCGACACAGAACATGTGTTTCAGTATCATCCTTCTTGTAGCCAAAATAATTCCAAATAACTGACATTGCTTTTCTTTTTGGCACCAAGTCTTTGTTTTTGGTGATTTTCCCATTTGTTGCTCATTTTTCAATGTTGTTACCAGTGACTCACTCCATGTGCAGGGGCGTGGTCTGCTTCAGCAAACTGATTAAGAACGACTGTGATTGGTGGATCACTGTGTGCAGTGTGTGTCGGGTACCCAGGTTGAAATTAGTTGAGAACATGTTGAGTTCATTTGCCTCCTACATCGCAGGACCTGCGATGTGACTATTGTGCACATGTACATCGCGATGATGATGCTCAAACTATATATATGTGTGTGTTATTTTCCTATTTTTCAGTGCATATTAATCATATTATCAGCTTTGACCCCAATGTCTTCCCACAATTCATGGCATGACAAAAGCAACAAAAGTAATGACTGAGGAGACATCTGCATATTCATATTCCATATTAAAAGCCTTCAGATAGGTGCAGCTGTTAGGCGCTAACACTGAGACAGAGTCAAGCCATGGTCATTTAACTACACTGATAGAATGAATCCAGGGTAGGTCTGTCAACAAAGCAACACCAGCAAAGATATCAATAGTATTGTGCACGGTATTACCATCAAAGCGAGGGTAGCAATATGTTACACTCATCCTGCAATGTAAAAGATAACACACACAATCTACTGTGTCTGTTTTAAATGAGTAAGAATCTTATGTAGTCAAAGTCATACATTTTCTAGTTCCAAGTGTAAAATAAATTCAATTTTTGTTAAGGCAGAAAGCTAGTTGCACTCTGAGCCTCTGCCATCCACCCACTCTGGTGTCTAAAAAGCCAGCTGATAAGCTTAAGCTCTCTTCAGGAAAAGAAGAGCATCTGGCCTACACAAAATGCCACAGTGCTCCATGGAGCCCACGTCGTGATGAATGCCACCAGATATAATCTGGATACTGTGGATTTATGCAACATCAATGCAACTTATTCACTGGCACAAAGGCATAGCTAGGGACAGCCAAGTGACTTAACAGTGCAGCCACGCGTGTTGTCTTGTATATGAGATCCGATTTGTCTTCATAGAGCTGCGATATGACCTGGGTGAGGACCCTTCTACCATGCATAGACCACTCAAATCTGCCTGCCTGTAGCTGTTTATTTCCATCAAGCAAAGGCTTCTCATGTGTTCACTGTTACTAGCAGCTAAAACCAGTCCAACAGTGCATTGAGGTGATTCCAATCTCCTCCAATCACAGACACAACTGTGAAGACTCCCCAAGCCACATTTTCACACAAAAAAAAGACATGCATAGGAACGCTTCACTGCAGCTCTGTGTCTATAACAGAGCAATCTTCCTTCACCTGTTCACATCAGCTGCCCAGGCAACAGGCCACATCATGAGAAGGAGACACTGACAGGCACCCCACAAAGTAACATGCTCTCAATGAAGTTGTCATGAAGACATATGTGAGAAAAGTCACACCATCTGAAGACTGCTACAGCCCAGATGTATTGTTTCAACTGTCATGAAAGCAGAAAAGTGACCATAGAAATGACTTTAAAAAGCAGCTGAATGGTAACACATTACATGAAACAGGTTTGTATTAGAGCTAGGCTTTTATTTCAGATTCAGATTTCAGTTTATAAGTCGGTCATGTCTTAAGATGTACTCATACAGATATTTTAATTTATATTTAACATAGACCATATTTTAGTGCAAGACCTTATTTTTTTATATGCACCACTTTGCTCTGTTAAAGTTATTGAGTTACTCTATTAATACACACTCAACACAAAATGCAGTTTGGGCTCAAACAGGAAACAACACTGCAGATGAGTAATTAATAAGGTTCAGTTTATTAAAAGTACATGTATAGAGGTTTGTTTTCCACCAGCCTGTATTTGGGGACTGGTCTAGATGTATTTTTCCATTTTGATTAACGGTCTTTTTACAGTGCTATTCATAATAATATATTTACACATTTTAACTTCACTAAAATGGGCAGTATGTCATAAATAGTGTAACTTATTCCAGGAAATGTACAGTAAGCCCATCTGGTGGTGGGATTTAGAAACCCCCCGTAGTCAATTTTTTTTTTTTTTTTTTTTTAATGACTTGACTGTAAATTGGTTCAGTGCAGGTTTTACTGACATCACAAAGGCAGCTCTGTGATCCACTTTGCTCCACACTGTAGGTTTATCCACCTTAAGCCCCTGCTTAAAACAGCCAAACCCTAACCGCCCTGAGACTGACAATATCATCCAAAGCTTGGATGTGGCTTCCTTCCTGAAAGCTTAATTTCTGCCTTTTGTGATCCAAAACAGTCAATCATCACCATGTTACAATAGTTTTTCCTCAAGTCGTCCTTTAAAGATAAAGATATCAAGCTAAGCTGTTATTCCTCTCACCCCACTCCTTCTCTTACCGTCCACACAGGCGGGTCTGGCTCTTGTAGTCCCAGCGATCTGGCCCTTCTTACAGGCACAGCGGGCCGTCTGCCTGGCGATGGTCCGCCGTGGTTGGCTGCTGTCCCTGTCCAGCGTCACAATCTCACATGTCCCCGCTGCCAGCTGGCCTGAAAATGACATTGCACCACAGGACGCGAGGTCAGATAGATGAAATTATAAACAGGGCAAAATAAACCACACTGTCTCTTCTGTTAAATTAGTGTTTTGTCACATGTTCAGTTGTGTAACTCGTGTTATTTTTTATAAGCCTTTCAAAGTTAATTGGCAGGACATGGCACTAACAGTCTAGAGTTCGAAGTGTCACAACTGAAACAAGTGTACACACTTATCTAAAGCATTTGTATTTAAAACATGGGTGTTAGACCGAATTCTTAAGATATACCGTGACATTTCAGACACAACCTAATTATGCCAGGCTGAAGAGCTGTGGTAGAAATGCTCCGAGGAACTGCGGGGGTACTGAGTTGCTCACAGGTGGAACCGCATGTGTGAAAGGGTTTTAAAAGACAACAGTGAAGAAATTACCTTTAGACTTTGACTACCTAAAGACTACTGTCAAGCTATTTCCCATTAAGAGCCTCATCCTATCAGCACACCTATTTGAAGGTAATGTACCCATTAGCCATGAATGAAACGCATGAATACTGATGAACTTTGTAATTGCTGCCATGCCCCCCTGCCATCAACACCCACCAGCACCCAATTTTACACACACTTCCTCAATGTATTCAATCAGCTGACCTTTGGCCTCGTAGCTAGGCCCCTGATGCTCACAAATTAACCTTTGTCTGTGTGTGGAGGCCCTCGGGTGCCATCCTGGAGAGGCTTATCAAGATCTGATTGTGATTGGCAAGAGGATGGAAGTTGTGATTAAATCTGGACTTGAGTCCCGGACACTTGGGTGACTGGCTTAATGAACTGAGCTACGAGGGGTCACACCCAGGGTAATGGGGATCTATCAGGATTCATCCACACACTGGTACCTGCGGTGGCCACCGACAGAGACAACATCCGCATGCAAAGTGTACTTACTTCATTATACCGTTTTTAATATGCAATTTTAAAGATGTATTTGCAAGTGTATAAATGCAAAGCGACAACATAATGTAGACGCACTTTATATTGGCTCGGACTCTGATAGTAGAATTATACGAGTTTTAACAAGTCTTTAATAAACAAATAGTGTGTGTTTTTGCCACATTAGAATTAAAGTGCTAAATCTGAAAAATGTTTGATGATGTTTGATTTAAAACACTAATATCTTTAACGTCGCTGCAGAACACAATAAATTAAACTGCCTTAAAACTGATGAAAGCTTCAGTGAACTAATTAAATATGTTGCTGCAGTTATTCTATATATAATTAAGACATCAACTGTTTAGTATTAAAGTAACTGCATGGTTTCTTTTTTTAAATACAACACAGGTGTCAAACATGCGGCCCGGGGGCCAAAACCGGCCCACCAAAGGTTCCAATCCGGCCCGCGGGATGAATTTACAAAGTGCAAGTTAGGGCATCAAACTCAAAAATAATATCATAATAACCTATGAATAATGACAACACCATTTTTTTCTCCTTGATTTACAACGAAAAACATTAAAATATGAAAATATTTACATTTAAAAACTATCCTTTAACAATAAAATGTGAATAACCTGAACAAATATGAACAACTTGAAATGGCTAAAGAAAATTAAGTGCAATTTTAACTATTTTCTGCCTGTTACTAAGTGTTTAGTGCATATGTATATTTGATCTGTAATGCATATGTATATAAATATAAATGATAAGTCAAGGCATAATACTGATAAAACTGTACTTATATTTCTTAACAAATTTCTTTTTTTTTCAGGTTATTCACATCCTTTTTGTTTGGATAGTTTGTAAATGTAAATATTGGCATCAATGAATGTTATTTTTTGCACTAAAACAATTTAGTGTTGTCATTATTTCTTGGCTGTCAGGCTATTATTTTCCGGTCCGGCCCACTTCTGATTAAATTGGGCTAAATGTGGCCCCCGGAAGAAAATGAGTTTGACACCCCTAATATATAGTATTTGGCCTGTGTGAAAGTAAAATGGTTGTTGTAGGAGTAAATAACCACAGACGTCATATACTTCTCTGTAATGTGGACCAGTGCATTTGCATGTACTGAATGTGTGTATCTATAAATACAGCTCAACACTGAAACAATTACAGACAGCAGAAAAGATGTCTTACCACTGAGTGCCTTTTTTGCCAAGTGCATGCCAACAAAATCCAATCTGTCATGTTTTTTGCACTTGAAAGATCAAGAACCTTCACCGCCCACTTCCTCTGCTCCCCTCCTCTTCCTCTGTCCTTCTTTATTCCTGTACATTGCATCCTATTTTCTCCTTCATGCCATCTCACTTAACTCCCTCCGCCCTTTTTGCAACTTTTCTGTCTTCTCTGGGTGATGTCGGATAATGACTTGTCATGTAGGTTCTCTTGTGTGTGTGTGTGTGCGTCCACATGTGTGTGTATGTGCATTACTTCCTGTATTCTTCCCCACCCACTATCTCTGCAGATTATCTACTCGCTGCTTTCCATCCTCTTCCTCTCTTTGTCAGTTTCTTCTCCTTTGGAACTCGTCTATTGCAAGAAGCTGAAAGAATGTTTGGATGTCTTATGTAATCGCCTGGATCACTATGGCACCGAGGTACCATGTGTGAAGTTAACAAGCTCAAAGGCTGAAGCTGATTTGACGTCTCGATTCTCTGTTGTTGTTCTTTCTTGAGTCGATGGAGCTCATTAATTGCATACAGTTCATCAAACGTGCTCTGTGCTTTAACTGTCATAGCTGTAGCTGCAGGAAAACTGAATTAATTTATTGTTCATGTTGTTGTCTTCCGTTGCATACCCTTCTATAGACCTCCTTGGTTTCTTTATGGAAATGATAAAAATATTCTAATTTTAAACACAGTATGTCAAATGCGAAATAAGCACAGTTACTATGTATATAAAGCCATCTCAAGTATAGGATTAAAATGAGGCACTTCTAACTTTTATCTAAAAATAGTCTTCTTCTGCCTTTAAGCCTAAAATCTTTCAGATTATTTTTGAATAATTTAAAAACATCACCTAAGGTTGGAAAAAAAAATAAAAATAAATAAATAAATATGAAGAATTTAGAGCTATTTTTTCAGATGTTACAAATGAAAACATTGATTCTATATTATAAAAATAACTGGAATCAATTATTTATATTCAAAATGGTTAAATTAGTAAATATGGAGATGAAATTCATATAAAACCTTAAATGGCTAAAATTTATTTTTACCATACCATGAAATTTGGTCTGTTTTACATTTTAAAAAAATAGAGATAAATACAATTTGTGACTTAAACTTTGTCATTTAATATTTGGGGTATGACTCAAAAGTAATGTAGAAGATACAGTAGACATGAGTCCTTGCTGAAGCAAAAAAAAAAAAAAAAAATTAAATTAAATAAGTTTGTTTTAGCTGCAAGCAGTCAGTGTGAGAGAACCTGAGGACAAGTTGGGCTCGGTCCCCCAATAAGGAGTTGACTTCTTTCTTTCTTTTCTAATACAAATTGCTCGGAGCGTCCCTGTGGCTCAGCCCCCAGAGAACCGCCATGTTTCTCACATACTTTGCCACTTTTAACCATAGTAAAACTAAACAAACAAAGAAAAAAAAAGAACTGAACCACGAAGAAAGATTCAGCTTTCTATTGGCCTGGAGGGATCTGCAGAGAAGTTTGGAAAAATATTACAGAAACCACAACTCTAGGAAGGCAGTTTCAAGAAAGTACACCTACATATTTGATCCACAAAATAACCTTTAAAATTAAAATTAAATACTACGTTTGATTAAAAATGTTACACATGTAAAGAAACAAGATGTAGTCCAAGCTCTTCACAGCCATGCCGTGATGATATTGGACTACGAAGAGAGAAAACAATAATCCTATTTCCTGGAAGAGCCTCATGAATTGTGGGAAAAATCTAAAACTGGCAGGTGTTCTCAGAAACCAACCCAACATAGTAGCACTATGATTTATCATCACCCTTATCATTTTCTGTTGTCGACCAGTTGTCAGCTTGGCCGGCCAAATGGCTGATTAAAATGTATGTGTGGCCACCCTAGAGTGAAATGAAAGCTCCAACTGTGGCAGAAGATGGATTCATGTGGCAGAACATACGGCCTAATACAACGTAATGTTATTGACATGCTCCTATGCTTTATTATTTCTCCTCTCGCTCCTCATAAGTGCTGAGGTATACACCATCACCTGACAAATGTCCAGTGAAGACACAGGAACACATGACATTTTCCTCGTCATCAGGAATACTCAACCCATAGCCTTATTAATTTAAATTAATTCATGTAAACTAAAACGGATAGTAACTGATATAAATACATTACAAATATTAAATTATTTAAGTCATTATTGCATTGTGGCTGCCTTCACCGCTACTGCCACCATAATAATACTAGCAAATTAGGCTATTATTATTATTATTATTATTATTATTATTATTATTATTATTATTATTATATTTTTGTATTATTACAACAATTATTATTTTCCCCCTCACTCCCTCCTCTCTTTCTCACCTTCATTCACACTCCCCTCTTCCCCTTTTCCCTATCGCCCCTAACCCAGCTATATTGTTTAGTTACTCTTTACATTTATGATCTTTTTCATTGTAATATTATGTCAATGTTGTTGTTTGTCATTACTCTGTCGTTGTTTTTTGTTTATTTGTTTGATTTTTCCCTTTATGTGTTGTTGTTTTTCTGTCCACAATGTCTTGTTAATTATCACTAAAAAAAATAAAAAAAAAAGAAAATAAAAAAAAAGAACACTCAACCCATGGCCTGTTGGCAAAGTTTACTTAACACATTAATCATTTCAGAGAAGGATTAGTTATTGATCCTTTTATTCATTTCATCTTATAAATATTGTTTGTACATTAACTAATTCATAGCCTCCTGTCTTATTAAATAACTCTCCCCAGACAAAAACAAGTGTATTCCTATGATTCATCTTTTCGATACCTGCCTGTTTTTGTTTTATTTCCCCTGTCATTCTTTTTTTTTTTTTTTTACATTATTCTTACTGCTGCTGCTCATGTGAACGTTGCTTCTTTCTTCCTCAGTCTGCTGAATCAAATACTTAGATATTTATAAAATGTGGTTTAGGCTTGGTAGGAGGGGTAGGTATAGTTCTTCAGTTCTTCTCTTTTTTTGTCTTTTGAAAATCTGCAGTGAGTTGAAGTCATGCTGGGACTGCATACTGTGCTGCACAAGAAATGTTCAAAGTCTTTCTAAGTGTCCTTGTGCATTTGACACAAAAATCCATTCTGTCATGAAATTTAGTGGAGATCCAAAAGTGAAGCTGAACGGAAAGGCATTTTTGAGCCTGTATTTTACATTCATACTTGTGGTACATGTTAGTATGGTTATGAATAATGTGATTGATTATGTTTGTTCATGTGTAATGAGTAAAATAATTACTTTTTCAATGAGTAATTTGCAATTATTTTACAAGTAACACCCCCAGCACTGGTCGAGACATTAGAGCTCTGATAAAAGCTAAGGCGAGCTTTTCTTAGACAAAGAAGCGTGTGAACATGGTGCTAGCAGCGCTTGCGGGCGATGCTGCTCTTTACACTCAGCCAGACCATTGTGGTTTGAGCCAATAAAGGGACTGACATCGGCATCCTGAGGGCACAGTCTCGCTAGCGGGGCTAAAAATATGCAGTGTAAGGTGAGGAAAGTTAAATGCTGAAATATAAAATATTGATTTGTGCATTAATTGTCATGTTTCCTGTGTACGTGTGTGTGTGTGTGTGTGTGTGTGTGTGTATGTGTGTGTGCACTGCAAATTAGTTGGTTCTTACCAAGACAAAAAATGAGAAAGTGTAGATTTATAAGTGTTAGATAATTTATCTTGTTTTAACAGTTCATTTCTAACAATTTTCTTGTTGTTAGTATACATTATAATAATTCTCAATCAGCCCTGAGCATCATAAAGAGAAGTTAATAATATTATTTATTTATTTTGTTGCTGTTTTTTGTATGATTTTGTCTTGTTTTCTTTTGTTTAACAGGTTTGTTGGTTTTGTTATGTAATTTTTTTTGTATTGTGTTTGTGTGGTGGTTTTATGTCTAAGTACATGTTTATGTAACTGTAAATTAAAAAAAGAGTTAATTTCTTATTTTAAGTGTTCATTCATCTGTAGACATGCTTATTTTTAGATTTATAATCTTAATTCAAGAAATCTTGTCAAGTGAAATTATCTTGCTGCATGGACAGATATTTCACTTACTTTGAGTACCTTTTTCCTCAGATTTAGTGTTTTTATCTTGTTTTTAGACACTCCTTTTTTCCAGTGTGCGAGGCTTAGAGGAAATGTAATTCATAAGTCAAACACACGGACATGCTCTTTTCTTTGCCTCACAAGCAGACATGTAATGGCAAAGCCTTGCTAACAGAAAAAAGGGTATTTGCCACATACTCTCCACTTAACCCAGAAATACTACATGACAGCTTGATGTAGCTGGAGAACTAGCATCACATCTGCTCTGCTAGAGAGGACACGACGTACATGTGAGTAAGTGTGTGTACATGTCAGACGTTGCCAGACTAAAATGCTATATCACTCCAGCGTGCTACAGCTGTTCAGAATGAGAGAGGATAGTCCTGCGCCAAAGCAGCCAGTCTGAGATACCATTTTTGGTCCAAACGCTGCATTAGTAGAACCTTGATGTCATCCATCCACCCTGAGGCCTTGCGGTCTAGTTTTTAAATGAATCCTTTTAACAAGCCTAATCAGAGGCTGGAAGAGCCAGCTGGACAGCATGCGGTGGAACGGGAAGGACAGCGGAGCAGATGAAATTATAGCCTCAGCTGAAAGAGTGGTGTGATGATGTGGGACCTAAAGGAAATGACTGAGGAGATGAACAGGAGATGGGCATGATGCAGAAACAATGAAGCCTAGCGCTCACCTTGGACCTTACACTGGACGAGCATTTTGAGGAGGGGACAGTCTGAAGGAGAGTTAAATGATGTGATGACTCATGCGGAGCTGCCATGAATATTAGGGAGCCCAACAAATATAGGCATCTTAAAAGTAATTTAGAAGTCTTTTGCTAAAACAAATAAAGCAGCTAATCATCTTCCTCTGCCAGCTGAGATGATCACATTTCAACATAATTATCTCTAAAACATATAGAAAAGTTAGGATTAACCCTTTATAGGTCATTCATAGACATACTCTGAAATTCAAAATGTCACCCTTAGTGTGTTATTGGAGGACCTAACAAGACTTTATTACTTATGTGAAATTAAAAATATATATGTATATTGTCATATAGAAAATCACGGTCATTGAAGTTACCATATTTGGTTCCTTGCCCATAAGTGGCAAAAAAATTTATAAAAAAATACAAGAAACACATTTAAAATACAAGGAAAACACATGTAAGGTGAAAAGAACATGTATTTTAGAACAATAGAATGTGACTTATTATTATTTTACATTAGACCTACATAAGTGCTGATCCAGACACCTGTCAACATCCACATTATCCCTTTGAACATCATTACTTACATTAGTTCTGTGGTTCCCAACTGTTTTTTGGCTCATGACCCCATTTTAACATCACAAATTTCTGGCGACTCCAGGCATTCAAAACAGAGACTTTTTTTTTTTTTGCTATAATATATTTGATTTTGATCATGTAATAGTTTGCTATACTATGTTGCAAATAAACATTAATTTTAGATACATTTAGTCCATATAATGTATATTATTATCGACGGAGGCAGTAAAGCCAGGTGTAGATTACTGCACAATGGTAGAATTTTATTTTCCTTGGTCAGTATATGTACAGTCAGTCCAGCTTGGATTTACAAGGCTGACAATTAATACTGAACAAACAAGAACTTAAACTATGAATTATGAAAGAGCTGCAGCATCTGAAACCGACCACAATGAACATTTGAAAGATAAACAGTACCGCAGTGCTTCAGTTTCAGCTTCAGTTTGACATGTCTTTTATTGATTGGGATTGTCACTGTCAACTCAACATATATTTTTTATTAGTAAATTTTTTTTATTTTATTTATTTATTTATTTATTTTTAATTACTAGAAATTTCAGGCAACCCCATTTGAATTCCAAGTGATCCCACGTGGGGTCCCGACCCCAAGGTTGAAAAACACTGCATTAGTACCATTACTTCATGGTACCTAACAAAGCAGGTACACTCTCTGTTCATGTTCACGCTCTGTTCTGTTCATGTTATTTTATTGTATTTCTGTTTTTATTTTTTATTTTATTGTATTACAAATTTCATCTTATTTCTTGCACTTCAAAAATTCTATGCATAATCAAATATTTTAATGTGCGCTGTTTTTATATTTATTTTTATTTTATTATATTTCTCTCAAATTTCTTTTTTTTTTTTTGATGTATAATCAAATCTTAATGTATTTTAATATTGTATTTTTTCAATCAATGTGAAGCACTTTGGGCTACAATTTCTGTATGAAAGGTGCTATACAAATAAAGTTTATTGTTATTATTATTATTATTATTATTATTATTATTATTATTATTATTATTATTATTATTATGCAGAGGTGGACCTTACAGACCCTGTAGACCACATTGGACCTGAGATTGGTGACTCACTGTCCTCACTGGAACTGTTGATGTCACTGTCTTGTAATGTATGTGGAAATGACCAAAAATAGTCACTTGCCCGATAAAAGGTTACATGATGATCAATGATGAAAAAAGCAAAAAATATTCACCACCGTGTTGAATCCTGTCAAAGATTACAGTTGGAAAGAAATGAACTGTCTTCAAAGTGCCTAGACTTGGAGCAGACCCTCCACCCCCTAACACTGATCGAGTGACCAAAAACTCATCATAAAGCTTGCCTTGAAATTATTAATACCCTCTCTATGTTGCCATGAGTCACAGAAAGTTCTGGAGACAATTCTCATTGGGAGTGCTCTCTCATCATGACGAAAGGGTGAGAGAGAAAAAACTGAGGTCTGACCGATCTATTTTGGGTGAAGCAAGCTTGTCTGGGTGCTTTGCTTGCTTTGTGGAGCCACTCTGAAAAGTGATTTGACTTTCCTTTTTTTGCCCTTTTCCTAAAATGCTTGAGCAAGCAGCAGGCACACAGAAACACTAACACACACAAACATAAACATAAGCGCTTCTGAGAATATGAGAACAAATGCAGCATAGATGGCAAATATAACCACAAAATAGACATCAGCCTTTCCCTCATCTATCTGTATGATGTCGTGCAGCCAAAGCTCCAACATAACTTACTGAAGCTGTCTTTTCTGCTTCTTACATATTACTTTGAAACTGTGTGCTTCTTTGTAACAGCTCCCTTCATACAGAATCCTTTTAGGGGAAACTATTGAAGGGATGGTGCTGAAAAGATTAGCTGATAACAGTTTTGCTGATTGATTAATGATTAATTAATATTTCTCAAATATTAAGCAAATTCAGACGCACCACTTTTGGACAAAACGTACTTGCAATAGTAGGAGGCAGGAAAAATATAATTTGATTTTTCGTAACACCTAAAATTACAGCTAAATATGTGTCCAGAGTTCAACCTTGTTGGAGTGAATGTGGAGATGTCAATGTAAATCATGTACATGTCTTTTGGTTATGTCCTAAACTTGCATAATTTTGGGATAATTGTTAAGATTTTGGGTTATGCAATTCCTAAAACATGTTTGGTGATGTATTACTGGTAATAATGTAATCAAAAATTATAGATATTTGTTTAAAATACTATTAGCAGCCTGTAAAAAGACTATTACCACAAAATGGTGCAGATTAGAACCACCTACAACTAGCGACTGGATGCAAATTGTAAATGGAATATTTGAGATGGAGATTCTGACCCACTGATTGAGAACTCAAGAAGAACAGTGCCATGATAAATGGAAGAAATGGACAATTTTCATTTTAACATCACATTACCAAAAACAATTGTTAGTCACAAAGGTTTTTTTATGGTCAGTGTATCCCAAATGTCCCTTATGTTTGTTTTGTAATGTACAGAAATCAACTAAAAATAAAGTTAAAAAAAAAAAAAAGTAGGAGGCAGGGTGTAAAATTAACACCCACCAAGCGCCAATGGCTGGTAAAAAAAAAAAAAAATTGTTTGGCGTGTAAAACTAAAACACACCCACCAGTGGCCGATGGAAAATTTTGAGTTGCATGTGAGAACGACCAGCTTCTGTAACCTGTCTGGAAGAGCCTCCCCAAACTAGGTGGCCAGACTCAATCCCAGTTCATGTGTTTTTTTTTTTTTTTTTCTCTTTTCCTGTGGGTTAAACAGAATGTTCCTGTTCAACCTGTCAGACAGACATTTGACTCTAAACTTTTAAATATTTTTATCACATGATGATGTAGCAGTCACCTTGAAATGAAATATAACCTAATAAAATGGCAATAATCTGATTTTATCTGTACATAACTATATTCTTTGAGTGATGCTTAAGTTGGATTCTCATAATAAAAACCTATGGTAATTATTTTAAGTCAAATAAGGCATGTAATTTTTATTTGGCTGGTGAAAAATAATTTGGGCTGGTAAATTTTTGAAGGTCACTAGCCAATGGCAGATGAGGTAAAAAGTTAATTTTACACCCTGGTAGGAGGTAAACTCTGGAATGTCCCTCCCTATAAAAGAGTGTCCAACATACAACACTTTTAAAACTCACTTAAAAGAGTGGCTCCTAAAAAAACAGAGATGCACTCACTTTTAATCGGCATACATTTCCTCACCCATACACTTTCTCTGTTAAAGTATATGTAAGTATAGAGATGAATGTATAGGCTAATGTCCCTGTGATCATCCTATGTCTATTTGTTTATTTGTTTGTTTGATGTGATGCTGCCTATGTCATCATAAATTATGTGGTTTTTTTTTTTTTTTTAATTTATAGCGAACGAGTGATGTATCAATGTTGGCTGTTTTATGTTTTCTTCTGTCAAACGAAAAGTCGTTATTTTTTACTAATTCTGCCATATTTACATGGGTGTCTATTTTATACAACAGTGTTCATAAATATGGTCCCAATTAACTAAACCACTAAAATAAAAAAAATAAAAATAAAACAAAAAATGGTGCTCGTTTCTCAGGTCTAATCATTTCACATGACCAGGATCACATCTTTTGTCAAATTATGTTCCTTATACACAAACCTAATGCTCTACTTGTTTTCTATAACATTCAACTTGTGATTAAAATGAAATCAAGTTCCTGCGCAGCTTAACAGGGCTTTCATAATGAAGCTAGAGCCCTTTTTTCCTATTGTGACCTTGTGTAAAGCACAAAAAGAATGGTGTTTTCCCTTGAGACTCTCTCGTTTCCCCAGCGTTAGTGTTTTAGAATAATGAACTCTGCTTAATAACAGGATGTTGGCGTGAAACAATGAATGATCATCAATTAAAATGGAAGGAGAAAGGGAAAACAAATGACCTTGGTAACCTTTGGTAACACAGGAAAGCTTACATGAGACGCACACACAGACCAGTGCCACTTCACTACTGCAATTAAGCACATTTTCCTCCCCAAGGATACATCACAGCAGGGTAATGATGATAAGGTGGAGTCCCTTAAATGTTGCTATGATTTCACAGACTAAAGACCCCTGGGTGAATTCATGAAACTCCGATCATTCCTCTAAGTTTGCACCCTTGGGGGACAGCACCAAGGTACAGTATGTCAGACCCTGTTAGGCTCTTGATCAAGACCAGCTGGGCTTGAAAGTGTCAAATTTATAGCAAAGCAAGTGTTGTGTGAAGTTACTCATGCATATTGTGCGTATGTTGTCACTTTCCTTCACTGCAGTTGATATTTGGCTGTGAAAGCTTGTATTGTTGGTATGGAAACCTTTTTTTTTGTTCTTCTCTCAAACGTGTTTGTTCCTGCTCCTCCCTATTTCCTATTATTTCTCTCCCTCACAAAAACACTCAGCAGCCTGGTAGATATTTTCAATTACCGTGGCTTTCTGCAAACAACATTCTGTAAAAAGGATTGATACATTTTTAAATGCAATGTGAGGAAAAAATAGGAGTTACAAAGTTGACCAGAAGGAAAAAAAAAAAAAAAAAAAAAAAAAAACACCTCACAAGACACGGTCAGCAGCGACATAAAAAGATTAATGGATTTATGTTTCTGTATCAAGGTGTCACAGTTGAGCTGGAGGCAGTGCCAGAACGGTGTGCACTTCTTCAGAAATGGAACAGCAGCTAGGGGCTAAAGGGTCTGCAAATTGAGACCACAGGAGCAGCAAACGGTCAACATGAGCTTAAACTGGTAAAACCTAAACATCTTTTTTTTCTTTCTTTTAAAGGGTGCATAAGATTGAACTCCCTCACCATGCAAACCCTTCTTCATATTTAAACATTCTCCTCTCTGAAAATGTGGAATATAGCTATGGCTACTATGAGGGTATAATAATTGCATGACACAACTTCATAATAAATGAAACTGATAATATATTATTTATAAATATTCCCATGTCTCAGGATTAATATGTGCAGAGTGTGTTGCTCTGTATAATCGAATACTGAAACATTTAGTGTTTATAGTGTGCATATCCAACCTGTCACAGGTATACAAATGGACGATAAATGAAAGGAAACCCAAGATAAAGTGTCTTAGTTTGGTGTTCAGCCACCAGAATGTGAATGGTCTGATTAAAAGCATCTTCTAATGAAACCTTTTTTTTTTTTTTTTTTTTTTTTTTGACGAAATGAACCAAGTAGTTCATATTGCAGACAACCTACAGGCAGGTGTAAGGTCATCCTGATGTTATAATGAATTTTCACTGCAAATTGTATTTTAATCATCAGAATATCAAAGTGGCTGCATGCTACTGACATACCATCCACTCCGCTGCAGTGGGAATAACCTCTGGTCAGACAATAAAAGTGGTCAGATTTACACTGAGATCTAAAACAGTGGATACTGTATTTAGAAGCACACTGAATAAAATGAGTTTTTCTTAACATTTCTCAGTACATTTTTCACAAAGTTTCAGAATTATTACCTGTGCTTTTGCTTTTACATGTTTCAGAAATATAGTGGAAAATATCAGATTAGGGCTGGGAGATATGACTAGAAAAATGTAATTATTCTTATTTTGTTTTTTGTTTTTTTCAGTGGCATGATTTTGGCAATTCAGTAATTGTTTTTTTTTTTCCTTTTACTAAAATCCCATATATAACTAAACTAACATATTCACAAAATCCATGCAATAAGCAATGATAGCATTTTTTCACTATATTCAGAAGGTGAAAACTTGATTAATCAAATTAATTTCATAATTTTGCTATAAAACAGTCATTATTTTATTATATTAGGGCTGTAACAAACAGTTACTTCCCTTGTTGACTGAACTATTGATTATGTTCTCATTTACTCTCAACTACTTTAGTTGTTTGTTTTGATGGTGAAAAACGTCAATCATTGTTTCCCAAAGCCCAAGATAAGGTCTCAAATGTCTTGTTTGTGCCACAAGCCAAATGTATTCATTTCACTGTCTGGTAAGAGTAAAGAAATCATTAAATACTTTAATTAAAGAAGTTGGAATCAGAGATGTTTCTTACAAAACTACTAAAACATTTGTTAGAATTGGCAATTCATTTAATGGTGGAAAAATAAATAAAGTAAATTCATTTTTCTCTCAACAAAAATGTAGATCAGCATAAAGCATCTTCCAACACAAAAGAGCTGGCTGCTAGTCTAGCCTTGGAAAACTTAATTAATTGTTGTCTTGAAAAACCACAGCTCCATATGACTTAGTTTCCTACTCTGTGCTACAGTTGTACAATACTGATTTTATAATTTTATGATTTTATAATTGTATTGTCATTTTATTTTATTTTATTTCATTTATTTAGTTTTATTTATTTATTTTATTTACTATTTCTATGCATCTAGAAAATCTTCAATTTTATTGGTAATTACTTTTAAGTATGTATTTTCTGTATGTATGGATTTATATTTTTCTGCCAGGATTGGGGTAAGGTTATTTCTTTGTTCGTCTGTAAAAGAAAAATAAAGGAAAAAAAAAAGATGTAAGACAGTGTTTCTTTTGGGCGACTGTCAAATTAAGCACCTGTGAGTTTTAGTTTGAAGATGAAACCTTGATGATACCATAATACAAATGTGCTGAAACAATGAGCTTTATACTTTATTCAGTGAGCGATACAGTCTGTTCCTATTGTCAATTTTCTATTCTATTTTTTTATAATGGTATGCTTCAAAATGTTTGTACAACTATGTCATTTCTGTCTTGTGGTGGGGATTGAGTAATTGTTGCTTTTGATTACACCTTGTTTTGTCATTTTACGAAGAAAATCAATAAAATTATTTTTTTTAAAAAAAAAAGCATCTTCCAACACAACTGACTTTACTGGCTTTTACCAAGACAATCACACCATGCCTCTTAAATATTGTGCAGTTTGAAAGTTTCATAAGTGACAAAGATTTAAGGACATTTTTTTTTCATCATTTAGTATCACTGTATGATTAACCCTAAGGGGTTCACGGTCATAGCCCCGTGACTGAATCACATGACATTTTTAACACGTCATAGCGTCAGAAGTCGGAAGACATTTGCATTCAAAAGTGTGGACATTTTGAAACCGGAACAAATGTGACGAAAAAGTATGTAAATGAGGTGGGGGGGGGGTCATATTTCTTACCATGTCTTCATCATTTTTTGTCCTTTTTCAAAACAGAAAAAAACTGGCTGAATCTGTGGATTAGCATTACAGGTAAGGGTGAGGATGACACCCACCTGAACTGGATGCGGAAACTGGGAAGACCGCGGGTGGGGGGGTTGGGGGGAGAAAACCATAGAAAACTCCTATGTAAAAATATGCTTTTATGTCAAATATTTGAGTACAGTTTTAATTTATTACAATTTAAATTTTATATACCTAATATTTGGAACCAATATTCACTTTTAAAGTCTTTGAAAAGGTTCGTTAAGAATCTTTGTGTTATTTATGCAATAACTTGTATACTTTTTTCAAATCAGATTTTATATTTTTTGTGTTTTTTGTCCTTTTGTGTTGCTATAGTTGGTTAAAGTGAAAAAAACAATAGACAGATGACATAGATGAAGTTGTGCTGAAAAAAAAGATACCAAACATAGGTATAATAAACATTTCTTTATAGAGTATATAAAGGCAAAACCAAAAGTACTCAAAAAAAAAAGGCTCAGACCTCTAAGGGTTAAAAAAAAGTGACTTGACCACACTTGTGTTTATGCATTCATACATGCAAGTGTGTGATTTTGTGTAAGGGAGTGGCAGAGTGCATGGCTCCTTTCACTGCAGCTTGATCAGCATGCAGGCTGAGGTGTGGGGGAGAGTGGTGATTGAATACAGAGGCTGCAGGCTCCGGCACTGCCTTTAATCTCCCCTACCCATTTAACTTGGCCTCTGTGCTGCTACTCTACCGAGGCTCAGCTGGGGCATAAAGACACACACACACACACACACACACACACACATACATGACTACATCTGCCAGCCTCTCCCAGTCCTATCTGTCTTCTCATCTGTCTGTCTTTGGGTTGGTGTGTGTCCCTGTCTCGCCCCTTGACTCTGATTGGTTGTTTCTGTTTTTCTGTCCTTTTTTGGTATTGTATGTCTTCTCTCCAACTCTAAAGCTGTCCAAAAAAAAAAAAGAATATGAAAATAAATATTATCGCTAAATGACTACTCACAACACACAGGCATCACACAGTCATTATGTAGGTTAAATGCCTGTCAATGGTAGTTTCAGAGTATGATCTGTTCCATTTTATTTTATTAGCCAAAGGGGAAGAGTGGAGGCTACATATAATAAGATCAGTAGTGGGTTTTGGTCAGGGTATAGTTACAGTTATCTGTGGCAATAAAGCGCTCTTTTATAGGATTTTGTGATCATCTTATTGCCGTATCCACACTCCTGAAACCTCATCATTTCATGTGCCTTTAGAATGAACTCCTGTCTGACGTGCAGCAGTTGTCCCGCTGGCAAATTCCGTTTTAGACTGTGTGAGTGAGTGTGTGTGTGTGTGTGTGTATGGGGGTTGGGGGGGTACAAGGAAGCTAAAAATACAAGTCTCTCTCTCTTAATGAAGATCTTAAAACAGAATGAAACATGATAAAGCATACAGTCACGCTGAAATTAGCTCCATCACACAGCGTGTTGTATGTTCTTATTGCCTCTGATATTGTAAAGTTAGCAGAAAAAATGAAAAAGTGTATTTTATACCATCTTCAGCCCTCTGCGCTTTTCTATTTAGTTTCCACCGACCTTCGAGTAACCTGTTTTTCCATGTTTATGTCAACAAAATCCATCACCGGCCAAACCTTTTTGATTTCACTGCCTCAACAGTGAAAGGCCGTTTTTATTCACTTCAATTTTTAGCTGTTTTCTAAAGAACACACAGATGGAGAGGTCTCCAACATGTATTGATACACTGTAGGCCCTTTAATGCATTAAAAGTATTAAAGTGTGGAGATGAGGCTGTTGTAGGGACACAGGTTGATGGCTAGTTCCCGCTAGTCTCTTCATATGTATAAGGTTATATATGACGATCTAGTATACTGTGAGTAGAGGAACGGGGTAACAGTTCTTGAGTATTTAATTATTTAAAGCCAAAGAGTCAATGTATGAAAAGGAATCCCTGTACTTGAAGAAAACAGCTCCAACAAGCAAAGTGGATGCAAGGGCCTCTTTAATTTTCTACTCTATAACTGCAGCCTTAAGAGAGAGCAGAGGTATCGTTGGGCAATTGATCCTGCATGTTTACTGAACAAGCAACATGTGTTTGACAAAACTGTACATTTCCACTGTTTTAGCATAAGATGTTTGGAAAGTAAAGGTGTGTGATATGATGATATTAGATCATGAAGGATTAGAACAATGTTTTTCAACCTTGGGGTCATGACTCCACATGGGGTCACCTGGAATTCAAACGGGGTCGCCTGAATTTTCTAGTAATTGATAAAAAATAAATAAAAATGATTCAATATATACACTACCAGTCAAAAGTTTGGATTCACTTGGTTTAATCTTTATTTTCATGGCTATTTACATTGTAGATTATCACTGGAGTCATCAAAACTATAAATGAACACATATGGAATTATGGAGTTAAAAAAAGTGTGACATAGCTCAAAGCATGTTTTATATTTTAGATTCTTCAAAACAGCCACACTTTGCTTTTATTACTGCTTTGCACATTCTTGGCATTCTCTGGATGAGCTTCATGAGGTAGACACCTGAAATGTTTTCCAACACTCTTGAAGGAGTTCCCAGTGATGCTGAGCACTTGTTGGCCATCTGTGGTCCATCTCATGTCATTTAAATGAGAAGATGAGTCCAAACTTTTGACTGGTAGTGTATTTCATTATAATTAAAACACCACATTTTCCTAATAAAAATTAAGTTCAAATAAAATGCAGGATATAATATCTGAGAGGGCATATCTTGATTGACCCGATCATGTGACTGCATGCCTTACTACGCTTCAACCTGCCTGGACACAGTCGCAGTCAGAAAACTGGACCAATCAGAGAATGGGAAGATTTCTTCACCCACCTGGTCCCGCTAAGACATCTCCAAGAGAAAAATGTCTCTGTTTTGGATGTCTGGGGTCACCAGAATTTTGTGATGTTAAAATGGGGTCACGAGCCAAAAAAGGTTGGAAACCACTGGATTAGAATGTACTGAAGATCTGACGAAGCAGAGAGATGATGGAATCATCTATAATATGATGTAGTCAGAGCCATAGAGTATTCAACAGCTCTGGCAAGTAGGGATGCACCGATACCACTTTTTTCCAGACCGAGTACAAGTACTTAGATTTGAGTAGTTGCCGATGCCGAGTACCGATATGAGTACTTAATGATACCATTCCAGTTCTTAGTTCATTTTGTAAATGTGCTTTATTGCCGTTGTCATTAGTCTGACTGGAACAAAGTGCTGCTACTGACATTTAATACACTGGAATGAGTGTTTATCAATTGATCCACCAGGGGACGCCGCTCTTAATTAACCATACTGGACAAATACCACGAAGAAAAGTAAAGTTATTTGAGAAGAAGAAGAAAGTCAATGATGTCAAACATGGTGACGACAGAGGAGGTAATACTAATGTTGATATTGATGAGGGTAGTTGTCATAAATCTGTCAGTAGCAGTGGCGATTTCTCATAGACTGCAAGGGAAGCCTGGCTTCCCCTAAAATTACGAAAATTAAATGGTTAAATATGTTCGGTTGTGTTGACATTTCATTGACCACAAATGTGTTAGAACATGTTCATCTACCAGACGAGTTTGTTCAGAATCAGCTTTATCACAAATCAACGGACGTGATGTTGTTCACTTCTCATACATTCCCGTTGCGCTGTTTTCTCATTTGATCTCTGCTCAGTTCATTTGTCCGTAGACGCTCAGCGTCTATGGGCTTCAATGGGACTGAATGGAACAGTTTTTTTCATTGCCTGAAAACTGGACAGTAATTGGATAAATGCCACGATGTTGTCCCGCCCCCGGACGCCGGATGTCTCTGGGGGTAAATGGAGCTGTGGGCGGAGCTCAGCCGGGCTGGACGCCAGAATCCCACATGCTGATTGGAGGATCAGTCGAAAGGCTGAATCCCGTTTGACTGACAGCTGTTTTGAGATCTACTCCTTCACTGACACAGTTCAGTTTAATACCGTCGCACATTCTGCTGCGAAATCAAGAGAGAAACCACTACGAAATTACTAGTTCATTTCTTGCACTGTAAATAAAGCACACTCATTGTACTTCCTTGTTTCAATTTAACATAATTTCAGCGTTTTTTTGTTTCAGTTCCATAATTTAATCATTTCTTGTTCAAGTTGAATATTGTTTTGTAGATAGTTAAATCAATCAAGCTGTCAGCTAGGTTGGAGTGAAAGGAGCCTCTGTAGTTTAAAAAGGCTGAAGTCTTACACCTGCAACACAATGGGCCAAGCCAATCTAAGCAGAGAGGACACTGGTCCAGTCCCTGGAAAAGACGCCTACTTGGTACGATAAGGTCACTGAGCATTTTCTTAAAAAGGAACGGAGGGCCGAATGTATGTTTAAATAACTTGACAATTTTTTTCATTTTTTTTTTATGTAAGCTGACAATGAGCTCCCCTGTCTGAAAGACGAGCAGCCGCCACTGGTCAGTAGTTTTTCTCTAACTCACACAGTCGCTCTTGGAACAGATCCTCTACCTCCACAGTTACCAGCGGTATTCTCCATCTGGGTGCGCACCCACGAGCTCCTGGAAAACGGATGGAATGTACGCAGAGGACGGACGGAATGCTCTGTTCATATCCATCTGTGTCTTTAACGTTACTTGCAGTCGGCGTTACTTTTTTCACTATTATTTATTTTGAAAAATCTCCACACTGCTGACATTACTCCTCCGCTGCGTACCTGCTGCACTTAACTGTGAACGTCACACTGGCATCTGTGCTGTTGTATCGCAGTACTTTTATAAGTACGAGTACAAGTACACACGCTGAGTATCGGACCCGATACCCGATACTGGCATCGGTATCGGTGCATCCCTATTGGAAAGTCTATTAGATGACTCCACTGTTAAAAACCTATGAGAAGCAGCTCCTTGTGTGTTTTATTATAACCAGAATCTACCCATCTAAAGCAGGTCCTTTGATGGATAGAATATGCCTTAAGGAACAGGAAGCTGGCAGAAACAGCAAGCTGCAAGTTAATATTTTTGTGTCTCTGAAAGAAAAAATAAACTGTAAGCACATATGGGGATACGCAAGATGAAAACTAAGCAACTTGACCCATCAGAACCTCTACTCTTGCTGATAGGTCTCAGCTTTTGGATGCTTTTCAGGTGAATGTTTCCTGCAGAGGACTTGCATCAATAAGGAATGAAACTGAGGGTGAAGCTGATTGCATAACAATTTTACAATGGCATGCTATTTTTGAATGTTTTAAAATACTCTGTAGTGGTGGTAGTAGTAGACCTGCACATTTGTTTCTGTGTCTAAGGAAAATAGAGGATGAGAATCAGTAATTACATGGCAAGTACTTACCATACTAATAATATTTGCCAGACACATCCCCCCCCCCCCCCCCCCCCCCCGTCTTACCACAAAAGAGACTTAGTTTAATACTCAACAATAGATTATAGACATACTTTTGTACATGTTGGGCCAATGTTTGTCAACCTTGGGGTCGGGACCCCACGTGGGGTCGCCTGGAATTTCTAGTAATTGATAAAAAAAGAAACTTACAAATAAAAAAATATATGGTGAGTTTAAAGAGTCAGTCACAACCCATAAAAGACATGACAAACTGTGAAGCTGAAACTGAAGCGCTGTGGTACTGTTTATCTTTCAAATGTTCATTGTGGTCAGTTTCAGATGCTGCAGCTCTTTCATAATTCATAGTTTGAGTTATTGTTTGTTCAGTATTAATTGTCAGCCTTGTAAATCCAAGCTGGACTGACTGAACATATCCTGAGCAAGGAAAATAAAATTATCACTTTGTGAAGTAATCTACACCTGGCTTTTCTGCCTCCGTCCATAATAATATACATTACATAGACTAAATGTCGTCTAAAATTTATGTTTATTTGCAACATAGTATAACAAACTATTACATGATCAAAAACAAATATATTTTAGCAAAAAATATGTCTCCGTTTTGAATGTCTAGGGTTGCCAGAAATGGGGTCACAAGCCAAAAAAGGTTGGGAACCACTGTTTTAGGCAGTTACCATCTGAAAAAAATGTGAAAAAACTCCACTAAATGTTCCTAATTAGTATAGCTGATTAGCAACAGGTAAACGTGAAACAAACTACGAACGCAACCATGGCAACCATACACAAATGCATGTATGTACTTAAACAAGCCAAAAAATAATAAATATCTGCCCGATTAGCAGCTTCCCCAATTACTACTGTGCCATGTTAGAGGGCTGATAAAACCCAGACAGAGAGTGAATAAGGCTGCATTTTTCAGACTTCAGACTTTGTAATTTGCACTTTAGTGTGAGGATGTCAGAGTGTCTACGAATAAGAAAAATGATGGACACAGCAAGAAAGAGACGGGGAGAAATGTAGAGGGAGATAAGGCAGATGAAAGGGACAAACTGAGCGAGAAAGACAAGAGACAAAAGCTGTAATACCAGTGAAACTAAGTGCGTGGTCTATGCTCTGACCTTAGGTGTTCCGTCAGATTCATCATTCCTCTTTTCTACACCTCTTTTTTTCTTTAAAAATGCTCTGAATAGAGACGATTCTCTCATATGAACAAAAGGCCCTTTTCCTAATCATTGCAATAATGCCGCTGACAGCTGACTGACAATGAGACAACTATGCAGAGCATGAAGCCCACAGCTCAGCTCATGTCGGACCATTGTTAAGGGGCGGCTGTCATTTACACACACACTCTCACACACACTGTTCTTTCTCAGAGTTTGATGCCACTGACTGAGACAGTTTTTGACTTGTTGAAAACTGTGGTACCCATCCCGACGAATGCCATCTGACTGAAAGATGTAAAAGAAAAGACGAAAGAATTTGTTCCCTGCTCATTTTCTTCATTTCAAATGTTTTACAGATGAATAATTTGGTGTGTGTATGATGATGCCTGCTGGGGGAAGGGGATGTGAGAGACATAAGGCTACAGATGCAGGGGCAAGCTGTCAGGCTCTCAGTCTCAGCCATACAACAGCATGCATGTGAGGCTTAATTTTAGAAAAGGGGACTACATTTGATTTAGTGAAATAACAAAAGTAGACCATGTAGCCTGACCGTCATATGACTTTCTATACAAAACTCACATTACAACGTCTCTGAATAGACCTTATCTATGACCAAAGGATTAATCTTTGATGGTTCTGTATCATCTAGCAGCAAACTAGACCCATGTCAACAATGGATGAATCCACGTCAGACTTTGAATTTCTTGCTCTGATATAATTGAAATGATGGAAAGCTATGACCACTAAGATGTAGTAGCTTGAGGCCCAATGACGGCAGGACCTGAGATGACCCCAGACCTCCTCCCTTACCCTCACCTGTCTGGATGGACCTCCTCACTCTCATCCGACTACATGTACCCCCTCAGCTGTCTGCATGTGCCCCCACCCTACTGCATCCCCACAGACTGGAACTACATCAGTAAGTGGATGTCTGTCAGTCCTGGTTCAACTACATCCTCTCCATCCATGGAAGTGGATCTCTCCTTCACTGTGGTTCTCCTTGAGGTTTCTCTTTTCTCATTGGGTTTTTGGAGTTTTCCTCACCAAGAAGGAGGGTCTAAGGACAGGGGATGCCTAGGACATTAATCCATTTGCTTCAACTCTTTACCTAACTAATTATTTGCTTATTTTCATATTCAACAAATTCTCTGACGCCCTGTGAGGTGACCTTGTTGTGATATTGGGCTCTACAGGGTGTCCCATAAGTCTCCATACATAGGAAAAACAAACGTTTCTTGACATAAACCATTTTTATTTATATAATATGCTCTATATGACTGCCATTTTGTTGGGAACACATTTCAATGCGTGTCCTCCACTGCTGAAGAACTATGAAGAAGAAATATAAAGAAATACATGTTAGAGCCATATGCATTATGTCTCCTATGTATGGAGACTTATGGGACACCCTGTACAAATAAACTGAATTGAATTGAACTAAGAACACCATACAACATGAAAACTTGAACTTAAGCCAGAACACTGGCTGGTATTGGCAGTTTTTCACTAAACATAAATAATAACTGTGCTTATCAACCCACAGAAACAATAGATGATTTTTTTCTCAACTCTCATTTTTCATTTTTGAGAATTGTTCTTTCAGTTTTTTAAGGGTGTTTGACAAATTTCACTATTTAACATACTGTATATTTGAAAAAAAAAAAGAGGATGTCAACCCCAATATGCCACTTGTATCTGAATAACTAAAAATGCGAACACATTTCTAACAAGTGATTCCAGGCACAACAAATCCCACCCCTCACACGTTTTGTAGCTTATTTTGACCTCAATCCAGGTAATGTCATCATGTCTATGCATGTGCTGATGTCAGCATATCAATTGCCTTTGAAGTAAATTAAAGCAAATTGACGTTATTATAGGCATTTAAAATTTCTCTCATAATAAGTAAATGAAAAAAAAAAGATTTAAAAAAAAAAAAGCATTAAAAATTTGAACTTTGACCTACTTTTCCAAACATGTAATGACATCTACTCTGGGTCACTGGCAAACTATAAATCAAATTTGGTATGAATTCAACCAATAGTTTTGCCGCTACAGACATTTGAAATTTTGCCCATTATAAGTAAATGAGAAAAAAAAAAAAAATTACAAATTCTTTAAAAAATTTCACTTTGACCTACTTTTCCCAAAACGTAATGACATCTATTCTGGGTCACTGGCAATCTATAAACCCAATTTGGTATGAATTCAACCAATAGTTTTGCTGCTAGAGCCATAACAAACAAACAAACTGAACCAAAAACAATGCCCCTTGCCTCCCCTTCGGGGGGTGGGGTACTAACAATTTAGAGGGTCACATAGAATCTGTCAAAGCCAAGTGTTAAATCCCAGCTCACCTCACTGAATAACAGTGCTGTACTTACTGTGGTATCAGTAGCCTGTAGTTGTGCACACAGATCACAGTGAGGATGAAACTGATACTGCTGTGATCACAGTTTCACCAGCAGAACACCTTGGACTCGCAGCCCCTTGAGTAAAGCCTTAATTAGTGACTTAAAGCAGCTGCAGTGCTTCTCTGAAATGTATTACAGCATTGTTATTATACACAATGGATCATAAACATCGTAAATGACTATGTGGTATAACTATGGTATATATTATGCTCTCTGTTGAAGGCTGAGGAAAACTCGTAGCATATTAAACATCAATGTGGAAGAAGTCATTAAGAGAGGTATGGCCCCAGGGACTTTTTCCACACAGCTTTATATAATTGGGTTACTTAAGAGTTACCCGAATCTTTTAAGCTCCACTACTTTGTCCAGCTCAACTTGAATCATCAGGTTAAATATGAGGCACTCATTTATCAGTATCATAGATGTTAGAGGGGGGGAGGGAAATGGGGAGTTTGATGCTCAAATAGGAAATGGTGGATGAGATATTTCCTCAAAAGTCTGAGCAGAGACAGTTCTGTAACATCATAAAGGCTAATGCACTTAGATTTTTAAAAGGTGTTTTAAAAAGAAAACCATCCAGTGTTTTAGCAGAGTTTCAGAAGTGATCACATCAGCAGGGTGCTGGATAAGGTAACTGTCACACATCGGTTGAATGACACCTTTCCTGCAGTGGATGTAATCAGTACCATGTTAAAAAGCATAATTCAACCATGCAACAGCTGCTAACAAAGACAACAAGGACAGAAACGCCTGTAATTCAGTAGCCATCTTGAATTAACAGCTGGTTGTCAAGGACAGTGGTTTGTTTTCTCCCAAAAAGGGTTACATGAAAGAGGCACAGTGAATCAAGGATGGATGTATAGTGATTGATAAGACCCATGAGGCAGCAAAAGAGTTGCTCAAACTTTACAAATTCCAATAATACATTTCAATAAATACATAGAAATGCATGTAAGTTTGGTTTCATCTGTAAATATGTTATTAATGCTATATCTCAGTATGTAGTGTATTTTATTAGGGATGCACCGATACCATTTTTTTCCAGACTGAGTACAAGAACTTACATTTGAGTACTTGCCGATACCGAATACCGATATGAGTACTTAAAAATACCATTACAGTTCTTAGTTACTTTTGAAAATGTGCTTTATTGTCGTTGTCATTCGTCTGACTGGAACAAAGCGTTGCTACTGACATTTAATGCATTGGAATGAGCTTTTCTCAATCAATAGACCAGAGGGTGCCACTCTTAATTAACCACACTGGACAAATACCACAAAGAAGAGTAAAGCTTTGTGAGAAGAAGAAGGAAGTCAGTAATAACAAACATGGCGACGACAGAGGAGATAACGCTAATGTGGATTCTAATGTTGATATTGATACTGATGAGGGTAGTTGTCATAAACACAGTTTTTCTCTAACTCACAGTCGCTCTTTGAACAGATCCTCTACCTCCACGGTTCCTGGTGGTATTCTCCGTCTGGGTTCGCACAGAGACTCATATATAAGATGATGATGATCTTTATATGGCTCTGGGTGCGCACCCGCTAGCTCCCGGAAAACGGACCGAATCATGTATGACATGTACGCAGAGGATGGACAATACGCTCCATCTGTATACATCTGTGTCTTTTACGTAACTTCATCATTACTTTTGTCACCGTCATTTATTTTGAAAAATCTCCACACTGCTGACATTACTCCTCGGCCGTGTACCTGCTGCACTCTGAGGTGAATATCATGCTGCTGTCAAGTGGTACTGGTGTGTTTGTGTCGGAGCACTTTTACAAGTACAAGTATTAGTACACGCGCTCAGTACCAGACTGATACCCAATACTGGTATCAGTATCAGTGCATCCCTATATTTTATATTAAATACTCTAAATAACCACATGTAACAAATAAAAGAGTCAACTTCCTTCTGTGAATAGTATATCTCAATTTCTGTTTACTGTGTCTGCTTTCAATCTATTAAGTTATTCATTGAGAAAATTACTGATATAAATGCATAAATGAAAGCAAAAACACTCAAGCTGTCATTTTTCACTTTGTTCAGGAATTAGAAAGAATGGTCTTAATCAGGTTCAATGCTCAGAGCTACATCATACAGATATGATTTTAAATTTAGTCAAATCAGCAACTGATTTATGAGGAAAGTCAGTTTTACCTACAT
Source organism: Sphaeramia orbicularis (assembly GCF_902148855.1). Taxonomy (NCBI): domain Eukaryota; kingdom Metazoa; phylum Chordata; class Actinopteri; order Kurtiformes; family Apogonidae; genus Sphaeramia; species Sphaeramia orbicularis. The sequence continues at coordinate 28,698,076 of NC_043968.1, read as the reverse complement.
GTTTGTCAATAGCTCACAGCAGCATAATACTGTCCAATAAAAACACAGATCAGAGGGGCACGTGATTCCTGTGGATAAAATACATTAAGTTTACTGTTTTGTTTTGGTAGTAAAAAACTGGTAGTGAAGCATCTCTAATTTGCATGGTAATATGTCATTTATTGTTATAACCATGATGTATGTGCACCGTCTCTGCAAAATAAACCTATCAAAAGTTGTTACTGTGCTCATTTTTCACCTTCAACTACCAGCCCCTGGACAATTTTCTGAAAAAAAAAAAGAAAAAACACTCAAGTGGGAATGTGGAAAGTACCTCAGTGAAGTCATCTGTATAGTGTGAGGAAAACTTCTGCACCCATAATTCTCCTTGAGACATGCAAATATATCATCTCCTCCAAAACTCCCCACCCATTGCCACAAACAGCAGTGAAAACAAGCACATAAAAAGGGAAACTGTGTCTTATATTTCACTATTCTGGTGGGGGAGGCTGTTTGGCCAGACATTTGCTCATGAATATTTAGGTGGCTGCGTTATGAATATGCATTAGTATGCTGGAGCAGCGCTATCAGCGCACAGATTTATGAGCTGGTGAAATAATGATAAAGGAGGAGATAACCTGGCTACTGTTATGATATGAACAGAATGCAAGCAGCAAAACAGAAGGGACCACATGCATCAGTGCAAATACACACTCACAACAACTTAACTTTTAAATCTATAATAATAGCTTCAATTTTGGAGAATGGAGACAGGACAGGAAACAGGAGCAGAGAGAGGAGGAAGCACATGCAGCAAAGATCACCTGGATCAGGAGGCAAACTGATCAAATGCAAACAGGTTTAAATGTAATCCTCTATAAGAAAAACATGGAACTGAATTTGCGGGGGAAAAGAATAGAAATAATAGTAAATAAATTAGGACTGTCAAAATTAACGCATTAACATGGATTAATTCATCATCATGATTAATCTGATTAAAAATGTTAATGCAATTAACCCATCTGCAGCGTAGAATGACTCTTGGTTAGTTTGTCCAAGTAGAGTTAGTGTCGTGCATGAACAAATGTGCATTTTTTCTGGCAGTGACAGGCAGCAGAACCAACCCATAAAGATGGAAGACACTAAACAACATGTTGGCCCTCTGGATGGAAATATGAGGACAAGAAAACCAAGATAGAACAGTCGACCACCGAAAAGTATTATATACACTCTGCAGGAAGGAGTTTTCTTTGAAGCATATGTTAGTCTGGGATTCTCCTAGCACCTCGGCTAATGCATCGCCCAGCTTGCGACAAACACGTTAAGTGCATATATATTCCCTTCTTTCTTGAGTCTGTTTGCTCATGCAAAATGAAACGCGATTAATATGGATTAAAAATGAATAATATTTAATCATGATTAATCGAAATTAATCCACAGCAACCCTATGATTAATCTGATTATAAATTGTAAGTGTTTAACGGCACTAAAATAAATAAAACAAAACCAAACAGACATGAACTGTCAGTGGGAAGTAACATGAAATGGCACCTCTGTCATTTTCAGGGTGTGACTGTGTGGTTTGTTTCTCTGCAGCCGCTGGGTACACTGAGAAAGAGAGTATCACAATCTGTTTTATCTGTGCAATGCAGTACCTGTATGTGTGTGTCATTTGTGCATGTGTGTTGCCTCTTAAAGTGTGTCAACAGTGATAACACACCTACTGCCCACCCCATGGTTGCAGAGATATCACAATCTTGTGCCTCAGGTGCAGGAAAGCCAGGAAGAAGAAGGAGAAGAAAAGATGCATACAGAAAAAAATACTGAAATAGTTTGGAAGATTCACAGCAGGACTGGCATGAATACCATGCACAAACCTCCAGGATACAATTTCATTTTCAACACAAGTTTTGCTGTGTACAGTTATAATTTTTTGGGTGGCCAAACGCTGTAGGAAACGTAAAATCAAATGTATTATAATTTAGCTGTATGGGTCACTTCAAAATAAACAAAATGTTAATTTTAAAAGCCAGCAGTTTCTTGGAAGCATTATAAGCAGTGGAGTAGATATGCTGTTACTTTAATATTAACCATGAAAAATATTAAGGATATGCATTTAGATAAACTCCATAGGGCCCGAATAAAAATTACAGCAGAATATGTGACAGAGCCAATTAAACTCCAACCATTACTCCATAGCAGAAAAAAAAACTCCACTTCATTTCTCATGCATGTGAGTCACTGTGAAATTATTTCACTTAGCTTATGCAACCTTGTTAGAGGCAGCTGATATGACCCCACTGCAAAAATGTCAAAGGAATTAAGATTTGACTTTCAAAAACCCCAATCTTTTTAAAGTTTGCTAATCAAAAATGGCAGCTATGGAAAATAACTTTTTTGTACCGCTGCAGAAGTACCACCGAGATTTGAATAGTATTTTATTGAAAGGAGACTCTGATCCTGCCTACACAGTACAGTTACATGATAGCTATTAAAACTACTACAGTTGCCTTAAGTTTGTGTTATAAATACTTCAAAAGCTATAAGTTGTATGCTACTGTCAAAGCCACTCATATACAGTATGTTGATTGTGAAACTCCACAGGCAGTCATAAAAGAGCATTTCCTGAACACATAATCCTCCGTGCCAACTTCAAATCACTGCTAAATGCCAAAAAAAATAAATAAATAATGCTCAACAAAACACCAAATGCTAAATGTACCGATAAATATGTGACACCAGTACAATAACTTCCAACAAAACTGCTCTGTTCTCAAGATGTTCCACAATAACTGGATGAGCAGAACCTGTTGGGTCGACACAGTTGCTGCTTGTCAAACCCTTTGTGTAAGTCACAAAAGTAGTTGAACGCAATTGACTCCTGCAATAGAAGGGGAAAAAAATGCTGTTGCTGCTGCTGCTGCTACTGCTGCCATTCAAATGAGGAAGCAAGAGGAAAAATAGATGCAGGAATGGAAAGAAAAAATGCATTGTATGTCACAGTAAGTGGAGGCACAATGTTACATCTTTGGTTCTTTAAGTGCGCAATGTTTCCGGAAGCTCTACTCAAGGACTAGGGAATGTTTTTTGGGTTTTTTTTTTTTGCCTTTTTTTTTTTTTTTTAATTTAAGAGGCCATTACTTTTAAACACTGAATTCTTGTCTAGAACCAGACTTTCACAATATACTCTTACACAGAAACAGCAGTTCTCAACACTAACAATAGTGGAAGAACTTCTCATAACAAAAGATAAGGATGGATGGAATGTGGAATGCAAAGACAGACTGATGGGAGCAGGAAGGTCAGTATTTATGAACATGGGAGGAGACAGGAGGAGGGGGAGCTGGGTGGGGGTGTATAGGAGGTAGAAGCTCCAGAACACTTCTGTCTTCGGGGGGGTTTTATGTTTTTATGCTTTCATTACCTCCGCCAAGGAGGTTATGTTTTTGCCAGCTCTGTTGGTTTGTCTGTCTGTCTGTCTGTCTGTCTGTCTGTCTGTCTGTCCGTGTGCAAGACAAGTCAAAAACTTATGAACAGATTTGGATGAAAACTTCAGGAAATGTTGATACTGGCACAAAGAACAAATGATTAAATTTTGATGGTGATTTGGGGGGGGGGGGGGGGGGGCGATCTACCTTGGCAGAGGTCTGCGCTCCCTGAGTGCTTTTCTAGTGTTTTTATGTGATAGGTGGAAAACATGTTATCTTTTAATTCTACTTTCTTTTTAATCAAACTTATTCTTAGCTACTTATACTCTGTATTTATTTATTTATTTATTTATTTATTGTTGATGTGGTATGACTGTTTCTGTAGAGCGGTGACTGTATTTTGAATTTCCCCTTGGGATTAATAAAGTAAACCTATCTATCTATCTATCTATCTATCTATCTATCTATCTATCTATCTATCTATCTATCTATCTATCTATCTATCTATCTATCTATCTATCTATCTATCTATCTATCTATCTATCTATCTATCTATCTATCTATCTATCCATCCATCCATCCATCCATCCATCCATCCATCCATCCATCCATCCATCCATCCATCCATCCATCCATCCATCCATCCATCCATCCATCCATCCATCGTGTGTTAGAGTGTGATTATATGCATATCCATGTGGGCCCATACAGTATATTATATACAGTATTTTAGAATTAAAACCAGGGCCAATAGCTGGAGCACAGACAGTCAATGTGCTTTAATGGAGACTATGTGCTCACTGCGGTGCAGCATAAATGATAAATTATTCATGGGCTTCAACACTAGACCTATCATTGGGCCACCACTATTATTAAACAGATGATGGTCAGTCGTCATCTTAATACAGAGTAAAAGCCAGGGTTGTACTTTACATACAGTAGCTGAAGACACTAAAAGACGAGAAGGGTGCCTCATTACATTGTCTGGATCACCCTCGAGAACAAAAAAGTTGTGGACAGATCGACAGTGTGTGTTGACAGAGTTAAGTGCACTGTTGTTTACTGCTCCTGAAACTCACACACTATCTACTTTCCTCATTTTATCCCCGTCTCCCTAGAAGACACACAGCAGCCTCCTTCTTTCTGCACAGTCTCTGTCATTCTCCCTCCCTCGGTGCACTCCCATTCGTCGTCTTTTTATATGGTCAGCTCTATCTGCTCTGTGTTCCTCTGTCCTTGCACTCATCTCGTGTCGTTCTCTCCCTCTGTCCCTCTCTGGATGTCCCTCTCTGCCCCCCTACCGTCGCTCTTTCTTGCTCCCACAACCCCTATTTTTGTCTCTATCTCCAGTGGAGGAGGTGCCAGGGCAGTGTAATTGGTATTCAGGCTCTGTCAGAGCCAATGCAGAGCCCTGTTAGCAGAATAAGAGAGGAAACATCCTTATCTGGATTTCCACGGTAACCAGAGCATGGGTGGGTGGGTGGGTGGTTGTGGGACTCAGCTATGCTTGCTGCTCTTATTATTATTTTTTTTTTTTATTTTATTTCATTTTTCATCTTGTTTTCCCTCTTGTTTTCTCTCATCGTCCTCCCCCTGCTGTCTGTGCTAATTATTGACTGGCTGTTTTGCAGAATCCTAAAACCACCCATAAATGCACAGTAGGGATGTGCACGTTAACTGGAATCTATAATGAAAAACAACTGCATATAGGCAAGTGTACATGTAGACATGCACACACACACACACACACACACACAGATGAATAGAAGAACACTTGCCTACTCACACACACTTGCATAGACATTACACAACGCTATCCAGCCCCCTGTGGAGATGTTCACTGGTGCAGCTTCCCTACATCTGCATCTACTACACTTATTACACACTGAAACACACATCCTTTCTACTCTCCATCGTGTCCTCTCTTCTAGCGTCTCTCAGTTCCAGAGGGCAACAGTGCAAGACACATGTACTTGCGCAGCACCATTATGAGGCTATTTTGAGGATGATGAGTAAATGCATCCAGCTCTTGACTAAAACTGCTGCACTCACATACAGTGTAAAATGGGACATTAGCTTGAATGAGAATTAATTAAGGCAACTATTTGTATATTAACTTTTTTAGACAAAGAATTAGGGCTGTCAAAATGAACGTGGTAATACGAATTAATCCATCATCGTGATTAATCTGATTAAAAATTTTAACACCTTTAACCCATCTGCAGTGCAGAATGACTGAACATCTCTGCCAACGCATTTGTGTCAGTTTTTCCAAGTAGAGTTATTATCACGCATGAACAAATGGGCAGTTGATATAGTAGTGACAGACAGCAGAACCAACCCATAAAGATGGAAGACACTAAACCCCTCTGGATGGAAATATGAGGACAAAAAAACCCAAGACGGAACAGTTGTTTCAAGTTGTTTTGTTAAAACTGTTGAAGGTGTTTAATAAACACGTTAAGTGCATATATATTCCCTTCTTTCTTGAGTCTATTTGCTCATGCAAAATAAAATGCGATTAACACCGATTAAAAATGAACAATATTTAATTGTGATTAATCGAAATGAATTCACAGCAACCCTGTGATTAATCTGATTAAAAATTGTAATCATTTGACAGCACTACAAAGAATGTAATGGCACAATGCAAAATTTTTGCCACTCGTCTGAGAAAGAGGAAGCAGGTAAAAAATGACAAAATAAAAGAGATGAACACAAGTTATAGGTTTTAAATTCTAATGATCATGCAAATACAGAAACAGCACAAGTGTTTCTGAAATAATGATATAGACAATAGTTTATTTGATGCAACACGGGCAGTTGTTTCCAAATAATGAGGCAGATACTGATAAAATGCAGATAGCTGCTGGAGAAAGACGTCATTAGCGCATTTCACCTTTGACCTTAGTAAAAAAAAAAAAAAAAGACTCTTCATTGTTCATATAATTGGAGCTCAAGATATAAAGAAAAAAACATGCACAATGCCCCAGAAAAATGAATGATGTGTTTGTTTGACAAGAATTTATAAAAAAAAAAAAATTAAGTAGCACCACATTATTGACATATTGAGACTGATGCAGAAACATGATGATATCAAATATGAAATTACTGTCTATAAGTTGATAATTTAGTTATTTATTTTTTTCGTTTTTGGTTTGATTTTGACATTTAGACCAAAATTACTTTCATAATAAAAAGGAGCAGTTTCTAAAGATGCAGATATATCAAGTGAGCAGCTTTCCTAAAAACATACAAAACATGTAAAAAAAAAAAATACAGATAATTCACACTAAATACATTAAAACTACATGTGCATGTATCATCTCAGACATAGAGAACATCTTCTTGTACATATTTATCATTAAAAAGGTCCAATTTAAAGTTTTTGGCATCCTCTAAAAATATATTTTAAACTGAGTGTATTAACATCAAATCTAGACAAAGCCAGTGACCTCAGCCATGCCATTCTCAAAATAATGACAGAGATAAGCATCTTAAGTGCTGATTAACTCCTGGCAGAACCACTACATTAAGTTCTTTTTCAGGAAGGAAATGATAGCTTTTTACTCTAGTTTTCTTTCTTTTTCTGCTTATACATTATTGGATAGTTTTACGAAATGTAGTTGATAAATAAGCATTTAAACTGTACACAGAATTTGGATGAAAAATCTTTTCTTTTTCTCCGTGCTGGTGCTAGTTACCAGCGCATCCAATCCCCGTCTGCCGTTACCTGAGTTGCCATGGTAACCCACCCCCAAAAAGAATTTATTTCAGGAAGCAACCCATCGGCAACAACCTGTGACTCTGTCTCTCTCGCTCTCTCTCTCTCTTTCTGTCTGTCTCATTTTGTCTCCTCTCTTCTGCCATCATCACTTTACTCTTTTCTTTTTCTCTGTTACATATACATACATTTCCCATCTCTACATTTTATCCGTCTGCTTATTCCACCTCATTTGCTGCCACACTCTGCCCATATTCAGCCAATGGGTGAGTTCATTTGTAGCTACAACCAGAGGAAATGGTGCATCAGGCTCCTTCACTGGGCTGTTATCTGTACTCATGACTGGAGCTGTGTGTGCATGTGTATGTGTGTAAACGTGCACATCTCCAAACCTGTGATGTGCATTTTCAAAGTGCCAGTGTGTGTATATGTGCGTTCATACCCATGCACAGGAGCTTGCATGTATAACTGTTTGTGCCAATTATTTCATTACCAGCTGACAGATTTCTCTTTCCACTATTACTGCTCCCGTAGCCACAGGCACCGACAGAAACCCCAGCAGTTACACATGCACACACAAACACAAGCTAGCACGCCGCAACCAGTTCAAGTCCATCAATTAAGGGGGCAATTTGCTCAAGTGGTTCCACCTGGGCCAAAAGGCAGGTGGGTGGCTATGCTCTGTTTACCTATCAGACACTATTAGAGCTGAGATGTCACTGGTTTTACTTCTGCCCTGCCTCCACCATGTCAGTTCTGTCTGTTTGTCTGCTCGTATGTCAGATCGGCTGCATATCGTGTGCATTTGTGAGAGCGCTTGCAAGCGGGACATTATGTCAAGTCTTCAGATGATAATTGTAGCGCACTGTATCTGTCAATGTGTGGCGACCAAATGACAGATGATGCTAACATTTTGCAGATGTGGCATGTGTGTGTATTTATGCATGTTATATGTCAAAGCTGCTGACATGTAGATGGAGAAACAGATGCATTTTTTGGTTGCCACACATCTCTATTTTCATCTCTGACAACGCTGCATCTTTGATCACTGTGCATGTTGTTTTCTTGGGTGTGCGCTCTGACGTGGACTCATGGCTGTGTGCATGTGTGTGGCCTCCGCAGCAATATTTCATCCTCTCTAGAGTCCCATAAGAACCTGCCGCACTGTGTGTTGAGTGTGTGTGTATGTGTGTGTATGTGTGTGTGGGCAAGTGACCGTATGTGGATGTCTATGCATATGTATACACGGCTGCCTCTGCGCCTGTGTGTGCTCATCTACCCCTGCTCGTAGCTTTTATTCACTATCTTGAAGAAGAATGTATATTTGGAATGTATGATGAAATTTCACACACACACTCCTTTTCACAGTCGTTTGATAAATTAGACTCGGAGCTACAGGATTTCACCGTATGAGATAGGGACTACACTTTGTCAAGTTGCGGTGTATAATATTCAGGAATGTGTGCGTGTATGCATGCGCCTGCATTTGTACCTGTCACTATACCTCTGCGTGTTAACTTGCCGCGTGCAGACGTTTGCGGCCATGAAGTTTATCTGCGATCCAGTAACGTACCTCTGCAGAGAGAGCACGGCTGTGTGTTTACATGCCAACCTCATCGCACAGACATGCTCCAAGGCACGCCAGAACGCATGCAGGAGGTAAATCGCACCAACAGGGCCTACATGTCAATGTTTCCTCTCCCCGCCGCTTGATTTAAGCAAGGGCATTCTGTTTCCTGCATCCCACAAGCCCCATTTCCTTTCAACTCATTGAATGTGGTATTATCCTTGGGCTTATGTGGCTGTGCATAAGGTATAATTTATTGTCTGTTCAGCAAGGCAAATGTGCAAGCATGGCATATTTCATTTGCTGAATACATATCATTACTAAAATATGATTTTTTTACCACCTTTTTGTGTTTCACACTGTATGGTGAAATGCTATCTAGGGTACATCTGATTCGTGCCCTTACTGTGAATTTCTCAGTAATAACCTCTAAAATATAGAATAACGGGGAATGACTGTGGAATCTGTGTGGGGACGAGAGGCTAGCTAAGTCAATGATATGAAAGGAAAAAGATATGTAGCAGAGTCAGACCACATCAATGCACATCAATGCATACCAAATAGAAAAATGTGCATTACTTCTCAGATGATGAAACACCAGGTTTGAGAAAGCGGTGTACCACCTGCCCTCTTATACATACTTTTGTCTGAGCTCAGGCAGACAGATAGAAAACCCAGCCTGTTTTAGCACCCATAGAAGTGAATATAGAGCATTGCTTGTAAATTATTGCAATGTGTATATCCTGTATGTATTACTTTTAAGTGAAGAATGTGGCTTTAAAATTCCCTAGCAGCAGTGCTGTAAAGAAACAACGCAACACGAAAGAAAGCATTCTGTATTCATGAGTTTGATTTTAACAGTCCCTGCAGGTGCAATAATGAAGTTCCTCTGCCCCATGTGGAATAGACTGTAATGATTATGACGAAGAAGAAAGCCTATTTTTCTTTTTTTCAATCCCTGTTGTTGTATTGACAGAGTGGTAAACATAAGCATAAACCTATAAGTAAGAATTGTAAAAAAAAAAAAAAAAAAAAGGAAAAAGGGTGGGGTGGGGGCTATTGACAGACGCAGAGTGAGTGCTGCATGGAGTCTCTGCTTTGACAGTAAAACAGATATTTCAATTTTGTGTTCCAACACATTTAAGTTATATTTACACTCAATGTAACATTTTAAAAACGCATTTTAATATTTGATTAAATGTGTAAATCATAATTTTTCAACTTTCTTTAATATAAATTGATTTAATCTATACAACCAATACATTAAGGAGTAATATTGTTCAGTTTCTGACATAACATAAACAGTACAAATTTCCAAGTATAAGATTTCCTCTCCTTTACAAAAGTAACATATGCACCGATTTGAATAATGTCATTCAAGCAACCTGTTAGATTACAATTTGACACTGTACTTCTTTCCAGCTACATCAATTATGCTAATGATGATCATCGTAAGTGCAGCAAATACGTTGACTTATCTCACTTTGTTCCATGACTAACATCCATATCAGCACCTTTCCCACTACATGGTATAATGGCATTAGAAGATAAATGAGTGACACTGCTTGTTATGACCCATAATGTTATGGCTTGTCCTTTACAGTGAGCTAAACCCATTTTCTCTTCATGCATTAGATTGAGAATAGAAATTGGAATCCCACAAGCAATCTATTCAAGGGTGCAACAACCTAAGGGGATGTGACGTGCCAATGTTTTTTAGTGATTTTCATTATGTGTCATTCTATTCTAATTCATTTTCAATTGGACCATAAGAGCTGCCGCCATAAGCAGTACAAAAGGCAGGAACGAACGAAGGAGGATCTTGTTTAGCTGCAAGACATCCCGAGAAAGAAAATAATGATCTTTATGAAATTGCTTTAGACACAATCTGACAGCCGGGACAAAGCAAGTGGCTGGCCTTGTTCAAATCGATAAAGCCTCCATTAGTTTTCTAAAGAGTAACATGCAATTTGTTTCGGTGGAGCAGCATAGCATCGGTAATATTGTGCCACTTTGACACAAAAAGCTAATGCGCTATAGCCAACCTAATGTCAGATTAAACCTACATTTCTGTCAGATGGAAATAGAGAAACACTTCGAATGCTTTCGATCCATAAAGCATGACGAAGCCTCTTATCATAGACACCACATTTGTGTCACAATGGGCTCCAGGGCCAAGCTTCTGTGAGGACAGAAAAACCTCATCTCTAAATCCATTCAAATGACTGTGATCTAACGCACAAAGAAGATCAAACTTCTTAAGTAGCTATTGATCAGTTAGATGAACAGAGACACAGGAATTGATTGAACGGGGGAGTGACCTCATCTCTACCTTTGACACAGCGGGAAAGCACAAATTGAAACCACAGAAGGGTAAGCACACTTCTCACCCATCATTTCCTGAGAAACATGCAGCTGTATCACACTCAAGCACCCTGGTGGTCACGGAATCAATAGTCTGGAGTTAGCTTATGAAAGGTCCGATGCAATTCCCTGAAATCAGCACTCTTTCTGCTTGTATATCTTGATAAATACACTGTAAGCTTAGGCCAGATCATCTCCATTATTTACTGCAGAGGGGAGGGACAATCTCCTCTTTGAGAGATAGTCATGAATGACATGTTGCCAATGTTGCAAGAATGGACCCAGAGGAATCCGCCCTTCCTTGGAGTAAAACGCTGATCTGAGAGGATCTCTCTCCACCAGCTGACAAGTGGATAGACAAATGGCCCCACTAGTCTCTAACCTCTCAAACAACTGGCCCTCCTTCCCCTTGTTCTGTTCATCAGTGTGTGTGTGTGTGTGAGTGTGTGTCTTCTGCCAAACACTGCTCCTCCTCCTTCAGCCTCTTCCGGATGTGTGTGAGTACAGCACTCACATGACTAATTAATACAGCCAGTCTCTATCAGATCTTAGTGACCAGAACACATTCCCTGGCTATTGCATGAGGTTTTAATTAAAGATACAGCTGCAGTTATTAAAATCATCCCATCCTTTATGCATTTCCCACACCACACATCAAGGAAGAGCACAGAAACCAATCTAGCAATCTGTGCTAGCTTGCTGATCTGTGCTATGCCACAATTTACAGCATGTGTTACACTTTTTATCACTAGCATCTGTATTACTTTAATGTGCCTGAGGATGTAAGACGTAGCATCCCATGTCCTTGCTGATTCAAGGTTTTACAGAGTAACTCAATTCGATGTCTTCAAGCTTGGATTGGTAGGGCCTCTGGGAGTTTTAGACGGCACTTCATGGGTGGAAGGGCAGGAATGAAGTGTGTTAGGTCGATGTCTTTCTGACATCACTATTTCCAAAGGCCAGTGACTCTCTCCAGTAAAACTGGAACCTAGAGAGGATCCTAACAGCCAGCTTTTCATTAGAGTCTAACTCCTACCACTGCCTTTTTTATTGTCCCACAGCACTGCCAAAACTCAATCAATAAGACTTTAGGAAAACAGGGTGCAATAGTGCACACTTTTTATGGTCCAAGATCGAGCACAATCAATAGGAACTGTGAAGAACAGTGCCATGAGTACATACTGGATCATTGGTGCACACGTACAGATAAAGAGCACCTGAACACAAGACACAAGGGGGTCATTGGGAGTAGGCTTAGATTACCTTCAAAAACCACCACAGGTTTCCACTGTGATTGATTAATTGAAGTGAATTAATTAACAAACCCTTTAAGTAATGAATCAATTAAACAATTGATTAATGTGTATTACCCTTATGGATTACAGCTGATACTGGCCATTAAAGATAAATTGTGCCCAATTTAAATCGGTTTACAGCAGATTACATGTGGAGAAATGCTCTGCTTACCTATGCATGCCATTGCTGTGAGGGATTTGACATCACTAAGGATTTGCCAAGTAAAACACCTTCACTGTGACATCTACATTGCTTCTGTATGCTAAAGGAGTATTACTGCAGCATTAAATACACGCATATTATCTTTATGTCATTTGAGCCTAAAGCTGTGCTTCAGGGCTAAATTCTCTAAAATCCCTCCTTTCTGCAGATTAATAATAGATTCTTTAAAAAAAAAAAAAAGGAAGAAATGCTTAATGACTACACCTCTGCTGCTGTAGCTGTCACACTGAACTGGGAGCTCATACTGCAGTTTACTCTGGTTTTGACTGCAATTCCACAATCTACACCTTTCAGATGCAGGTGATGGCTGGCTATAGGGATGTAATGATTACCAGTGTAATGACAAACCGCAGTAAAATTCCCTACAGTTAGTATTACCATTTCAAATTTGAATTATCATTAAAACGGTGTTTAATCACCACCCTTTGAATAACTCAAGGTGATACTGCTCATTTTCTGGAGAAGGAGCAGCACTCCAGGTGCGCATGCACAGTTTGCAATGTTTGGCCTCTGAAAACACGGTGGAAGGCCCCCGCACGGACAGCGCTCCAGAGATTCTTCCCCCCTACGTAGCCGGGGATTTTTGAAAACGGAGACTTTTCTCTGTGTTTGTGCCTATCGTTTACATGACAATGACAGGCATGCACACTGAAAACAAAGGTTTCTAAAGACTCCAACTAAAGGGGAGATTTCGGCAAATTTCCATTTCCATGTTTGTGCGTAAATAGAGGGAAATGTGAAAACAGAGATTCTCAGACGGACGAAGGAAATATTCTACTACATTCACATACAGTTTAGAGCAGGGGTCAGCAACCCTGGTCCTAGAGAGCTACTATCCTGCATGTTTTAGATGTATCCCTCTTCCAACACACCTGATTCAAATGATTAGCCTATCATCAAGCTCTGCAGAAGTCTGATCATGACCATCAGGTGTGCTGGAAGAGGGAAACATCTAGAACATGCAGGATAGTGGCTCTCTAGGACCAGGGTTGCTGACCCCTGGTTTAGCAGAAGAGGATGGAGCTGATGAGTGAAGTTACAAGTATTAAATGAGAAAATAAGGAAGTTTGGTAGCGAACCATCTGAGCACATTTCAACAATACCACGATAATAATGATAACTGTGACATGAAATTTTCATATTATTACATCCCTAGTTGGCAAGCAGTTATGTCAACTAATATCTGTGTCTCAACTGCATACAGCACTCTGTTTCCAAGGCAGCTAATGAATTAATATATAGATGTTAAACCACAACACAGCATTCACAGATGGCACAAAGAAATTGAAAAGCTGGACTAGTATCTCACAGACATTAACAGACAAATAATACAGTACACTGTAAAGAAGAATATAACCTACAGCATGAGCAGTTGCCTGGCAGTCTTTGGTATCGTATGTATGTATCCATGTATTACTTAACACCTGGTATATGATCATCCAGTGAATTTGCCATCATATATTTATGCCATGTTTCTGCATAAATGTCTAAGGTTTTAAGGCCCCAGTGTCAGCCAGAGGGGTTACATCTTTGAAGGTTGTGATTGAGGGCATCGTACATTTGAGTGCACTGACAAGAAAGTATGGCCTTTTTCATGCAATGACCCGAGCTTTGAGTTAAGGGCTTTTTAAAGGTGACCTGATTAGGCATTGTTCCACATGGACCTCTTAAAGTAAAAGTGCACCTGACAACCTCTCATGTAACTTGTAAGCTGCAGTGTCTCCCTGAATAAGCCGTGTCACTGGTCATGAGGTGTAAAGCAAGCGGGCAACACATGGACAGACACAGCTTTTAACAATAGGTTTTAGTCTAATTAATAGTGGAAGAAAGGTAACTTGTGAGCGCAGACACAAGGTTATTTCATTTCTAAATACATGACTTAAGACAAAACAGGGTTTCCCTTTCTTCATGGAGCCAAGTACATGCGTAACACAAAGCGTTTGTCACTGCTTGACCCAAATCTGCCTGAGGCTCACAGTGGAGCTGTCATGAAGCAGAATGCCAGTCTAATCCATATCTTTTAAAAAAAAAAAAAAAAAAAAAAAAAAGGATCCCCAGGACTCAGCTTCTGTCTGTGGTAAATGAAAACAGATTCTGCTTCCCTGATGTCAGGGGCAGTGTATGAATGCACATATCTCTGTCACTTTAGCCCATTACGGCTCACCCTGTGGTTTTACCTGAGGATCAATAGCTTCAACCATGTAGTTTGGTGGCTTCCTTAGGAGGAGGAAGAGGATCTGAAAGGCCACAGAGATGTACAGACATAATGCTCAAGAAGTAAATAAAACACATTAAAACTATAGGGGTCAAAATCTGAGAAAAATACCAGAATTTGAAAAAAAAAAAAAAAGCACCTTCTGCAGCTCTCTCCTTCTTGACTAAATCAGAAGATTAAAAATAAAAAAGCAGCATGACAGTATTTCATGCTGCTATCTGTGATGAGCAATGGTGTAGAGCACTAAAGCTGCACTGGAGTCTGAACAGTGATTGGTAATTCCATTAGTTACAGGTGATTAAACCATCACTGGATAGATTTTATACAACCTGAAAACAGAGTCCAGAGAAGGGGATACAATTATTGATTCGAGTCACAACACACTGAAAGGTAATTTTAGAATTTTCATCCAATGATGCTGAAAAACTATCAAGCACTGCATCTACAAATAAATTAAAATTGTTTGCAACAACTAAATATAGGCTACCTTGCTTTGAAGTAAACAGTTCCATTTAGAAAAGAGAACAAAAGGAAAATGCCTCATATCTAAAAGAACTGACAGGTATAAAAACTATTTGGAAGCAACTTGAAATCAATTTCTTTATAAATGCCGGCTGATGTTAACTGGTGAAAGCAAAAATACTTTTGTTAGATGAAGATGTCTACTTCAGTCACAGTACTGTAATTGTGGTAATTAACACCAAAGACAACCGCAACTAATCATTCAAGATAATTACAATTATTTCTTCTCTGTGAGATGCGAAAATTACTCATGATTTGCACAGTTTGCATAAACAGTTACTTTTCTACTGACTATTCATCACTTCAATTCTGAATTTTACATAAAATCGTATCAAGCACCATAATTTAACTGATTTAAGAAATTCATTGCCCCTGGAGTAATAAGCTGCACTTGCTCTTCATGGTGTAGACTGTTGCAGTTTCATGCGGCTATTTATTTTTTAACATTGCCCTGAATTTACCAGTGAACCAAAAACTATTCCACGAACCTGTCAAGCTCTCTATTGCCATGTGACAAATATCTTGGCCCATGAAGAGCAAAATGGGATTTGCTTCATTGCTTGAATTATTGAAGTGGACAGTGTGAGAAATTTATGGTGCAAAATTCATCCACATTCCCTATGCATAATGTTTTAATATGTTTCCATTCCCAATCCACCCTCTCTGCATCCTCATTTCTCTGTGCATGAGATCCCGTGCCACATTATGCAAGATAGCTGATGCAATGAGGTGTACAACTCCCAAAAATATAAAGATCGGGCCACTGAAAGTCTGGCAGGGGGTGACATTTTTAGTGTACCTTCCCCAATGACAAAATTACCATGTAATATGTATGGCTAGCTAGCTCTCCTGCCATTACCAGTACGTTAATAAGATACCATCTATGCACAACACCAGCAATATAACACATCATTTAATGTAAACATTGATACATATGAATAATCCCTAGCATGGCACAGAGGACACAAAATACATTTTCTCTCCTCTTGCCCATAGCACATTAGAGTTGGCTGTATTGCACAACGCTTTAGTTCATAATGCTGATGAACAAATATGCAAGACAAGATCAAAAAAGGGTCTGTTCTTTTTCAAAACCCCTTGTGCATGTCTTTCATTATCCTCATCCCCAAAAGACTGTCGCTAATGCAGTCCTTTGAATTCATTTTATCAGTATGTATTATAAGCCTTTACAGCGTGCTTTGACCTTGGCCAGCCTCGTAGCCTGAAGTGAGCATATTCTCAACCCTCCTTTATGTGCCTCATTTTCTCTCCAGTAGATTTCAATAGGGACCTTACAAACCATAATGAACCCGAAAGCATCTTCTCGCCACACCATGACCAACAGTCACAAAAGTTATTCGGTATCAAGTATGAAAGCAAAGAAAATGCAGGCTTAGGGAAAAAAACACCTCAGTATAAAAGCATAACACGATACAGACAAACAACTCTGTGGTGAAGGTCAAAAATATTGCCTTGCCAGTCATCAAGCTCAACAATGCTGATGGCCTGAATCTAACGAGAGTCCCTTACATTAACACTGCCATGAGCAGCACTTTTCTATACCGTTGGTGGCCACGCAGTCCTCTTTTTGACCTCTGTAGAAAAGGGTAGCATGCCAGAGTAAATTAAAACTGGAAAGGAAGGCTTTGGGACATGTGCCAGTACAAAATCCTGAACTCCCCTTGTCTCCTATGTTGGCTGACGGACAATTTTTTTTTTTTCTCCCTCTCTCAATGGGGATGGACATTCTCCTACCCCGCAGTAGTCATGGACTCACCACGGTGAGGAGAGACTGTTTGCCACTGCTTGACCTGAATATTTGCCCAAGGCCTGAGGCAGGGAAGGGATGGCAGGCCATTCCAAGCCACTCTTCTCTAAAACCAGCAGAAAGGAGACCCATGACCATCCCCAAGTGCCAAAGAGAGTCTGCTCGCCCCAGGGTATATACATGTATAAAGGCAATATTAAGCGCTGTTTTTTTGTGCCAGGTTCAAACAGTACAGTAAATCCCTGGGTGACACCATTTGACTTTCATAAGGAGTTTGAGCAGTAAGTGTACTCAACCTCTGCGTAAAGATCTCCCTGTAGACAGGTATGATTTGTATTTATTATGCTACACTGTAGGTGGAATTAATGACTTGTTACAGGGGATAAGCTGTCTCACTGAAACATCAGTTAAGTTTTGATTGATGTCGGTTGGTTTCTGATGATTGCCAGAGTCATTAAATTACATGTCATTCATCCACCTGAATGTCAGCAAATGAAACTCAATTTAATATCCCCCCCCAAAAAAGCTGCGCGAATTGGCACAAATGGAGCCTTGTCTGCAGGCTGTGCCATCCATAGCGCATGGCAACGATGACAGACACGTTGTAGAGTGTATCAAATCACTGAGCCTCTGCCGGGAGGTGTGTAAATGATGATCAGGTCTGATATTTATACCGGCTTGAACATTTAAAAGACATAATACACAATAAGAGGTGATGGAATGACTGTAACCGCTTGACCTCAATGTTACCCTAAAGCTAGACTCTAGTGCCATCTATTGAAAACATTTACAGCAAATCAGTTTTATATACAAACAGTGAGCTGTTGTTTTTCTTTTCTTCTTCTTCTTTTTTAATATTTTAGTCTCTTCTTTTGCACATCTTAAATAACCATATTCTATCTGGTTTCCTCGATCTGAAAATTCACCTATCATCCTCTGTCGGATAACTTGTTGATAAGGAAATTGCAGGTGCATGAGGGATGCATTTTTACGCACATAAAATGCCATTTGTATGCTATGGATTGGGTTTTATTTTTGCGCTACTGAAGGAAAAGTCAATAGCTCTGGTTGCGCCACAGCGATGGAATCACGGTGGATTGTAATTATCGTTGCGGAAAACTTCACGTAAACTGTAAAGGAAGGCTGCGCGCATTAGAACCACATTTAAAAAAAAAAGTGATTGAATGCGGAGTGATTACCTTCTTTGAGGAGGCGGGAGTGGAGAAGGAGAAGGAGAAAGCAGCAGATCGCCGCTCCGGTCAGTGCCCACGCAACTCTGAGCAGCTGCATCCTGGCGTAGGAAGGCTTGGATCGGACCGAGACAGCCGTGCAGCGGGAGAGACACTCCACCTCAGCTCACAGACACGCACTGACTCATAATCTGATGCTCATGTAATGGAGTATTCATCCTCTTCAAGGAAAAAAAAAAAAAAAAAATCCCACTTGATAGTCCGGTTTAGATTCAATAAGGAGAGACTGGATTCCGTTAAAATAACACACATATGCGCCCGTGCCTTCAGTGCGTCAGAGCGGCTCCAAAACACTGGGGCGATTAACCCCCGATCACCGTCTGAGGGGCTGGCATCTTTTCCTCACGCCACTTCTTTTCTTTCTTCTGTTACTTCTTCCAGACTGACTCTCCCTCAGACACACTCGGTGGACCAGGGTGCGCCCTTCGATGTGTCCGTGTCTTCGAGTGCGCACAGCGGACCCCGGCGATGCGGCGCGCAGATGATGATCACCGCTCTCCGCTGCATGTTACGCACATCTCTCCCGCTGCTGGAGAAGCAGAGGCAAACACTGCCAACCAAGCCCGACTTGCAGCCTCTCTCTCTCTCTCTTTTTTCTCTCTCTCTCTCTCTCTCTCTCTCTCTCTCTCTCTCTCTCTCCCTCCCTACAGATTTCCCTCTCTCTCCCTGTCGCGCTCTTTCCTTCTCTCAGTTCCTCGCTATGTTGCTCCTTCGTTCCTTCACTTTCCCCTTTCTCTGTCTCGGGTTTTCATTTTACAACCTCCTTCTCTTTCTTTTCTACTTGATTTAGCTCAATTCTATGCTTTCCATTTAGGTGCTGGGACTGCCAGTTTCATAAACTATGCATATCCTGAATAATTCCCATTTACACAGTGTGTCTGGCAGTTTCTCTTGATTTATCAAACTGTACTAAGTCCTGCGTGTGGAGGTTCTTTTCTTTCTGGTTTACTTAGAAGTCAGATAATTTAAAAACAGGAGTAGAGTTAAATGAAGGCGTTTTTTTTTGTTTGTTTGTTTGTTTGTTTTTTTTGGAATATTTTTCTCTCTTCTGATGTATGTGTTGCTATGTATTTCCACACTACAGATAAACAAAATGAATAAATCATGAACTTTAGGTGATCATCATGATGTAAGTTTAAAAAAAAAAAAATCTAAATTTATCACAATTCTGTTATATAACATAGATAGATAGATAGATAGATAGATAGATAGATAGATAGATAGATAGATAGATAGATAGATAGATAGATAGATAGACAGACAGACAGACAGACAGACAGACAGACAGACAGACAGAATAAAGAGCAAATACACTATACATAGTAAATTACAAGTATAAAAAACAAAAATGGTAGAAAACAGTCAGGTGCAACAATAAACTGTAATGTGCAAAGTAAAATGGACAGTTCTTCTAGCTAAAATATGACACCTTTTAGTCAAATAATAAAAACTGATGTTTATCAGGACTTACTGTACAATTTCCCTGAATATTACAAGAAAATATTGAGAACATGATGTTTCTCCACATTTTTCACGCCTCCTGGTTATTGAAACAAGCAATGAGCTCAAGGTAGCCTAGCCTGGGGCTCATTTTCCAGGATTATTAAACACCCCCTGAAAGCTATTGCACATGTAGCTCTAAAATTTCATCAAATTATAAACATAAAGAATTGATGTCATTGCAAATTCTTCAAAAGCTTCAGCTCAGTGTGATGTCTAAAAGGATATCAAGATCATTTGAGTGAAAGAAAGCTGACTGGAGGAGAACCGGTATTGAACAGCAAAACAATAGCTTATGTAACCCCCCCCCCCCCCCCCCCCCCCCCCCCCCCCCCCCCAAGCCCCCTGTAGAGTGCCAATATAACGGTCGTTGTTTCTGTCTAATGTATATTTGTATGGTGTGGGATGCAACAAGAGATGAAAATTGAAGTGTTCATTCATTCATTCATTTATTCAGCCACTAAGTCAGTCAGTCATGCATAGATGGCAAAGAATGGTTCGTTTTCACACAGTACGACAGATTGCCAGCATAGTAATCATTCTTAATCTCAAAGTGGTGTTTTCTTGCGGATTGTGTAAATTTTTTTCCCAGCTTCTGTTTATACATAATTGAATCCAAATGACACAACTGACAGTGCCACTCAAACCAGGAGACTGTCATTGCAGTGTCAATAAGGTTGGCCCCTGCAGCTACAAGCACTAATTAGCTGATAACAGTCTCTGTTGGCTGGCATGTGTGCCAGGCGGAGTGCATTTGTGTGCACGGCTGGGCCTTTGTTTGCCATGTGAGTACACGCATTTATTATGTTTTCATGGATGTGCATATGTGTGTGTGGGGGGAGGGCCTTTTTTCAGTACCCTGTTGTGATCCATCGATTTACTGCATTAAAGCAATTAACACAGATTTGACCTCTGCACGGAATTGGTGTGTGTACATGTAACCACTAACATATCCACAACATACTACTGTGTGCGTCACAGTGACAGAGTAAAGTAAGTATAATTAAGGAACCGTTTGAAATATTTTGATATGTCAGAAGAACCATTCATTAGTGATGTTCCATACCACAGATTTCCTTTCCGATCTGATACCGAGTAAAATTAAGGCTGGTATCTGTGCCACCAATCCGAGACAGAGAGAGAGAGAGAGAGAGAGAGAGAGAGAGAGAGAGAGAGAGAGACAGAGATAGATAGATAGATAGATAGATAGATAGATAGATAGATAGATAGATAGATAGATAGATAGATAGATAGATAGATAGATAGATAGATAGATAGATAGATAGATAGATAGATAGATAGATAGATAGATAGATAGATAGATAGATAGATAGATAGATTTATTTTATTAATCCCCAAGGGGAAATTCAAAATACGGTCACCACTCCACAAAAACAGTCATACCACATCAACAATACATAAATAAATACATACATACATACATACATACATACATACATACATACATACATACATACATACATACATACATAAATGCAGAGTATAAGTAGCTAAGAATTAGTTAGATTAAAAAGAAAGTAGAATTAATAGACAAAATGTGTTCTCTACCAATACTTTGTACAAATATACTTAATGTCTGGAAAATCTAAAAAAAAAAAAAAAATTAAATTAAACAGTGTATTCCAAATCATAACTTCATTCACTGCTATGCTTCACCAAACTCCCTGCCAAGCATAGATAAATGTTTAAAACTTAATAAATGTGAAAAAGACATTTTAATGTCTGCATTTATCATTCTGTCTTGCAAAGTAGACTGGAGCAGATCATGAGGATCCTTTGTACACCTATAGATTGGAGCAGAAATCATTATGAATCAAATTGTTTCAAATCAAAAATCGTTTTGAATCGAAAATCAATTTTGAATCACATTGTAGCCCCAAAAATCGGAATCGAATCGTGAGATAGTAAAAGATGCCCACCCCAGACAGACAGACAGACAGACAGACAGATAGACAGATAGATAGATAGATAGATAGATAGATAGATAGATAGATAGATAGATAGATAGATAGATAGATAGATAGATAGATAGATAGATAGATAGATAGATAGATAGATAGATAGATAGATAGATTTTATTAATCCCCAAGGGGAAATTCAACATATGGTCACCACTCCACAGAAACAGTCATACCACATCAACAATAAATAAATGCAGAGTATAAGTAGCTAAGAGTAAGTTAGATTAAAAAGAAAGTAGAATTAAAAAACAAAATGTGTTCTCTACCAATACCGACACTGTACAAATATACTGTCTGGTAAATCTGAAAAAAAAAAAAAAAAAAAAAAAAAAAATTAAATAAAACAGTGTATTCCAAATCATAACTTCATAAAGAATACAAGACATGAGAGTAATTATTGTTTGATTATTAAGAACTATTATAAAAATGAAAACTTGCATATTAATTCACGTTACATGTTCACTTGAAAATTCTGAACATGTACCACTTCAACAAAAACATCCAACATTGACTCTTTCCCTCACTCACAAGCTTTTGTTAAAGAACAGTAGCATATTTACTGTTTTCCCTTCAGTCTGTTCTGTTTTTTGCTCAGAACCTCTCTTACCTTTGAAAACACTCTCTCTGCTGGTCCAGAAGTGGCACTCATTCCCAGGTATCTTAAGGCTGGGAAGGACTGACTGAGAAGCGTGACGCAGTACACACCAACCCAGGAGGAAGAAGAAATAGTTCCTACCAATTGCATATCATTTGGACAAGATCCCAATAGTTTAGCTACTTTCCACTGTGTTCCTCATATACATTACCTCAAATGACCGAAGTATCAAAATTTTTTTAAATTTGTAAATCAATTCTAGAGTGTAAAGATCTGGTATCGGAAATATCGATATTTCAGTATCGATCCACACATCACTATCATTCATAGCCGTTTACAAGGTTACCATCTTTTTACACTTGGACCTGATGCCAAATCAGACGTATTAGATTATCTATAACTGTCCCAACAGCCCAAAAATCGTATGTATGCTATTTGTAAAGTCCTCTTTTAACACCAGTTTAAGGCGGAAATGCCAGCTTTGCAACTGTGAGGAAATATTAGGTTTTTCTGTAGTTATTTATAAAACAGAATCTCACAGATTGTACCTCTGCTCTACTTTTAAATACGCCTTAATAAACAGCCAAGCCTTGACATTGTTATGGCAAGAAAGAAAATTCAGTGCACAATACACAGTGAAGGATGAGAGCGTATTTATATGATACATTTTTAAAGGCAAATATAAAACTGATATTTTGCAGAAGAAAAAAATCTTATAGCATATTAACTGAGTAATAACTTTTCTTCTTCCTATACTGAATATATTATTTCTAGTGTACATGGCAATTGCTATATTGTCTCGATCACCTCTATTTATTAGCGTATTTGCTCTGCTTTTAGTTCCTTGTAAACGTTCAAAGTTGGGTTTTTTTTCTGCTCAAAACAAATGAAAGAACTAATATCACTTGTGGTCCCACTTAAAATAATGTGACACTTAACTCTATGTATGAAACAACATGGAGCTAGTCTGGCAGGTTCAAAGCACTCTACTGTATAAGGATCAATATTTGCATCATGCTGTGGCAGCGCTGTCAGGATTTTTCTCGCTATGTGAAAGAACAACAACCTCTGAGCTCCAACTACAGCTTGAAAAGAGCAACTTCTGACCAATACACGCCTTTTTATGTTGTGTTTTGTTTGATATGGATTTAGTGATTTTAATACCATGACATTCTCCACCAAAACCATTTTTCTCCCAATGCTATATTGCAAATGTACTGTCACAGCATCTTGTGCTCAGTGCTGTTAAAGAACTAGCCAGAAAAGCGAGATAAGTTTTACTCCTATTCCAGAATGATAAAGGAAGGTGCTGGACTTATCTACAGCACAGAACCATAAAAGTGGAGGTAGGTTTGGCTAGCTAAGACTACTGAGGAAGTGAGCGTCTAATTCAAATTTTAAAAAAAAATACCCTAAATAAGAAAAATCAAAAAATCAATTAGTAATTGGGGAAATGAGTATAAACTTAACTGTAACAAATGCAGATGGAGTGGCAATTCACTTTTTTATTTTCCCTTAAAGCCAGTTTTTTCATCACATGTAAAATGTAGTACTGGCCATGGCCTTTCTCAAATAATAATAATAATAATAATAATAATAATAATAATAATAATAATAGTAATAATAGTAATAATAACAGCACATGTCAAATATACTTAAAAAAAATAATTAGAATGCACCTAAAAATCTAAGTTTAATGACATTACAAGAAAATATTAAGTATAGTCAACTCATTTGTAGATATAGTGAAATGTGTGAATACATTTCAGTTTAATGGGTTTAAATTAATACGTTTTAGTTATGACCACACCTCTTTTTCTTTTGACCACATAAATTGCTACCTGTCCATGTATGTCTGCACATGTCAGTCTCAGTGCTTTCGGTCACAGAGTAGCTGCTATCGGAGTTTCAGTACTTATCATAAAAGACACTACTCAAAAAGTTTTAAGCGACTGTCAGCTATCGACGATTGTTTGTTTTACTGTCCACCAGTTCCATCGACCTGTTCCGTGGACATTTTCTTTTAGCTGGGTGTCCACTAGCTGACTTGCTACTTTTCTCAGTGGGTTAGAGGCTGTAAGCCTGGATAAATTGAGTTTACTTTAAAAAATTGAGAGAAGTGGTCGCCTTAAAAAATTAGGTAATGATTAATGAACTTTTTAAGTACACTTAACTTAAACTTTTAGATAAATAAAAGTTAAATGTACTTAAAAAGGTCATTAATCATTTTTTTTTTTTTTTTTTTTTTTTAAGGCAACCACTTATCCGGGCTTACAGTGTATAGTGTAAAATTACAATTGTGTGAATGAATAGAACACTTTGATTTTAGCAGAAATATGAGCTTCAGATTCAGATTCAGAAAACTTTATTTATCACATACAGGCTATTAATTTGCAGCTTACCACAGACATCAGCCCACATCCAAAGTGCAATGTGACAGACATAAATAAATCAGTGCACAAATACAGTACTATTGAAAGCAACTACGAATAAATGCATTTAAATAATCAACAATAAATAATTAATAAATACCAATGCAGACTAAAAGACCCTAATGGTTCCGCTAATATTAAAAAAAAAAAAAAATCATAGAAAATGACTAAAATGGCTTCTGTCAGACGTTAAAAGTGTGAATTTATCTGACCTTCTTACAGATCGAATAAATTCTATTAGCAAAAAGTGCAACAGGTAAAACTGAGCAATGAGAGGAAATGTACCATTCATTGGAATAATAATAAAAAAAAAATTAGTTGTCAGATTTGTCACCTTTCCAATTATGTGACACTTTTACAGATTATATACATACACTATATGTTCACATCCCACATCCTCTAACTTGAAATGTAGTTTTTTCACAAATGGACTCATTTCCATGCTGCTTCCTTGGGGTCCAATAATTCTGCCTTGACACTAATATGAATCTGTTTCCCCTGTTTTCTTGTACTTTTGTAAATCCCACACAGGAATAGAGAAGCACGTTTTGAGATAAGTTTTTAAAAATAGTGGAAATTTTTTTTCCCAATAAATTATTAAACCATTTCCTTCCCCTCCATCCTCCAACCACCCACCTACACCACTGCCACATCTCCGTTCTCTCGTTCTCCTCCTCTTACTGCCGCCCCCTCACTGCTATGATTTTCCTTGCCAGGAGCCAGGAGAGGCGTTGCTTGCTTTGTCCTCTGTGCAGGTCACTGGCTCTGTGCCAGACAGCGCCCATGCCAATAAAAGCCATGAGTAATGGCCTAAAACTTCTACATTCGCTGTGTTTCCCATTATTTCCCATGGCCAATAAATCTGAAGAGGGCTTAATCAGAGGGAAAAGCTGGAACATACGGCTTATGACCACTAGGGTGTCCAACACGAAGATTCTTACAATTTAATCAGAGATAAAAGTTGAGGTGTCAGCCACAAATATGGTTTCCCTTGTGATCAGCTGTGCCTTCTGACAGGTGGAGCCATTATTATGTGTACTTCAACACACTCCTGCTGTCAGGAAACAATGGCTGCCTCTGGGCCTCTGAGATGAGGTCGAGTCTAAATAAAGTCCCATATAAAGAACACAACAGACAGATAATTGAATAATGAGCTTATAATCCACAATTCACCCTGTCTGGATGTATCACTGAGTGAGAGACAGACTAATGTGTGAGCGAGAGTTTATTTTTTGAAGCAATTAGAAAGAAGTCAGTCATTTTGTCTGCTAACCTTCTTTGAGCAGCACATCAGAAATAGAAGCATACTGTGCAGTCTTATGTCTACAGCATATGGCCATGTTGTGTTTGCATTCTTTCAAATATAGTTTGTATTTTGGCTACACAGTGCACAGTACTAAAGGCTGCTAGTGTGCACATACACTGAACAAAAATATAAATGCCACACTTTTGTTTTTGCTCCCATTTTTCATGAGCTGAACTCAAAGATCTAAAACTTTTTCAATGTACACAAAAGGCCTATTTCTCCCAAATATTGTTCATAAATTTGTCTAAATCTGTGTTAGTGAGCACTTCTCCTTTGTCCTTTGCTGAGATAATCCATCCACCTCACAGGTGTGGCGGATCAAGATGCTGATTAGACAGCAGGATTATTGCACAGGTGTGACTTAGGCTGGCCACAATAAAAGGCCACTCTAAAATGTGCACTTTTACTGTATTGGGTGGTCCAGGGGGGTCAGAAAACCAGTCAGTATTTGGTGTGACCACCATTTTCCTCACACAGTCTTCTTCATGAATTCTCTGAAACAGCTTTGGAGATGGCTTATGGTAGAGAAATGAACATTCAATTCACAGGCAAAAGCTCTGATGGACATTCCTGAAGTCAGCATGCCAATTGCATATTCCCTCAAAACTTGTGACATCTGTGGTATTGTGCTGTGTGATAAAACTGCACATTTTGGAGTGGCCTTTTATTGTGGCCAGCCTAAGGCACACCTGTGCAAAAATCATGCTGTCTAATCAGCATCTTGATATGCCACACCTGTGAGATGGATGGATTATCTCAGCAAAGAAGAAGTGTTCACTAACACAAATTTAGACAGATTTGTGAACAATATTTGAGAGAAATAAACCTTGTGTGTACACAGAAAAAGTTTTAGATCTTTGAGTTCAGCTCATGAAAAATGGGAGCAAAAACAAAAGTGGGGCATTTATGTTTTTGTTCAGTGTAGATGTCAACTTTCTTCCATAACCTTCTGAGACCCAGCAATTCTATTCTGTCCTATGTAGGGGACAAAAGTTTGACAGTTTTACTTAAAAAAAAAAAACTGTACAGGGTGGGGAAGCAAAATTTACAATGAACATTTAGTTGTTTTTTCTCAGCAGGCACTACGTCAATTGTTTTGAAACCAAACATATACTGATGTCATAATCATACCTAACACTATTATCCATACCTTTTCAGAAACTTTTGCCCATATGAGTAATCAGGAAAGCAAACGTCAAAGAGTGTGTGATTTGCTGAATGCACTCGTCACACCAAAGGAGATTTCAAAAATAGTTACAGTGTCCATAAAGACTGTTTATAATGTAAAGAAGAGAATGACTATGAGCAAAACTATTACGAGAAAGTCTGGAAGATACTATTAAAGAAGAACGGGAGAAGTTGTCACCCGAATATTTGAGGAACACTTGCGCAAGTTTCAGGAAGCGTGTGAAGGCAGTTATTGAGAAAGAAGGAGGACACATAGAATAAAAACATTTTCTATTATGTCAATTTTCTTGTGGCAAATAAATTCTCATGACTTTCAATAAACTAATTGGTCATACACTGTCTTTCAATCCCTGCCTCAAAATATTGTAAATTTTGCTTCCCCACCCTGTATATAGCAAAGGACATTCCATAAAAATAAATAAATAAATAGATTTTCAAAAATGTATCTGAAAAAACTGTTGCATTATGCCGTTCCCAATCAACACAGTTGTTTAATGTAAGAAAGAAAAAACTTTCACTTTCCTGGGTCTCAGGAGGATAATAGTCTTACAAATTATATTTTACAGATAAGTCCTGCACAGATCTGAGATGAGATGTGTGTTTCTATCACAGTATAATGTCATATGAGACAAACAGTATGGAGACTGATCTCATGAAATCGCGTTGTAAGTCACGCCAGTTCTTATGGCATTTGGTGTGGTATACATACACATTTTTATACTGTTCACGTGTTATTTAGCACCATTTGATCGTCAATTTACGCCAAGATCTCTGGTTCACATCAAGGTTATAATAGTTTTGGATTTTTCATTGTAGTTCAGTTTTATTTAGTTTTGACTTTTTTTTCTCAGTTTATTCAGTTAGTTTTAATTAGTTTTTAGAGCAGTTTTGCTAGTTTTTATTAGTTTTCGTTATTTTCTAAATGCTAAGTTTCAGTTTAGTTTTAGTTTTTTTATTTCCTTTATCTTTTTTGCCGTCGTATTCAAATAAATCCCATACAGGACTCTGCCGCTTTCTCCCAACTTTAGTCTCCATGTTTCCAGGTAGAGTTGGGATGAGAGGCCGACTCTAAACCCCAAGAGACGAGACGTGACGGACCGTTGAATATCATACGGTGCCGCTAGCTAAAATTGCTTGAGGGAAATAAATCGATTTCGTATCAATCCAACATTGACAAAAAGGAAAACTAACTGAGTTTTATCCATAATTTTTATCTGTTTTAATTCGTTTTGTAAGCACACAATACAGTTTCAGTTAGTTATTGTTTTTTTTTTCCTTTAATTATAGTTTTTATTTATTTCAGTTAACGAAAATGTTTTTACAATTCTAGTTTTCGTCATTTCGTTAGTTTTCATTACCGATAATAACCTTGGTTCACATAATCCTAACCCTCAGTACGTGGTATTTGACATGGCGTGAAAGCTCATCATGCGCACAGATAACACGCCAGTTCAAAGTGGCATGTAAATTTCGTGATATCACGTTGCTGTATGAGTGAATGAATGATTAATCACATTTTTCAGGTAGTCATTCTATTACATTGTGCAGGATTTTCATGAGGTCTTTCGTTTCATTTCTCCCACGTATTATATCGTTTGCTGAATGTTTATAAATTAGCTCAGAGAATCACCAAGTGAAAATCCACCCCATATTTGATTGTTTGTGAAGAATGCAAATCATGCTAATAACTTAATAACATGCATTATTACACCAATAAGCACGCGCTTAGCTACTTTATAAAAACAGTGAAAGAGGGTTTCGAAGATGTTTTCAAGATCTTTGCAACAGCTGCTTTCTTAATCCAGTATTTGTGACTCTGTAAGTTTAATAAATGTGAATGTGTGGTCACAATTTTGAGATATTGCAGTAGTGAACTGATAAAGACTTCTACATTCACACGTAGTGGTAGAAGACAGCAACCAGATGAGCACTGGAAAAAAATCTAAATCTTACCAAGAGTATTTTTTCTCATTTCTAGTCAAAATATCTCATCACATTTAAAACGAGACATAATCGTGGAACAGTTTTATTCAAATCGCATCTCAGTCTGCCTCACTTAGTCAGTTTAAGTTCAGCCTTAGGACAGATCTGATTCAACAAATTTAAATATTTCACATACACACACACTTCCACCCTTACACACACTTACACATACTCTTTTTCTTTTATTATCTGTTTATATTTTTGTTGTACTTTGTATATTATTGTTTTATTCCTATTGTCATTCTTTAAGATAATACTGTAATGAGGTGAGATTAATTTTATAAGCCCCAGGGGGTTTTCTGATGTCATCTGCACAATTTGTTTCTTTGTTTGTCCGAATGTTTGAGTTATTGTTGTGCTAAATAAATAAATAAATAAATAAATAAAATCACCTAAAGCACAGGTGTCAAACATGTGGCCCGGGGGCCAAATCCGACCCGCCAAAGGGTTCAATCTGGCCCCTGGAATGAATTTGTGAAATGCAAAAATGACATTGAACACATTACCAATCAAGGATGTTAAAATCATTTTAAGTCATTTCAATCTAAAAATGATCAGACCAGTAAAATACTATCATAATAACCTATAAATTATGAAAACTGCTAATTTTTTTCTTTGTTTTAGTGTAAAAAAGTTACATTACACAAGAATATTTACATTTACAGCCTAGCCTTTTACAAAAAATGTGAATATCTGAAATCTCTTAAGAGAAGTACATGGAATTTTAATAATATTCTCCCTGTTATTAACTGTTTTGTGTATTTTTAGATCCACTGTGATCTCTAAGTTGTGATTCACATGTATAAATAATAAACTAAGGTGTAATATTGTTAACATTGCACTTATTTTTCTAAAGAATTTACAAGTTGTTCATGTTTGTTCATGTTATGTTTGAGTACAATTCGTAGATGTAAACATTTTTATTACGGAATTGTACTTTTTTCACTCAAAAGTTATTATCCTTTTATTTATGTTATTTTACTGGTCCGGCCCACTTTATATCGTATTAGGCTGGATGTGGCCCCTGAACTAAAATGAGTTTGACACCCCTGACCTAAAGAGTAACTTTTCAACTTATTTTTAGACAATAGATCTGGAAAATCCTATTTCAAGAAATCTTAAATCTTAATTTTCAGTTGTTCCATTGGTAGATTTTTTTATTTTTTTGCTTGAATTAAGCAATAAATAAATAAATAAATAAATAAATAAATAAAAATTAAAAATAAATAAATAAAAATCAATCAATCAATTAATCAATCAATCAAAAAATCTTGAGGTAAAAAAAAATCTGCCATCAGAACAAGTGAAAACTATCTTGGTAAGATTTCTTGAAATAAGATTTTCCAGATCTTTTGTCTGAAATAAGTTCTTTTATCTCACTGAAAAGTTACTCTTTTGGTGCTCATGTTTTATTTTAAATGCGATGAGATATTTTGACTAGAAATGAGGAAAAATACTCTTGGTAAGATTTTGATTTTTTCCGGTGAGAAAAGTAACAGTGGGGCATAATCCATTGTAATATATAGTCTACAGCAGGGTGATGCATTCCTGGGGCTGAAATGATTTGTGTTGGTAATAATTAAAAGCTCATGTTCTCCTTTACATCATTCCTATTCGTACCTTGCTACAAAATCTGGCAGCTCACTTCTACTCATGCTCCTCCGACTTAAAATTCACCAGGACTTCAGAGTCAACACAAAGTATTAATTTTACTTTGTGAAACTGTCTGTTTAATCATTACTTTCTTGTTATAGAGTTTTTTCTTCTTTCTGTTTCTTTTCTTATAAATATCAGGGCAGGCATTGTGTCTGCCTTTGCTTACTGTCAATCATCTGACATCCTCAGGTAAGACAAAAATCTCTGCCAGGAAATTATCAATCAATAACACGTCACCTCAGACATCTATCACGTATACGTTTTTATATTTAGGAAATATGTGATAGCTCAGATATGACAGGACAGGACTTTATTTTACACTTGAGGTGTTGTGGTTTCTTTAATGTGTCTAAAAAGACATTTTATATAATACAAAGAATGAGAAAGATATAGTGTATATGAGCTATAAATAAGTGCTCATTTATTTCCTGTGAAGTGCTTATTATTAGCTAAAAGACTGTTTTTATTTCTTTATGTATTGTAACTATTTGAATCTAAAGTGATTCAAGAGACCATTCATTCTTAATGCTTAATATTTTCAGAATACTTCCACTATTTCTTTTCTTCAGTCATTGCAGTGATATAATTAAAAGAGAAACACTATTGTTGTGAGTAATTTAATATAATATAGAATACATTCAGTTTAATCTAAACTTCTTAAATGCTTAAACTGTCCACAACATCTGGCACTTTTTAATTAGTAGTTGTGTCATTCACTGTCGGGCTCATTATTAACTGTACACACACAAACACACAACGCATATTTCATTAAGTCTTATTATAGGAAATGCAATACATTGAACTGAAAAATATTAGCGCTAGACTCATCCTCTTGAGTCCTCAGTTAAGCTTCTTACATTTTTTTGTATTTAGAAAAAAAAAAAGAAAAGAAAAACAAGCATACACTGAGGAGCTTCCAGTTGCCGGTTTTTCATCCATTATCCCTCTGCAATGAGGTCTCACCTGGCCTGAGTCAGGGGTTTGTTGAATTTACTCATCACGTAATTATTTTTTTCATCTTTTTAACAGGTAAATAATGCAATAACATATTGAAGAAGTGTTTTTTTTTTTTCAAAGATGTGATTCCATAAGAAAATGTAAAGAAAATATTTCAGTCACTATATGACAATTAAGCAAATTTGATGAAAACTCTTAAACAGATAGAATGAGGTTTCAAAGGGATGTCTAATAGAGATCATGTCTTCTCATATACAACGGTCTCATGAGGCCTGTTTATCTTCAATCTCAATGGTCAGAGGACCAATAAAAGGAATAGTATTTACAGTTAAATATTTAACAACTCTTAAAAACCAACAAACCAAGGCCCAAGTGACTGTTTCTCCTGTCTGGTTCCATTGTCTACATGGGAATATGTGGGTAATAAAAACCCCAGGGAGAGAATATATAGGAAGAACCCAAAGAGAAAAAAATCAAGCTCTGTCATTCAGCTGGAGAAGACCACATGGGAGAAAAACTGGAGACTTCAGACGAAGTGAGTTAATCTTTTTAACTGTTGACACTCAAGGACATTTTAACTGGAAGCAGAAGGAAAGACTGTACTTCAATACTACTACTACTACTTATAATAATAATAATAATAATAATAATAATAATAATAATAATAATAATAATAATAAATGATAACACAAATAATAATAATGATAATAAAAAAACACTTTAAGTTTTTGCATAAAAGGAATTGTACTCCTACTCCTACTACTACTACTAATAATAATAATAATAATAATAATGAAAAAAAACACTGAGTTTTTACATCATACTACTACTACTACTACCAATAATAATAATAATGACAATAATAAACCACTTTGAGTTTTTACATACTACCACTACTACTAATAATAATAATGATAATAATAAACCACTTTGAGTTTTTACATACTACTACTACTACTACTACAAATACTATTACTACTACTACTACTACTACTACTACTAATAATAATAATAATAATAAACCACTTTGAGTTTTTACATACTACTACTACAAATACTACTACTACTACTACTACTACTACTACTACTACTAATAATAATAATAATAATAATAATGATAATAATAAACCACTTTGAGTTTTTACATACTACTACTACTACTACTACTACAAATACTACTACTACTACTAATGATAATAATAAACCACTTTGAGTGTTACAAAAACGGAATTGCACATCACAGCATTCTTGCAATGTCTGCCTGCGATTCACATAGTACAAGCAATTTAGTAAGAAAGCTGACTTCATCATTTGAATATTGATCAACTTTTGTAATGAGGATGTCATATTCAATCTGTTCAGGAGTAATTAAAAATCAATATTCAATCAACATTAAATGAACCAAAGTTTGAGTTTTATTCTGAATCGACTGAGAGCGCGTTAACTGACAAGAGTCTCAATTTTCATACCGATCTTCTGTGCATGAAACATCTTTACTGAGGTTAACTGTGGCCCAAAATCTCATCAAGAGGCATGTTCACTTTCTGTATGAGCTCTCGGTGTCTAGAAGAACTCATCCAGCCTCAGACAGGTGAACAAAACAACAGTTTATGCATACAAGGCATGGAGGAATACATCAGTATGGAAATGAAGAAAGAAATGGAGAATGAAAGAATGGAAGCAGAGATAGCACGAATCCAGTAACTGGACCCTGTGATAATGTGTCTGTGGGCCTGAATGAAATCAATACAAATGCATCATAAAACATTGTAAGTCTGGAGCAAACACCTGACTCATGTGGCATACACAAAGGATCACCTAAAGCTGACACATAACCTTCATAACTCATGGAATATAATTTGACAGCATGATGCATAAGCCACCCATAGTTAAACAGTAAATCCATGATGTCTGCAGGCACCATGTATTAAAAGCTTCACTCTTGATTTTGCTTGCATAATGATTTATTGATTAAAATGTCACATTTGTGGAGACAATATGTAGATACTTTGCTAGTGCATGCATATAGATCATGTAACTGATACAGTTAATGACAGTCAAATATTCTGAACATGTACTTTTTATGCATCACTTGCATCACATTATGTATTTCAACTCATCTCTTATAGTAAAAAAAAATAAAAAATCAAAAATCACTCCATTATGTAGGTTTCTCCTCTCAGTCAAATCTAAAGGCAATATATCAACTATTTATACATACAGCATGATACCATCTAACCATCTAAGATTGTTATGATTGTTGATATTTGTATTATTATGCATGTTTTGCTTGTTTGCATGTTACATTTCATTGCATGTTCTGAACAAATCACTAAAATCAAAATCAAATACCATCTCATGTCACTGCGGAAAAAAAAAAAAAAAAACTTTTCCAGACTCCTGTGAGGATCCCCAGAGTACCACAGTAAAGTAATGTTTAAGGAAATCTTAATAGTGACTGGTAATTACAACTTTCCATTACATATTTATTTCCCTGCCTGCCTGAAAACACCTGTTATTAGGGAAATTCTGTGTCACAGAGTCCACAAGAGCAAGTAGAATTCTTGTTTTATGTCAGATCACTTTAATTACAACATGCTGAAAAGTAATTATGGATTTTTTTCCCCAGTAAAAAAAAAAAAAAAACTATCAAGGACTCCAGCTTTTAAAGCATAGTAAATAAGCAATGCACAGTAGTACTTGTGAATACCTGTAATGGATTAAAAAGACAACAGAGGGAATAAAATAAATATATCTTTAAAGCAGAAGAGACTGTGGCCTCTATGACCAAAAGGAAAATTCAATTGTGGAAACAGAGTAGATGATGATAATATTTGGTAGTAGAACAGTCTGGCACAAGGTAGAAAAAAAAGGAGAAAAAAATAACAGTCTCCTCTTTAGATTGCTGTAACCTTGAGTCACCCTGGCATGCCTGCATTCATCTGGGAGGAAAAAAAAGGAAAAGCAATTGAAAAGAAATGTGATTATTAGATGAGGGCATGTAGAAAGAGAGAGAGAGGGAGATAGAAAAATGGAGATGCAGAGTCGGGCAAGAGCTGTAGAGGAAGAACAAGGGAATGGGGTCAGACATAGAAAAACTCATTTTTGTATTTTGGGCATGAAGTAGTCGGGGACTAAGCGTGTGGAGTGACATGAAGGGCAAGATGATTCACAATTTTGCAGCGAGGCTTCGGGAGCGAGTCAGACAACACTATCTGTCCATCTGTCACCACAGTCTGCTGATGGACAAGCATTACTGGATCAGCCTTTGACTCAAATTCAGTTCCTCAGTGGAGACATTGTGTTTATTTATGAATGATATCCCATTTAGCCCATTTATGACAAAAACAGAGGAGACATTGTGTTTATTTATGAATGATATCCCATTTAGCCCATTTATGACAAAAACAGACTCTTTAAATAACTAACGTTTTGCTCCTTTGTCCTGTAAAATTCTGCCTGGGCAGGTTTCTGTTTATTTCCATATGAGTGAATGATACTCAGTTATGTACTCTAGCAACCTACCTGAATAACCCCCCGCCTTAACCCTCGCATTATCCTTAGGGTCAGTTTGACCCCATTCAATATTTATCATTCAAAAAATAATAGTTGACAGGGGGTTTTTTGCTTCATATTTCATGACTTTTCCTAATTTGATGGGGTCAACTCAGAGTCTTGCACTGAGTTGGGTACCCATGGCAACCCGATGGGTAACCCACAAAAACATGCGGGGGTGGGTAAAAAAAAATAAGAAGAATTTTCACGGG
Organism: Sphaeramia orbicularis; assembly: GCF_902148855.1. Classification (NCBI taxonomy): domain Eukaryota; kingdom Metazoa; phylum Chordata; class Actinopteri; order Kurtiformes; family Apogonidae; genus Sphaeramia; species Sphaeramia orbicularis. Next base: position 28,662,375 of record NC_043968.1, on the reverse strand, counting down.
TACGGGCATGGGTAAAATGAAATGAAATGAAGGTGAATAGCAGGAAAGGAAGTGAAAAAAAAAAAAGATTCAAGGATGAAAATAATTTGAAGGACATTTACTGATGATGGTCATCTAATCCGGTTTGTTTTATTTACCTCTGTTTTCATCCAGCGAACAACGTCACTGAGCAGCGCAGACAGGTAGCCTGCACTAGCGGTGAAAAATAAAACACTGAAGAAGTTGCAACTCAGAGCCAGAGCATCACAGTGGATGATATAAAGAGAAAGATAGCCAGCGGCGAATATACAACTGTGGACAACACATCCTCGAAGGCCAAGTCGGACGTTTGCAAACGTAGGCAGGTAGGCTGCCTCTGCATATAGGTTATTTCATTTAATCAGAAGAAGGATCTTTTTTTGTTCTGATTCAAATCCTGAACACTTAGTGATAATGTTCTCTCTGTAGTTCGTGCACTGTTCTGTGATGAAATGTGTTGATGGAGGCTGACATTTTTTCTTTTACTGTATTATATATACTTTTGGACTGCGTATCGCCACTTGGACATTTTTAAAAATGCTTTTATTGCCAAGTGCGTGCTTGCTTGTGTTTGTGAGCGATGTATATGTAACATATTAGAGATTTATTGATGGCGTATGTTTTAGCCAAAAATAAGCCCTTAAAAGTGACTTACTGTGTAGACAATATGTTTAATCACAGGTCGGGTCGGATTACAGGTCTAATGTACACGGGTAAGGGTGGGTGCAGATTGGACATGAAAAAATATGCAGGTAGCGGGTCGGGTTGTGGTAATCAGCTTTGCGGGAACAGGTGGGTGTGGGTTTGGAAAAGTGGACCCGTGCAGGACTCTGGGTCAACTAATTAAGCATAAAACTATCATAATGGTATTTTTTCACATATTGCAAATATAGGTGTTCCTCTGGGGTCAGTCTGAGCCCCAGCTGTTTTCGCTGTGTAAAACTGGTCAGTGTGTTTGTGTGACCTAACATCCTCACACCTGCAGGTGCAGAGTTGATACTTCTGATTTGATCCATAACAGGGGGGTGGGGAAAACAACTATTCCCACCACAACTTTGATACTTTTGGTGGTGTGGGCATGTGGGAAACAACTGGACTTGTTAACTCTGGCCAAAATGAGGAAGCTAATGTAGGCTTGGAGATGACCACTGTCAAAGGACAATTTGAGTCTCGGGATGATGTGAGTCTCGCATGCGTAGAAGCATTTATCTCTGTCGGCCATCTTTTATGAGTCGATACGGCAATCTCGCTAGGACAAATCATACCCTCCTTCACTCAGTTTCCCCAGAGCCCGTAAGTCATGACTTCAAAGCACAACTCACGACTTTGTAGCATTCCAGGCAAGTCACACCAAACTGCCTGACTGCAAGGAAGTGTGGTAGCTAGATGTAGACAAACCAGCATGTCGGACTGTACGTTATGTTCATTTACAATCATTTCTATTGCCAAAGGTGCTTGCTTCTTGGTTATTTGAGGGAAACAGAGGAGTATAAACGGGCGGCTGTGGCTCAGGTGGTAGAGCTGGTGGTCCAATGACCAAAGGGTTGGTGGTTCGAATCTTGGCTCCGATTGTCCACATGTCGAAGTGTCCTTGGGCAAGACACTGAACCCTAAATTGCTCTCAGTAGGGCCAGGCAGCACCTTGCATGGCAGCAGCCGCCCGCTGGTGTATGAGTGTATGTGTGAATGGGTGAATGTGAGGAATTGTAAAGCACTTTAGGCACCATGAAGGTGTAGAAAATGCGCTATATAAGTTTAGTCCATTTAGAAACGGTGCATAAGGCAAGAGAAGCTGTTATACCTTTTATGTTATGTTATTTGTGTATTTGGATTCGTATTTGGTATTGATTTATTCTTGCACTCACTGGACTGAAAACTAGCTAACACTAGAGTAGCTGCTGTTTATGCAGAACATTTGCAGATAAATAACGTTAGCGCAATACCTTGTTTTAATAAACAATCTGCATAAACACCGCATCCATGGGGGCTGCCATTGCTACGTGCTGTCAGAACTCAGAACTGGGAGTACATCAATCTAGTACGAGTTCACGGGTGGGAAGTCACAGGTTTGACTGCCATTCCAGTGCATTTTCACTGGTAGAAAGTATGAAAAACACAAGTTACGGATTGCCTGGAACGTAACATTAGATCACAGCTTCTATCAGCTGCATAGGCTCTCAGGCATAAAAGAAACATAAAGTAGGAATATAAATTGACTCAAAATCCCTTCTGATGACTAGAAAGATACTCTTTGAAGCTAAAGTCTCTGTACTTTTACATAATTTGACCCATACAACAGTGATTTGTCCCAGCGAGGTAGCTGTAGCGAGTCGTACAAGATGTCTGACAGAGATAAATGCTTCTATGCATGTACGACTCACATTGTCCCGAGACTCAAATCGTCCCTTGACAGATCACATCCAAGTCTGTCCAACTACACAGACCTCCCCTCTAAAATTTTCATCTCAAGTACAATAATTTCAATTGATGGTTATATGAAGAGCTCCAATAATGACTTGATGTCTTCAACATGGTTGACTGTGTGTCTGGTGGGACACAGTCTTAGCAGCTGATAACAAAAGAGGGGGAGGCGCCCTATTGTCAGAAGGTCCGTTAAGTCATAAAAGGATTAGAGTTAGGGTTAGATTTATCAGCTAATTCCAAATTAACAGACCTTCTGATAATAAGGTGGGCACCCAAAAGAGGAGGGGTGAGTAAGACTTATAGTGACTAACCACAAATACGTTACAAAAAGGAGATAAAAATAAGGAAATAAATATGTTTATGAGAGGAAAGTGTGTGTGTGTGTGTGTGTGTGTGTGTGTGTGTGTGTGTGTGTGTTGGGGGGGGGGACCAAGGTCAATCAATATAGTTCATTCTGTGAGTCATGAATGTGTGCCCCAAGTTAGAAAAGATCCGAGTGAAAGATTTTCAAGATACACTAACTCTAAAACTGAACTGACCTGATGGTGGCGCTACAGGAAAGGTCATATCATCAACAAAACCTATAACTGTTGTGGGTATTAATGTCAGTAAATTTGAGATTAGTATGAAAACTTTTCAAGATACATTAGTTCTAATAGTTCTAATTTAAAAGTTTGGCCTGATGGTGGCGCTAGAGGACAGGTCAACTCACTGATAGGTTTCATTATCAAGGGGTTTTTTATGTGTTCAACAAATAAACAAAGTACCTGACGCAAAAAAAATGGTCAACAATTTTATGTAAATCATTTTCTGTGGGTAAACATCCCTGGGGTCAGATTGACCCAAAGGGTAAAATGTGTTATAGAAGGGTTTAAAAAAAGGCCCTCAGAGAGTTTTGTCTTAATTTTTTTGACATCCCATAACATACAGCTGGATGACACCTGTGGAAAAAGACAAGTTTGTTTTGGGCTAATGTAGAATCATGATTCCATGAATGTGACCCAACTACTTTGGTAAATTCTAAGGTGCTTCTTATTTTCAGAGGATTACACACTAATGAAAACATAATCATAGTTATTATATTCTGTTTATGCAATTAAATACTGCTAAATATTACATAGAAAACCAAACCTTTAATTATAAAGCTGTAAAACCTGTGCATGCTCTAGTGAAAAGTTCAAGTGCAGTCATATTAAAGACTTGTTAATGAATATTTTGCAATTTTGGACCTCCTCTCACTATTTTTTTTTTTTTTCTAATCTTGTCAACCTGAAATTATTTCTTAGTTTAAAGAGAACAGAGACAGCATTTGAAAGCTGAGATACAATAAAAAGACATTAAGCGAGAAATCCAACAAAAGGACAAAAAAATAGTGTGTGGAGGTGATGACAGAGAAAGAGAGAATATGAGAATGAAGATAAACACTATAAAGATATGGTGCCATGCCTGGCCTCTCCAGGGCTAAAACTCCCTTTGACAGCAGTAGAAAGACAGGGGATCAACCCTGATTCCAACCAGGCTTTGTCTCTTTACACCGTGAAAATATGGCCTGGAATCCCATTATCCCCGGCTATAGAGATGTGAGGGCTCCATCTTCATCTCTTATTCCAGAGCACTGAGAGTATGGCACCACCTGCACTGTATATCGATGCTAGGGTCTTAAAAAACACTCTTCTCTCTTCTTATGGGCTCGACAGCCTCTTTAGTTGAAGGGCAAATAGAAGTATGGAAAAGAATGGATGACACTCATTTCGAGCCGCAGTTGTATTCACAGTCTCCAACAACTTTGGCATACCAATGCAAAAGCCTTAAACTTGATTTTCTCAGGAGGAGTGCACAAGTGTGAGAACAGGGGCGCAGAAACACACACAGGCATGTTCATTCCCACATGCACTTTATGTTGCAGTCACACGCACACATAAACACACAGATCACTCAGAGAATTGAGTTGGTGACAACAGCTAGATTTGATTTTATCCCCACTCTGCCTCCTCGGCTCTCCTTAGGGCCGTCACACAAACAATCTCCGAGCAGCAAAAGTAGATATGAGATTAGTTTTGCGGGGTGTTGGCAAGTGTTTGCTTGCCGGCCTGCCTCATTGAAGCCTGAACCTCTATGTGTGTGTGTGTGAGGGAGGGAGTGTGAGGAAAAAAAAAAAAAAAAAGACAAGAATTATCACATGCAAGAATTTATAGATCGCTGCTCGTGCTCAGATGCACAGGCGCTGCAGAGCACAAGGTTGCATCTTCTATGAGTCAAAGCAAGACTCTAACATATTCATCATCACATCGCTCCTACAGAAACGCACATACATAAAGTATTTATGCTCACACACACACACCTACACTTCCATACACACATAAACACACCTCAATCCCTGATAATCATCTCACTTTGTAGCTGCCAAGGGCACAAATGTCTATTCCTGCTTTTACCAAAGAGGCTGATCCATGAAGGAGTCAAGGGGGAGTCAAAACAGAGTCAAATGTTTTCTTTGATATGGTCCACACACACATACACACACACCCATTCTCCTTTTCTTCCCCCCATTTTTCTCCCCATCCCTCCCTCCCTCCCTCCCCTTGTTCTTTTGTGCAGTAAGGTGCAGCAGGATTTACAAGAACTGCAGGATGACAGCATTATTGTGTTAGCGTGACTACAATCTGCAGGCCAAATAAGAAAGAGAGATTTGTTAATTGACTATATGAAAGTGGTAAACAGATTGAGTGAGCAAGGAAACAGGCTGAAAGAGAAAGAGAGTGGTTGATTAATTGAATGTGAGAGGAGCAAACTGATTAAGAAGAGAGAGGGAAGAAAAAAGAGAGTTCATGTCATAAAAGCTTCCTCGAGAGAAGCGCTATCAAGCAAGGCTCTGACTCTGATCACTCATGTGTTTGCATTTAAAGTAGGCCTAAAATGCTTGGAGGGCAATGGCGATGTTTCACAGAGGCACCAGGCATTTACATATTTATCCACCAACAATTTTCTGCCCACAAATGCGCGTTTTCTTTTTTTTTTTTCCCACGTTTGCTTTATTTATTGATTGATTCGAGCTTAGTAAGCGTAAAGAATAAAATGCATAAAAATGAGCTGAGGCCTGAGTTTTCTCTTTTCGACAGCATTTGCATTGCAACAACCCCTTCCCCTCATACTCCACAAATAACCCCTCCCCACATTTCTGCAAATTCTGCACACACATGCACGCTAAAAATCATATATCCACATATTTTTAAAAACATACCATCAAATTTCTAACATACGCATCTTCCACATACACATAGTCTGCAGTGCTTTTTTGGTGCTGGACAGTGTGAGGAGAAACAGGAGGAAAAGGACGAGGTGGCTCCATCTGTGGAGGGAAGTTGGGTGCCTGGCAGCGTCTTCGTGCTGCTCGGCCATCTATTCGCCATGTCCATCCCTCTCTGCTTCCACCCATCCAACCCCCCTACGTTCCTCCTGCTTATCCTCTCCCCCTCTTCTTCAAACTGCAACCATTTCCATCCCAGCCGCCTGCCGCCTTTCATGTGAGGAGCGGAAGTGTGGCTGGCATCCACTGCTGTTGTTTGATACAGTGGCCGCATGATGTCCGACTGCCTGCTTGGCACCTCCATAGACATGTGCATAGACACACTGATGCATACACACAAACCGGCAGTCTGGACTGGCTTCATTTGTGACCACCTATGGGGCGGAAAGATTTTTTATGACAAGGAAAACACTGGCTACTCTAAAAGTCTCATGTCAGACAGAAAAACTTGTGGATGTTTTGGCAGATTACATCATGTCTGATATGGAGAATATAAACACATTCAGATAGGTAAGATTGTCCTTTTTGTAAGAAATGCCTTTTATAATAGAATAGGTTGCACTAGGAAAATCATTCTGTTGGAAATACAGTACAATGCCATTTTGACAATGATCATCTCTATATCTGTAAAGTGTTTCCTCCCAATGTAACATGTAAGGCAAGGGCAAGGCAGATTTATTTGCATAGTACAATTTATACACAGGGCAATTCATAATGCTTTACAAAAATGGGAAAGAGACAGGTTAAAAACACACAATTACAATTAAAACATAATCAATATAACATACATAATAATCAATTAAAACAAAGTAAAAGAGCAGAGTGCAGGTAGAACCCTTTCAGTTGTTCTATACACAGTTGAACAGAGGTGTTTTCAGCCTGGACTTAAACACTGTCAGAGCAGAGGTCTGTCTCACGTCATCAGGAAGACTGTTCCAGAGTTTAGCTGCATAGAACTGAAACGCAGCTTCACCCTGTTTAGTCCTGACTCTGAGCACCAGCAGAAGACCAGTCCCTGAGGTTCTCAGGGTCCCAGACGGTTCATATGGGACCAACATGTCACAGATGTACTTTGGTGCTAGACCATGGACAGACTTGTAGACCAGCAGAGTCATTTTAAAGTCTGTTCTCTGAGCGACAGGAAGCCAGTGCAGAGATCTGAGCAAAGGACTAATATGGTCGTACTTCCTGGTTCTAGTTAGGACCCGAGTAGCAGTGTTGTGGATGTACTGCAGCTGTCATACAGCTTGTTTAGAGAGTTCAGTGAGAAGGCCGTTACAGTAGTCTAACCTGCTAGAGATAAATGCATGGATAAGTTTCTGTAAGTCTGGTTTAGACAGTAACATGTACACTATCAGTCAAAAGTTTGGACTCACTTTCTCATTTAAATGACATGAGATGGACCACAGATGGCCAACAAGTGTTCAGCGTCGCTGGGAAATCCTTCAAACAGTTGGAAAACATTTCAGGTGACTACCTCATAAAGCTTATTAAGAGAATGACAAGAATGTGCAAAGCAGAAATAAAAGCAAAGTGTGGCTAGTTTGAAGAATCTAAAATATAAAACATCACACTTGTTTTAACTCCATAATTCCATATGTGTTCATTCATAGTTTTGATGCCTTCAGTGAGAATCTACAATATAAATAGTCATGAAAATAAAGAAAAACCAGGTGAGTCCAAACTTTTGACTGGTAGTATATATTCTGATGGTCTCTGTAAAGTATTTCTTGACAACATTTTCTGTTAATGTTTCATCTGGTATGAGTTACTGGCAGCAAAGTTAATTAAATTAACAACTTGATGATTATATTTTGTCAACTCAACACAATTTGACTTTAACTGGGGGCAGAACTTGATCTTTGCCAAATTTCCAGAGTTCTGGGTGTACTGTCAGCTGTCCTGTTGGTGATGATAAAAGTTTAATTACCAAGTTACAAAACAAAAATAAGTACAAAAGGCAACTAACAGGAGGGGTATTACAATCACAGTTCACAAACAAAAGCCTGGCTTTGTCAAGTTTACTGAAAGACAGAAAATAAAGATAATACTGCATCCTCGAGTACTGCTCAAAGCCCTACTTCCTGGTTCAACTTTGACCTACTATGTGTAATGTAGGCGTGCAAACTCATGATTTTTCTGTGCAAATCTAGTGCCCTCACTGTCAGTTTTTACCTTAGAATAAAGCTAATGTTGCAAAACTGTCAGCTTGTTTACAACCTGTATAATCATCTAACTGCTTGCACTTGCTGGCCTGTTGGACCTATTTTTAGAAATGTTGCTATGTTGCAGGCTCTCAGAAAACACTTTACTCAGTGTGTGATCAAAGCTGATAGAAACACAGGCTTTAATTACACTTAATACATTTTATACAAACATTTTTATTTCATAAATTTAACAACACATAAGATGTATAACCTGTTCTTTGAACAATATAACCATCCATCTCAGCCTCTTCATTCAAACTTATAATATACAGACATGCAAGTTAAACACACGCTTGACATTTTTGTAGTACACATGAGAATAATATTTGTTTTTACGCAACATTTCACATCAGCACACCCCTTTTTCTTGAGTAGAACACCTTCACAGCTTCCTTTGGCAACCACTGAATAGCAGTAAGCAACTGACTGTGTTACTTATAATTCATGCCACAAGCTTGCCTTAAAGCCTGTCAACTGGTTCCCCTCGGGGACTGACTAGGGTCCATAATCAAAGTAACTAACCTGTGATTTACTGAGCCCTGGGGTAAACATCTGCTGCCTGTCATCTGGACTGCTTACAAGACACGACTATGTAGATGCGTTTAACGGCGAAGGGCTTAAAAAAAGGAAAAAAAAAAAAACAAGCTGCATGGATTTGTGAGTCCTCAGCAATTCTAGCTACTACCATGCCAAACCCCTCACCACTCCCTTCTGTGCCTCTGGGAGGTTGGGGGAGAAGTAGGAGGGAGAGAGAGTGGAAAGAGAGAGAGTGGAGAAGTGGGTTTCACTGCCTGGTGCCTGATTCATGTTTGGGTTTATTACCCCCACCATCCCCCTTTCTGCTCCCTCCTTCACATCTTGCCTCTCAATCACTTGACAAGGCAGAGGGAGATAGAGCACAGAGGCAGGCTGCTGAGTCCTTGGAGAGAAGATGTGAATATAAAAACAGTGTACAGCAAGTGAGATGCCCAGCTGTAATCTTTGTGGAGGTGAGGTTAACATGAGGTTGTTTCCTCTGACCACTCCTCTGCTACAAACATGTACAGTTAGTTCATAAAGTTTTGGTTTTCAACACAGAACAGGAGAGTGCAATTCTCCTGGTAGCTTCTGGAGTCTCCAGGGTGGAAATAGTGGGACTTCCAACGTGCTCACAGTTCTGTGTGTTGGGCACTGGCAGGTTCCCTCAAAGCAGTAAATAATAACAAAAAAATCTGAAACTACTGTTGTTTGTAGAGTGACACAGTAATAGCCTGGCCAGCCATCAGTCTTTGAAAAGAGGTACATCCAGAAAATAAGAGGTGTGCAGGATCCCAATTAATTGTAAATTTGTAAATAAGAACTGTGCACACATGTTGTGGTGTTTGTCACCACATTCAGATGGACAGTATAATTACATGGACCTGTATAAATGCGAAGAAACTTGATAAATACCGGTTTAGATATGTATGAGTGTAAAGCAGTTTGATCACTAAAAATTCTTTGTACTTGTGGACATTTGAAGATTTATGATTGATTATATGTTTGACAAGTTTTAAAAAGGTTCTTTTCTGCTCTTCTAAGATGACGTATATTGCAGGTCACGTGTTGCTGTGGTCAGATACTGCATATAAAACACCTGCGTAATTGTACTTGTGGACATTTGAAACATTTGACTATTGTTCATTTATGATTAATTATATGTTTGATAAGTTTACAAAATAATTTTTTCTGTTTCTCTACAATGACGTATATTGCAGGTCACATGTTGTAATTAGACACTGCATTTAAAACACCTGTGTAAATCCACCAGTCCTCAGTCTGATAAAGGGCCCCAGCCCAAAATGTCACGTTGTGGAATAAATGTTTTGGGAGCTCACATGTTGTGCAGACCTTCTTTTTTTTTTCATCAGCCATCAGTCTTTCTCAATGAGAAATCGCGGGGCTTGAATCCAAATATGAAGGCGGGACTAACAGGTGCCTAGTAAACCAATCACAGATAAGACGGACGTGTCACTTTTTGTCAGAGAAACTTAATAAAACAGGGTGTAATCTGTAATGCAATCGTTATTTTTGAATCAAGTAAACAACAAAAGTTGTAAAGAGATTTGCAGACTTGGAACTGACTTTGACTCGCGACAAAAAGTAGTCGGAGCGTATGACGCATTGCAAAACACCCTCCCCCCTGACTTGTGATTGGTCGGTATATTTCACAGCAACTGGTCCAATTCCAGACTGTTCGCTCAGTTTGTTTATTGTTTTTACAGATCCCCATTAGCTTCCACCATAGTGGTTGCTACTCTTCCTAGGGTCCGTTAACATACAAATACAGCTCCAAAATACATACATAAATAAAAACAAGTTTACAATTCCTTTTTATCATCAGCAAGCTGAACATTTCATCTCAACACACAAACCTTCAAACATTTAAACTTTATTCTTTACAGCAACTAGGATTGTGAGAGTCAAAACAACCATTTGCATTACTGTATTTCCTTGAGTAGTTCCTGTTTGAGTGTTTTTTTTTTTTTTTTAATGAATGTAAGCTTTTAATGTGTTTGATATATGAAGTTTAACTTATTCCATCAACTGGAGGCCCTGTAAATGATAGAATTTTTCAATCAATTCGTTTTTGGTTTGGGAAGTTCAAGGTGACCCATGGTAACCTGTCTGGTGCCATGATTATGTTGTAGACCTGTATGCCTTATCAGTCAGTAAGAAAGTCAGGTTTTCTGTTCTCAGTAGCACTCCTCATAAGGAGGAGGAGGTTAAAATAAATTCTTTGTTTTCTCAGTACTGAATACACTGAGAAAACCAGATGGCTGGCCAGGCTAACGCAGTAAAATATATCAAGGAACAACAGATGAAAAGTATCCGTTTGGCTAATTCTGGCACATTTACAGCAATGTTGATTAATGTGCCCTGTCACTATAAAATTAAATAAATAATTCTTTGAAAATAAAGTTTCCCATGTATGGATGTTCATTTAGAAATGATCAAATTTCAATTACAGTATTACAGTCCTGTATTTTTTATAGTCCTTCCATAGGCCTGAACACACAGTCAGCTGTAATGTTGTAACTGACCCAAAAAAGAAAAAAAATGCTTGTGTCCATGTAAACAATTTCTGTGCTGTGTGTGTTTGAGCTACGACGCAGAGGAGTCAGCTGTCAGAAAGGAAAACAAATGTCTCACACCATGTTACTGACAAGTTTATGTTAGCTCAGGATTCAAAATGAGTATCATGCAAACGCTTCGTGGAGCATATGTGCTGCAGAATGTCCTCACTGGTTACATCCACAGCGCAAATACCACTTATGGTTGTGTGACTCACAGGCAAAACAGGACAGTGAGCCTTCAGTTTTTTACTGAGTCCATGTAATAATAAATTTGTATTTGAAGATTATAATCAGCTATAAGGGATAAACAAACCAGTTGATCAGGATCCCAAAATGACAAAAACGGTTTTGAAAGAAGTATATATGTGACAGGTTAAAATGCCTTATTTTTTTGTAGGTTAAAAAGCGCATTGTTCCTTCATGGGTCATTAAGAAGTCTATTTGTTCTCAGGTATTATTACAGCTTTATTTATATTGGTACTGAAGTACACAGGTACAATATAATTAAATTTATATTTAATTAAGGAGGGAAAATACAGGTTTATACAAATTTAAAATTATATTTAAAATGATTGTTATTAAAACCATTACATATTTTGTTTAAAAAACTAATGCATTTACAAATGTTTCATTTAAAACAAGCAATGTACTGCTTTGTTCGATGTTTCATGTCTGATCGATTCATACTGTTGTACGCATGTGCGTCATTGAGATCATTATTGTAATGGCTATCATTGAATAAACTACGGACGAATGAGGACACGTAGCTAGTTCATGGTCTTTTCAAAAACTCACACAACGCAGCCTTCTCCCTCGAACGTCCGGGCGGCGAGCGCAACATATACACTTTGTAAACCACCTTTGTGTAAAAGAATTGCACACACCTTGCATAAAGAATATAGCTTGCAGCAACTGTTGCATAAGTTACTGCTAAAACAGTTTGTTCCAGACAGACGCTGATCTGGGATCTGCCCGACCAGTATGAGATGAATAAGGAGAATATTTAAGTAAAGTTGCAGAGCGATAATATCAGCTCATGCGGTTACTTGAAATAGTAGACATTATTCACTTCAGGATTTTCATATTACAGAACAGTACAATCTGATCATGCATAATTTGTATGCAACATCTTCATTTTCTCTTTAAATCTCCGTTTCTTCTTTCCTCTTCTGTCCTCATGCTCCTCTTGTGGTCCCTCAGTCACACAGCTAATAGTGACAGATAGAATGAAAAAGTGTTACCATGAGCTAATCGATCACAGGCCACCTCTACAATATGACCATCGGTGGTGCCGAGCCTCTGCTGATGGAGCTCACCACCGCAGTCTCCAGGAGGATGTGTGGCTGGGGGTTGAAGGAGAGCAGGTCTGATGAAGTCCCTTTCAAAGCATGGTGCTAAGTTGAAAGCTTTTGATAGCTTCTCCTCCTTCATCGATTCCTTCTTGATTTCTGGCCTCTTTCTCTCTCTCTTTCTTTCTCATTCCCTTTATCTTACCATTTAACTCTCTTGCACTTTTCAGTTGTATTTCCCACCAAGCTTTGTCTTTATTTATGTCTCTGTCTTCCCATCTCTCTTAATCTTCTCTACCATTTGAAGTGTAATCAATCTCTGCGTCTACCATTGATGTGTATAACAAACATCTATCAGTTTGTGGGCAGATGAGTAATGCAACACATTTATAGTGTGTGTGTGTGTGTGTGTGTGTGTGTGTGTGTGTGTGTGTGTGTGTGTGTGTGTGTGTGTGTGTGTGTGTGTGTGTGTAGCCTAATAACATTGCTCTGGCAGCATGACATAATCCACAATGCTATGAGCGAAGTGACTTCTGAATGTGGATAGATTAAACAAATCAATTAGTATGCATAATCTTCAAAATATAAATTAAATGAATCCCAATAAAATGAGCTCAAATCATTAGCTTTCTCCCCTCTAGGCAAAATCCAATAATTACAATTGTCAATTTGCAAATTTAAAGGCAGAGAACTATTTAAATCATGTAGGAAAACACTTGATAGAGAGAGTGATGGACAATTAATTAAACAATTTCAACAAGTTATTTGCCACATTGTGGTTGAAGAGATTTTTATGTTGAGTGCTTGAAACTGAGCCGACCAGCTTTTCTGTGCAAATGGGTACAGTTCAGTAAAATAGATTTCCAATTGTTATGCTGAAAGCATTGAAAAATTGAACTACTTTCCACCAAAGTCCCCAAAGTAAAGGCCTCTGGATCATCCAAAATAACTGGGACAATGTTTCTGAAAAACAGATGGCACTATTGAGTGTTTACACCCTATTTTATTTATTGGAAAACTATTACCATGCCTAGACAGTAAATAAAATAAAACAGAGTAGGTAAGATGGAGGTAAATATGAAAATTGGTTTGGTAGTTTTTATGTGAACTGTATGTGAACTTTCTAATCCTTTAGCACTTTTGCAGTCAAAATGTGCAAAAATGCAACAACTAGGCATTTCTTATGTTAAGACTATTATACACAGAGATGTGTTGATAATAAATACAGAACCGAAATGTTTAAGACAAAGTTGCTTTTCCCGTCTATTCTTAGTTTTATCCCTGTCCCCCTCTGTCGTTCATCCTCATCCTTCTTTTCCTGGCCCAACTGTGGATTCATGCTGCGAGCCGCGACCTGCTCCTTTATCAACACAGGGCCAGGTGCACTCTGGGAGCTTCCTGCTTGCCCTTTATCAGCTCTGGCTACAGTCATGTAACCATGGTTTGTGTGTTGATGCTTGTGTGTATTTACTGGACACAGAGGTAGATCATATTTTTTGGGTGCTTGATTGAGCAGGAGCAGATTATGTGTTTGTGCATGCGGATGTGGCTGCATCAGTGTGAATATGTGTGTATTTGTATCCTGGCAAGTATGTGTGAGCAGAGGGATCAGATCCCAAGCCTCTCCCCAGGGACCGAGGGGGCCTGTCACTTCAAAGGGCCACAGGACCTGCTATGCCAACCTGCCCGCCAAGGGGAAAATCCTGTTTATGTGGCGGGGCCTCGCTTGGCAGGACCAGTGGCTAACACCACAGCCTGGCACTTCCATAGACTGCCACCACCCATGCAGGTTTAAATCCTGAACCCCACTGTGATGCCACAATCCAGCCTCCTACCTCATCAGGGGAAAATACACATGAATTAGAGGGCATAATATTATATGAGGGACTTGGTGGTTTGATTTCAGGATTGAACCTTTTGAACAAAGAACAAACAGACAGAGCTTTTTCATGTTTAACAGGGAAAATCAGCTAGTGGATCAAATTGTATGTTTGACTGCCTGATTCCACAACACGGAGGTATGATATTTTGCATGGTGGCCTCTTGCTGCTTCATGCTGTGCTCACAAAATGAGAGGCCCACTTTAACAGCCTCAGTGTAGTCAACAAAAGAGAAGAAAGAGAAAAAAAAGGTCCTAGGCCTTCAAAGTGGATGACTGCAGAGACAGAGAGGGAAACAGCTTTGCCTTTAAAACGTTTTGAAACACTTTTATCTCATCAAGCTCGACTGATCACAAAGAAAATTGATCTGTACTAGGGAAGAGGTTCTTGAATACACTTTGTACTCCACAATGATTTGCTTGACAGTTTCCTGCAGAGGGAATAAGCTTAAAAAGGATTCTGATGGGGCTGGTGAATGATATTGATGTGACGTTATTGTGTCTGATCTGTTTGGACTTTTTTGAAATAACATTTTAATGGATTTTGCAAGTTTTTTTTTTTTTTTTTTTGTCTGAAGAACTCTCTCTAATCAAATACAACTCTAATACAATACAAAAAACGTTGTGCGTATGCAAATGTAAAAAACATCTTTGGATAGAATGTGACATGGAAAGTTAAACATAGGAAAGAGAGCCCCTGCCCTAGGTTTTAGTCACAACAACAGGTTTGGGCTCTTTAACTATAGAAATACTGCTTTTCAAATTACAGTAATATTTAAAAAGAAACATACAATGAGGGAATGAAACCCCCCGTGGTGTTTATAAATAGTATGACCCAGTAACGTCATGTAATTGGAGTTGGAGGTAGAATGGGGGAGAGCACAAGTGTGTTGTTACAGAAAAAGGGCTTAAAAATTAAATATCATAAAGAATGATACAATCCTGCAAGTATTATTGATATCCTGTATCTATGTCTAAATATAGAAAATTATTTTACGCATATAGTTTGCACCAGCACAATCACACATGATCAGATTTGGCTTTCAGATAGCCAGCTATTGAAAAGAGAGACAGTGAACCCCTAAAGTTAATATACCACTGAACATCAGATGGCTTCTGGATTATTACAATTTTACTGCCAGAGGGGTCAATTGGGAATTATTCTAAATCCTGTCTGTGATTTCTACCTGTCCCCTTGCCATAATAAATATGCAAAGCACACAAGGACACTCAAGGCAAAAACCATAAAATGAAACCTTTTTTTCTATTTTCCTGTCCTCTGCTGTCCTGCTCCATCCTCTCGTCTTCTACCCTATCCCTGTCCCTCAGCCCCCACCCACCACCCCCATTAACTCAGGGACACTGACATCAGCCATCCTGGTCTTTGTTTTTGGCAGGCTTTCTTAAACTGGGCCACTTGAAGGGTAGCAGGATTCCAGGCCTGGCGTCATTCTGTAACAACCAAGATCTTTGTGTCTCTTCCAGGGCACTTCATAATATCTGGGGAGGACAGAGCTCATTCTGACTATTGGGATGATTAATCTACGTTCCTCTCCCTAAACTGTGCTACTGTGGATGGTAAGAGACAATTCCTGCCTGTTATGATCTACTTAATAAAGGTGGATGTGGATCTCCCTCTGCCTAGTATCCATTCTGCAGAAAAAGTTGAAGTTAAACCAATGGTAATTCCTTTATCTTTGCAAGAAAACTCTCAAGTATGAGTTTAGAGAGTGTGTAAGAAATGATGTAAAACTCCAAAAAAGATACACTTGTTTGCCATGGTTTAGAGAGGTGCATTTTGTCAAGTTTATAGCAAATCCCAAATATGTCACAATCCAATTAAACAGGAGTGTGTTAAACAAAATGTACTTTTCAAAAACATTGGAAAAAGAATGACGGCACCTTCAAGCAGGCATGGGTATAATCCCAAAAAAATCTAAGAGGCTCATGCCTGAATATTTACCAAGCTGTTGTGAAACAGAGCTGTAATGCCCTGTATTAGTAGAGTTGGGTGTTTTCTGTCTACTCCCTTTTTTCTGAGCCCACTGCAATATTTCCTTACTTTATTTTCAGTGTTCATGGCTGTCTTATCTTATCCTATGTCTCTCTTCTTACCTCATCTTCTAACAGTGTCTCCACTCCCCTGCCCTGCACTGACGGATGAATGGATAAAGAGAAAAAGCATATCTGAGGTTCTTAAGCACAATAAAACATAGCTGTATCTGACCTTTGTGCACTTTCCCTCTCCATTTGAATCACATCAAAATGTTTGTCTTTGACAGCAACTGATGTGTTAGATGGCAGGTGTGACAGATTTTTATTGCATGACTAGGCAAAACTGTCCAGGAGCTGTTTAGGACCAGAAGTCTAAAGCTTAGTGTGAAATAATACAGTTCATACAGTGTCTCAGCTGCTGATAGCGCCATTTAAGCCGGAGACAAATGAAGAAAGGCAAAGAGAAACTGAGAAAAAGAAGGCTGATGTCTAGAGAAACCTAATGAATGTACAATCACAAAGTAAGGAATAGAGGACAGTTTAAGAGAATTCAGCAAAAGGGAATGTTAAGATATGGAAAAGAATGTAAGTCAGACAAAATAGAGCAAGAAACCGATATCATTTGAAAAGTAATAAAAATTAAGTCACTGTCACATTAAGAAAATGTAGTGTCCTGATTCCATTCAGAGATACTTCTGTTGCACTAATACTCTGTTTGGTGTTTAGTTTCACATACACAGAGCTGGGGGCAGCATCTATAAACCTAAAACTTTTACTTCGCAAAGCCAATGTGTTTATTCCCATGGCAGCAAACTATCTTTGGGTGCTATAATAAAATTTGTTTTTCTACCATGACCTTTTTTCAAACCACCCTCCCACCGAGTTCAGGAAAAGCCTATTAGAAGCCTGTTGTCTACGGGTGTAGTGACTCTGTGCGCCTTGGGCTTGGGAAATTCCCCTATATATTCCACCTACACTCTCCCAAGGGAAGCACTTATGTGCTCTTATTTAATATACTGAAGTATGTTGTATATGACTGTATGTTTATATGTACGTGTGTGTTTATGCAGGAGGAGTTGTCACTTGTAGCAGCGCATTTTGAAAGGAATGGTTACTGTAAGGGGGTGGTGAAATGTCTGCGTATTTCTTTTACAAGTGCATTGTTTTTATTTCTTC
The DNA here is from genome assembly GCF_902148855.1 of Sphaeramia orbicularis. Lineage (NCBI taxonomy): Eukaryota > Metazoa > Chordata > Actinopteri > Kurtiformes > Apogonidae > Sphaeramia > Sphaeramia orbicularis. The sequence continues at coordinate 28,644,985 of NC_043968.1, read as the reverse complement.
TGCTACAAGTATTTAAGTGCTCATGAATAAATCTATCTGCCCATCTTCCTGTGTGACTGTTTCCAGTTGCTGTCAGTCAGATAATGTTATAGCTGCGTGTATGTGTGTTAAAGGCCACTTAAGCACAAGCAGAGCCAGTAAAACCCATACCTTTCACTAACTCAAATGGTTCCTCACAGCTGAGCTGTCCACTGTAGGTCAGCCTCTCTTTTTGCAAATGTTTTCATGATGCAACCTTTAAAAGGTTTTGCCTCACATTTTACTGTAGTAACATCACAGGTTTCTGAAGCAACAGCATTTTAGGTTTATTCTCCTCTGCCCTTCTGTTAAACCAAATAAATCCTAATTGCTTTAAAGCAAGTACAGCCATCAATTTTTTATTATAAGAACAATAATGAATCAATAATAGCTAACTAGAGCTTCGAGGAGGTTTTAAAGTTCAGGAGAGCTGATGTAAGTTAAATGGTAATCTGAGTCAGGACTTAAAATATGCATTTGCCCATCCCTCCAGGGTTACAACTTTGATTAAACACATTTACAAACATTTTTAAGATAAAGCTAAAAATATAGTGGGGGAATGCCTAAGGGCAGTGGGCCGCATGTACATTACATTGTGTATACACTCGTCACTTACATATAAGCCCTTTCAAATGTTGGCATTTTGAATGTTTCATTTTTGTCAGTACAGCAGGTCCCTTCACACATTACTCTTTACAACATACAGGGTGACTCAATAAAGAAGCTTTGGGGAGCTGCAGAGGAGCGGGACAGAAAAACAGAGTGAGCATTCATTTCTGCCTGAATTATTCCAGGGTTTGTGTGTTTACACTGATAAAAGAACAGAGAAGAAATCTACGGCTTATTTAAATGCCAGAGCATCTTGCTGAAATTCGCCTCTCAAACAGGATCTACATTTTGCATGCCCATGGGGGAACAGCCCTGCACTTTACAGAAGTGCACAATACATTGTTAAATGTGACACTGCATGTTGGATGGTTTGTTGATTGAAGCCTGTTGTGCCAGACTGACAGAATGGGTGGTCGACCGTGACAGAGGATTGATGGACTGTGTGTCCTCATGTGAAGGTCACAGCTTTTCTGTTCGAGCATTTATTCCATTCATTATTGCATATGTTAAGTCAGTAAGTGTCAGTTTTCCTCTCTGAACACAGACCCTTAACAGTGTCAGACAACAGATTTTAGTATTTTAGTTGACTTAGAGTACAGTGCTCTGGTGAGGAAGAGATTACAGATGCTGGAGGAATCAGCCACAGAGGAAGCAATTTAGCCCTTTTTCGAGAAAATCCGGCAAGCAGGACAATATTTGAGGCATAATTTAGGCACAGTGGCTTCTAGAGATGACACAGCAGAGAAGAAGAATAAGGAGGAGGAGGACAAGGGGGAGGCGGAGGAGGGATAAAACACTGCACATCAGCTCTTTACTATTAAAAGAAAAGCAAAAAGGAAAACAGCTTCCTTCCTAACAGTTTACATTAAATGGCCTGTGCACGAGAAAACCAGTGATGTATAACAGTGGACCTTGCATTTAATTAAGCAGGTCCCCTCAGCCTCTTTTTTCTATCTGGGAGCCAGCATAATCATTTCATATACGCCGTGATATCATCTGCTTAATGTGCTATTTTACCATACAGTTAAACCTGGGCGATAAATCTGGCTGTGCTCTCCATTAATAGATGCAGGGCCTCCCTGAATAATGTGTGCATTAGATTAGCAGCAGTACAGAAGTGAACCACCATGGAGAGAGAAATGCTTCACGTTAATCTCTGCTGGTAGTTCCCAAAGGATGAGAACTTAGTGGCCTTTCCTGTGGCTGTAGGTGGAAGGAGGAAAGGTGTGTATGCAGGAATCTATATAGGACTGAAAGTAAGAAGAGAAAGATGGTGTCTTTGTAAATTTGTACCTGTGTTTGTACTCGGATGCAAGTCCACTGTAAAGCTTCTAATACCGCATTTCAGTCACACAATGCTTCAAAATTCTGCAAAGGTACAGTAGGGATATTCAACAAAACTGCTTTCAAACACTCTGGCTGGGTATTCAAATGAACAGCACATTTCATGCTCATTCCCTTGCCATGGGTTAAAACACGTCTTTTCATAGGCTTCAACTCATTTGCTACCAAATCTACTCCGCCAACATCGGCCCTTGAGAACCATACATTTTTCACATTACATTTCACCCTCTTTCTCTCCTCTTTTCTCTCCTTGCATAGTCCTGTTTCCTGATTTTCAGTGAATGAGGAGTGATTTGAGGTGACCTTGTTACGGAGGATGACAATACAACAAAAGAACAGGGTTATGAAATCGAGAAATTCTATTTCCTACCTCCTGGCCATTCATCTCCTTGCAATAGTAGTAAGAGGATTCATTATTTAGTAACCTCTTTCCACTATCTTATAAATTTGCATAGTCTGCATTTATAGACAAGTGTGTAAGAGGGTATGAGTGAATCTTCAGATGGTATTTCGCTGTACTCGAGAGGACAAAGACTGGGACTCGGGCTGGGGTTAAAGTGAGGTATTGGCTTAGGTTAACACAAAGAAAGGAATGTAAATGTTCTCTCCACTGTGCAAGTTGGTGCTTCTGCATGTGAAAGCAGAGGTGAGTGTCCTAATGGGTGCCAGAGTGTGTCAGCAAATGCATGTGACTAAATGATTCAGTTTTTGTGCATAATAAATGTGTTCATTTATGTGAGCTATCTTGAGCTCCACTACACTAACCTAACAATATTGTGTTCTCTTATCAGCTACTGTCATGACTATTCAGATTATAACATAACACAACACAAGTCAACATAACATATTTTAAATAAGCATATTCGTCATGCATAATATATGATTAGCAATCAAAATAAAAGTATAGAAATATGTTAACGTTTAACATTTCTGAACCCTTTATAGTTCACTCATAAGAATACTCTGAAATTCACATTTTCAGCCTTAGTTCGGTATTGGAGAACTTAACAAGACTTCATTAATTTTGTGAATTTTTTTCAAAAATTTTTATTGCTATGTAGAAAATGAAGGTCAATGAAGTTACCATATTTGGTTCCTTTCCCCTAAGTGGCAAAAAAAACAAACATACAAGAAGTAAATGGAAGTAAATTGGAGTACCCAACAAGACTACTACTTTTGTGAAATTAAAAAATATATATATATAGAAAATCAAGGTCAATGAAATTACCATATTTGGTTCCTTATCTATAAGTGGCAAAAAAAGAAGTAAATTTAAAAAAAAATATATATATATATAGAAGAAAAACACATGTAAGGTAAAATGAACATGCATTTTAGAACATTAGACCAACATAAGTGCTGATCCAGACCCCTGTCCACATCCACATTCTCCCTTTGAACATCACTCCTTACATTAGTACCATTACTTCATGGTACCTAACAAAGCAGGTCCACTCACTGTTCATGCAGAGATGGACCTTACAGACCCTGGAGACCACATTGGACCTGAGATTGGTGACTCACTGTCCTCACTGGAACTGTTGATGTCACTGTCTTGTAATGTATGTGGAAATGACCAAAAATAGTCACTTGCTCAATAAAGGGTTAATAACAAACCCATTAAAGACAATAGTGATACACTTTTGGTAAAGGGAAAGTGTCAAATTATAGAAGATTGTTGGGTATTTACCATTGGTAAGCAACAGCATAAATGCAGAGAAATCACAGCTGAAATACTCGAAACACAATCCAGTATTACACATCACCTCAACTAAATACCAAGTGGTTCTGACCCAGCTTGTAGGTTGGCGCCAACTCAAATATAATTGCATGCTTACCATTAAACTGGGCAAGTTCCAAGAGAAACCTCTACTGCTACTCACTACAGTAATTCAAGTTACAATTGTTAATGTCCATTGTTCACTGTCTAGATGTAAAGATGGCTATTGTTAATGGGTACACCTCAGAAACTATGCAATTATAATAATATACAATTTATTTTGAAATTGAAAAATTAGATCAATACTCACCTGCTAATAACCTCCAAAAATACCACATTTACTAATTCTAGATATTCTCTGTACTGTGTTGTAAAACTGTCTTGTAAAATGGAACTTTGCTTGTTTCCACTGTAACTTGTTTTCCATGCCGTCAACACAAACTTCTATCAATTTAAATGTTTATATTTCAAAACACTGCAAAATATATTTCACACATTGAAAAACAATTTTACAGTATATGCTACATGTTTGTGTTGTTAAAAGAGAAAAAGAAACAAAGAAAAAATATATATGGTGTTTGCTCATCATTATCCTGTAGTATAGTATGTATTTTATTAGTTAAATAGTTGCTTGTGAGACTGTAAAAGGAAAGGTTGGAGCTACAGTTTATATTAGAATCAAAGCGTATTAAGATGACTGCTGAGAAAACAGAGTTATAATTATTACACATCCTTCTGATGCAAAAACATTGAAATATTCATTATTTACTTCTTTCTGATTTATCAAAGCAATAATTTTACGCCTGTGTGTCGCTGTAAAGGAGCAACAGCTGAGGGTGATGACACAGTGTGTCAACAGGAAATGGGAAACGCATCACCCCACCTCCTCTCCGCCTAGTGTCTCTCACTCCGTTCAGAGTCGTGCGTCTTGCCAAAACCAGGCATTAAGAAGGTGGTTTTTTGACATGGGAAGTTCTAGTACACACTCACACACACACAGGCATGGGTATGCTTGAGATGCTGACTGTGTATGATCCAACAAAACATCTCCCTCCCCTCTGACAGTTTCCGAATGTGAAGCCTTACTTCGACATCGCCTTAGGATTTGTTAATTAGCTTTCCAACATCTGTCCTCTCAATGCAAGATGGGATTAGACTATGAAAAAAAAAAAACACCCATCATCTGATCACCACCTTTCTGCAACGGCACCCATAACAACAGATGTCAACCACCCCCCACCCCCACCTGCATAGCTTAGAGGGGGAAAAAAATGCTCATTTTTCATGTGATCTTTCTTTAATTGATGTAAGCATGTTGTTGAATAATGTATGGATTTCCACAGAAAAAATACTATACACTAATAGTTTTTGTGTGTATGTGTGTGTAAGTGTGTGTGTGTGTGTGTGTGAGAGAGAGAAAAGGGGTAGGGCTCCACTTTGATGTGTAACTGATATCCCACTTGTAATGTCCTCCACGGGCAAAAGGGAATTGATGAAATGATAACTTGTGCTCTTATGGAATGATTATAGCTGTGATTAAGTTGTACAGGATGAACCCTACAGGAGATGAAGAGGAGGGTGAAATGGGGAAGAGCCCTCGCTATTCATTTCTCTGCTGGAAGCTTTGGGTACGTGGAGTCGATGTGGTTTCCCCAGACATTGAAAAATGAAGTAATTACATTTATGTGAGTCTGTAGGATTGATTCATCAACCAACACTCACTACCAAGCTTCTGATTTAATTGGGGAGCTGGTGACACATCTTCCTGTGATAACAAACCATTTTTTATCAGAATGAAATCATCCCCAATGTCACGTATATAACTCAATGCAGCCATTAATTGATTGGATACAAGCATTTTGATATATGTTAATCCATGAAGAGGGAATTTATTCCTGATTTAAGAATCACAAGGGTTATCACGCATTTGTTTGTTTACCAGTGTATGATTAAAATGTGCAAGAATTATATGTCTGACAAATTATACATTTAAATGAAATTTTCTGTCATCAATCATTTTAGATTTTTAAGCCACTGAAAGTGTTTTCTCTTTTTCATACAGAAGAATTTGTCAAGCAGATTTTGACATATCTGCCTCTGGCATATCACCAGCATTGTAAATGTAATTTTGTAAAATTTCTGCACAAAACTAATGATTACGTGTAAGATGCAGTAGAGGCTTATTATTATTAATTTGTCATATTCACACAGATGTTTTCTCTGACATGTTACACGGATGTAAGCCTTATTTTAAAAATGTCAGAGAATAATATTTATTCTACTCTTGTCAGAAATGGGATTGTGTTTTCCTAAATATATTATTATATATATAATTATTAATATAATATTCCAGTATGTGTTCAAACTACATTTATAATTTTATCAAACATCACCAACTTTTTACATTCTGCCTCATGTACCATTAAACCCATAAAGACCCAAACATCCACCACCAACCAAAAGCATCTACTGACATAAACTGTTTAATACCTGTTGGTTCACTAACCCTATCAAAACATGCAAATAATTAGCGTAAAATGTAGTTTGTCATCTTTTTTTGGCCATCAGACATTCAGAGGTTCCGTAGTTACCGTGGAAACACCGTCATCCTCTACAACATTGATTCACCAGTAAAACCCATGGAGTTAGATCAATGGCAGTGGATGGAAATGCTTGCTTTATGTTCAGTTAATGATAGATTTTACAGAAAACGTCACTTTTTCTGTAGTTTTTTCTGTTTTTAATATAATAACCATCAACCTTAATCAAAAATTTTATGAACATCTTCATGATCAGTAAATTAAATACAGAAAAATACCTGATTCATACTGATAAGATGCAAAATACAGAAGATAATATTATAACAAATGGAGATAAATTGCTTAAGATAGGTTAAATATAGAGAAAATTTCATTTGAGAACTGACACAAAAGTAGCACTGGGTCTTTATGGGTTAATATAATTCCATATGATATCCTGTTCACTGGAAACCAGACACAAATTATGAGAAGAAGCATGAAAATCCAAGAAAACAGGTTCTGCTTTGTATAAATGATGGTAGCTCATGAACATGGTGAATAGCAACACAATATACAAAGAGCATACCAACAGTGCAATTCATAACAGAATACATATGCATTTCACTGATTGTGTCAAATGCACATCATATCAATTGTTGCCTATAGCTTCCTGCTGAGAAGCCATAATGAGCTCTTCAACCCTGAGAAGGCAGGCATAGCTCGCATGTTTTGCAGTCATTGTGACAATAGAAGGGTTTATCACTGCCAAAGGCTTTGGGGGAAAGCGAGTAAGAAGAGGGGTACTGAGGAGATTGGGGAGGGAAGACATACTGCATAAAGAGAGAGAGGCATATGAGCAATGAAATATCTCCCCCAGCCTGTCATGCATGCAGAGCCGAGGCATGTTTTAGCATGTAGAGAAGTATCAGCTGGAATTACACTACTGCAGCTCTCTGAACACTCGCAGGCAGTGTTTCCTACTGCGCCCCTTGCAGCAGTACTAACCTTCTGTCCCACCCCTCTGCTTCTTACACCATTTTCTGTCTTTCCCTTTTACATCTCTGCCTCTATTCATACTCCTCATCCATCTCTCCCACAAACTGTGTAAGAACATGAAGTGAATAGCAGACAAGGATCTTTTTCATCTTTTTTTTTTTTTTTTTTTTTTTTTTTACACAATGGAGAAGAAGTGAATTTCCCCGATGTATTTGGAAACACTGAGAATATTCAAGCCAGAATAAAAATACTAACAGATACTTGGCTACTTGGGATCATATCTCTCCGGACACATACACTGGTCTATAATTAATTTTATTATTTTTTTTAATTATCTGCTTCTGAGATTAAATGTGCTAAATATTGCATATTTTAATCAGATTAATTAAAAAACAAATGATAAAAGTGCTGGTTTGCTGATGTTTTCAAGGTATATGATGGTGTGCAATTACACATACAGGGTGGGGAAGCAAAATTTACAATGAACATTTAGTTGTTTTTTCTCAGCAGGCACTACGTCAATTGTTTTGAAACCAAACATATATTGATGTCATAATCATACCTAACACTATTATCCATACCTTTTCAGAAACTTTTGCTCATATGAGTAATCAGGAAAGCAAATGTCAAAGAGTGTGTGATTTGCTGAATGCACTCGTCACACCAAAGGAGATTTCAAAAATAGTTGGAGTGTCCATAAAGACTGTTTATAATGGAAAGAAGAGAATGACTATGAGCAAAACTATTACAAGAAAGTCTGGAAGATACTATTAAAGAAGAATGGGAGAAGTTGTCACCCGAATATTTGAGGAACACTTGCGCAAGTTTCAGGAAGCGTGTGAAGGCAGTTATTGAGAATGGAGGAGGACAGATAGAATAAAAACATTTTCTATTATGTAAATTTTCTTGTAGCAAATAAATTCTCATGACTTTCAATAAAATAATTGGTCATACACTGTCTTTCAATCCCTGCCTCAAAATATTGTAAATTTTGCTTCCCCACCCTGTACAATTTATACAATAGATTTATAAATGTTCCACTAGATAGAACCTGTAAAGCAGTGTTTTTCATCCTTGGGGTTGGGACCCCACGTGAGGTCACCTGAAATTTCTTGTAATTGATTTTTTAAAAAAATTTTTTAAAAATTACTATTAAAAAATATATGTTGAGCTGACAGAGACAATCCCAATCCATAACAGACATGACAAACTGTGAAGCTGAAACTGAAGCACTGTGGTACTGTTTATCTGTCAAATGTTCATTGTGGTCAGTTTCAGATGCTGCAGCTCTTTCATAATTCATAGTTTGAGTTCTTGTTTGTTCAGTATTAATTGTCAGCCTTGTAAATCCAAGCTGGACTGACTGTACATATCCTGACCAAGGAAAATCAAATTCTCACTTTGTGCAATAATCTACACCTGGCTTTTCTGCCTCCGTCCATAATAATATACATTATATAGACTAAATGTCATCTCAATTAATGTTTCTTTGCAACATACTATAGCAAACTATTACATGATCAAAAACAAATTAATTTTAGCCAAAAAAAAAAAAGTCTCCATTATGAAGGTCTGGGGTCGCCAAATTTCTGGCGTCCAGTTTCTAATGTTAAAATGGGGTCACGAGCCAAAAAAAAGTAGGGAACCACTGCTGTAAAGTAGATGTATTGTCATGTGCAGACAGTGTTTTTAAGTAGATCTGGTAGCTCTGAGACTAATATTCCTTTGGAGTAAAACCCATTCTCTTGTTAATTCTCCAATTTCACATTTTGACCCAAGACTGTATCTTGGAAACTTCATCCAACCAGCGATTTACGACTGGATTTTTCTTTATCAGTGACTCACATGTGGTAAAATTTCTGTACTTTAACTCTGGCAGAATTTTACTTGTAGACCAGTGTTAATAACACCGTATCTGAACAGGGTCAAGTGTGTTTATAAAAGAGTTAAAGCCTCTAATTCTACTATCATGATCATCATCTGTAAAACGGTGTAGGTGTGAGGTATTTTACTTGAAGGACTCTTTGTAATCAAGATTTTTTTTTTTTTTCCCAGCAGAAGACAGTGGCATTTCAGTCACATTACTAACATATATATGTGTGTGTGTGTGTCAAATTAGGACAGTGAGAGGGTGTAATACCTCTGAGAGGAGTTAAAACTCTGGCACAACTTCATGTTTTACTACTTAGCAAACTCGACTGCCTCGTCTATTTCCAGGCATTAGCTGGTATTTTTTAAAGTCATGTCTCCACTGTAGCTGTAATTTGGGACTTATCCAAGGTTTTTTATTTATTTATTTTTAGTTCAGCTGTTTTTCCAACATGTTCAGGGCAGACGAAACTTACTTTTTTTAAGCTGTGATGTTTGACTTCTAAATTTATCCCATTGAACATCTCTCCTTTTTAAAAACAGACATCACATTACTGCCAGATATTGGACTGGACAGTAGAATTCTGGATTATAAATTACTAATATGGCTATAATAACTAGAGGTAGACCGATATATGGGGCGGATATACAGATTTTTTTTCAATATTGGCCATTTTTTTTTGAAAGCCAATATTTAATCAGTAGTAAAAATGTCATAAGATATTTGATCAGGCACCTGTATGGGCAGCACTTGAAGTTCAATAAATGTTAAAAGAGTACTATGTGTATGTGTGTTAATAATTTCATTTATAATGCTGCATAAAAATCTTAATTATCTGAGTGTTTCAATTGTATTTTAGGGTCAGTGTGCTTTAAAAAAAAAAAAAAAAAAAAATCAGCCTTAAATATTGGTCTAAAAAAATCGACTGTAGATATCTGCCATCAGCTGACCAAAATTTTTTTTAAATTGGCATCAGCATCGGCCTTAAAACCCATATCATTCAAGCTCCAATAATAACACAACCTATGTCATAAAATTGAAAACAGTGTGGCACCTACTGCTCTTCTATAAGCTGTTTCTGTTTCATAGAATAAATCAAATATGTTTTGTGCAGACATGCTAGCTTTATTTATCCTATAATATTGCAAGGAAAACAGAATGGTGTGCCGGCAAAAATGCACACATTCTGTGTGATATGACCTGAAAAACAGGAGAAGAAAAAAGATTAAATGTAAAAAAAAAAAAAAAAAAAAAACAGTATGGTCATGGTAAACGGGGGGTAAATGGGGGGGTCTTCCAGGCATGCATCCATTTGAATAATTCAGATGCACTGTGTTATTTATTCATGCATTCAAACAATCCAGTCAATGACAGCTGTTGCTTACTGGACTCCATACAGTACATGCCCCAAGAAATTCTAGGGCAAGTGCCTTGTTCATAGGCACAGTGGTTGCTTATTCCATTATAGCACCAAACCCTCCTCATCCTCTGGGCTGTGCAGGGTCTCAAATCAAATCTTTACAGTATATCCCTTTTGCTCTGTACAACAGCAACCACAAATCAGTTCATCGTTTCTGCATCCCAAAATGGTTGTTGGAGCAGCAACAAGCAGCACTGCAAGATAAATGAGGGCAAGTGCATTATAATTTCCATATCAATCACTGAGAGTGTCAGCAGCTTAACTTGGGGAGAAGAAAGAGAGCAAGGAAAAACAGAAAGAATGAGAGAGGGGGAAAAAAAAAATGAAAATACAGTAGGCGCTTTGTATTATGAACATTCCACTCTGGCTGTTCTTTAATCAAGTCCATTTCAAATTGAAAGCAGGGTAATGCAGACTGTGGCACCAAGCCAAGAGCAGACCGACTGACCACTGGAATGACCAACTCTCAGCCTGTCTGTTACTCCCACGGTTTCACAATCTCAACTGTCTCTGACATCTGGGTGCAAACAGAGTGCAGCTGTCATTTAGGCTATAAATGTCCGGCAGATTTATTCTCCAGAAACATTAACATTGAATCGTGGTTGTCAGCATGTATGTCACCAGGCCTTGATGTGGAGGTGGTGTGGTTGACAAGCTGGCAGGGAGGAAAGGGAGCATAAAAGGAGGAAGGAAAGGACTGAAGAGGGAAGAGGGAAAGCCCTCCAGGCCCTATGACAAGTTCTGGGGAGTTGGGCTGGTGAAACTTTGTTCTGGCGTTATCTTGTTAAGTGCAGGAGTCATTGAAGGACACCAGGCAATTGATTGAACAGAGTTGACTTCAGCACAATTTCCTCCTTGTGGCGACATGTATCAACCAGGCCATGGGTCCCTATATTCTGCAGCTTAACTACCTCTCAGGCCTCCCACTGTGACAAATGGCTTCTGTCTCTTCTAATGTAATATTTGTTTCTACTTCTGAGAGCCTCTCGGCTACTCTGCAGCGAGTCTGTCTGCCGACTGCTTCATTGTGTTAGCTGACTTTATTCCCCAACCGGCTGTCAATTGGTGGACCGTCTGAGTGTTCTCGTCTGTCTGTCTTTTGTCTCATTGCCTGCGCAGTCCTTTTTTTCCCTCTCTCTAAAGCTCTTTCTACTGCTCCCTCGTCAACCCCTGGCTCTGTCTGTCTAGCACTCACCATTTCTCTGCCTCCCTTGTGCTCTCTGTCTGTCTCTCTTTCCTGCTCTCTCATTCTCACTGCCTCTTTGCTGTCCTACTCCCTCTCTTCCTAAACCCCCTTTCTCTCTCTCCACTTTACCGCCATGTCTTTGCTCCAGATGCTAGCTGTCTCAGCTCCGTGGGCCGCATCTCAGTGATGGGCCCCTCCAGGAATTCAAAGCACCATTCTGGCATTTTCTTCCAAGCAATTGCTTTTGCAGTAATAAAGGGGGAGTAGCTTTAGCATCTCTCTCTGAATGGGCTTACTGGCCCTAGGCAAAACAAGCACAAGTGCACATCCATGAATCCTCTTGAGGCAGAAGCGCACCGCAAGACTCTGTGCAGATTCCGACCCAATTAAGCTGTCTCACACAATTTAAAGGATTGGTTTAAAAAGTTACCATTAATCACTTTTTCTTTGTCAGGGGCACTGAAAGAGGTGTCTGAATTTAGATTTTGCTCTTTTATGTTAATATAACAAATCCTGTGTTTCACTGTATTGCTACTGTAGAGTGTGTAACGGTGCATTATTGCGTACCATAGATTACTGTGTACCACCAACAGGCCTCCACTTGACTGTGACCTGTTGAGCCCTTAAGTCATACACCATTTGCAATATGTTATGTAAATATTATAAATGGAATTTTAATGGCAATTAAAGTCACATTGACACCAGATTAATTCACGATGGGACACGGAGCATTTAAGGTGCAATTAGCCGTGGAGCTGGCTATGATGATACTTTGCCTAACTGCAAACTCCAAACACTTAACAATTTGTTTTCACATTAGGTAAATGTCACAGCATATTACCTTGTTATTATGGTGCCCATTTTATTTACACAGCTGCATTTAGCTACAAAGATACAAATAGGGAAAATTTAAATACAAGCAAAATAAAGCAAAAGGAAAGAGGATGTTGAGGAAAAGTAAAATCTGTGAATTAGAGAAGTGGCTGCAATGTAACTTTTACTGTATCTCAGCGTAAACAAGTGAACCAACTGTTGTAGACATTAACTTAGGCCATGGAGCATCTGTGGAGGAACAGGCTGTGCACTGTTTCACTACAGATGAAGCTGTGATAACAAAACTGTGAAACACAGGCGCCATGCTGTCTTGTAGGCTTTATGAGAGCTACAGAAAAAAAAAAAAAAGGCTGCTGTACTTGACAGGCTTGGCACTTTTTCTTTGCCAGTGAGAGTTTGCATGATGATGGTCTGTCTGTTTAAGTTTCTTAAACTGTGTACCTGCTCTACCTTATAGCACATTATGATATATTTTATTTCTGAGTTTTTACCTCATGAGTTTCCTCATAATCGATAGGTTTAACAAAAGCACACACAGTGGTGATATTGAAAAGAGAAACACAGGGGCTGTAATTGATTGCATACCTGCATTTATAAGTGTTCTGTGTATTAGGCTTGTCAACCAAAAGGCCAGCATTCATCGATTCATTGTGAGGCTGCAGAGAACAATCCAAGATGTCAATGTAAATTCGAAATAATTCTTTTTGACCTCTGTGTTTCAGTGTTTATTTAGTTTTTAGCCTGGTTTAGTTTTTAGATTAGCTTAAAGTATCTTCCAATGTAACTGCTGCATGTTAGTGAAACGTTTTTTACAAGTTGAAGGAACCTAGAAGGGCAGTAGATGTTATACAGGGTGTATCAAAAAAATTAACATTTTGAAAAGTTACCCCCAGTTCTGCATTGGATAATTTTTGGAATTTTCTTTTATTGACGTCGGTAGGTAGGGGATTGGTGGATATTTGTCCAAATTTACAGATCCAGGTTTTCATGCATGAGTGGGCAGGGGCAAATTGCGCAATCCAAGTTAAAACTGGTTTGCACAAAGTAGCGGTGGGATTTAGATCCAATCAAAGGTCATGGGAGGGGACAATGGGCATCCATCTTGTTTTCCACAAAATTGCCAGGTTACAGCATTAACACTTCGGCCACCATGTCAGTTTCATTTCTTTACCCATGGCAGCTGTTCCTGTCTTTCAAAGTTAATTCAACTTGTTTAGGCCTGAAAATGTCACTGAGGACAGGCCAGGTTAGGGTTAGGCTTTTTCAACATGTATAATTTTTTTGATACACCCTGTAGTATTATAGCTGTTAGTATAAAATGCTATATTAAAATGGGAAGGGGTGTTGCTCAGGAAGGAAGTGATCTACTTGTCAGCCCCTGCAATAGGTCAGTATAAAAAATGGTTTCCTGGTTTGATGTAAATGCTTTTCCACAGTCCAAAGTGTGCAAACATCAACACAATTTTAAGAGTCATTTCATGATGGATGTCTATTGCCTCACAGAGAGGGCTAAGAGCTCCAACCATCTGCCAGCCTGAAGATGACCATCCAGCACTTTCTTAATTATAAATTCTTCTCTGCAACAAGAAAACAGAATATGACACTGGTCTAACACAAGAGCAGGCTGTGTAGGAAAACACACCACCTGTGACCATACCATCTTCTCCCATTTTAATGTCGGCACATCACACTGAGACTGACTGAATGAAAAAGCATTGTTGTTGAATATTTTATATCTGGGTGCTTCTATGAAACTGGTCCCTAAAAACTGGACACAGGGGCTAAAAATTCAAACCAGATATAGACTAATGTTATGAAGCAGGTTTGGAAGCACTGTGGGTCTATTCTGAAAATAAATATTTACTGAGATAAAAGAGAAACTATATTTCAGATAAAACATACTTTTATATTATTTTACATTATATTTAATACAAAAATCCACATGTAACACGGTAAAAGGGACATGGAAATTACATGCTACTATTTTTTTGAATATCTCTTTATTCTCTTACAGGTACATTTTGGGAATTGAACTAATTATGCAAGGCAGAGTACTTCACAAAAATGACCGATGTTGCAAATTCATCCGTGATTTATTTGTGTTTAAATGGGCAAATTCTGCATGTAACGCAAGTGGACACGATGGGTTACATACAAAACCTGGAATGATTCATGAAAAATCTACATGTCTGGATTAGAAAAACCACTAGGATTAACAAATTTAACACAGTATCTTTATTTATAGTCTTTATAAGACCATTTACAGCCATGTTTTCAGATCAAATGCACTGACACCTAGGTAGCGATTCCTGTCCCAATTTAGGTCCTATTTTTGGCCCCAATATTTGATTAAAAATTCATTATTTTTGGGATGGCTCAGAGCAAGAGTATAATTTTCTTTGCGTTTATCGGAGGTCATCATTAGGTACATCCTGGGGGGAAATATGTCTAAATTTCTCTTTTATTTTTGGGTCTAAAAAGCTGGAAAAGTGCCAGGTACCAAAATAAACCCAGTTTCATCTTCTGCTGCAAACTTTTAAAATTCCTTTGCCTGCCAAAGATACATTTTTTCAACTGTTGTATGCTCATTTCACATATACCCCATTTCTTTTTTAAATGACACTCATCATAAATGTTAAATTTTGCAAAGCTGCCTTCTAAAATGCCACTAAAATATGTATGCAGTCTCTGGCCCCATTTCCGGGGGTCCATAATGTGGCTCTCTGCTTTCTCTATGGAAAACTCAACAAGTTGACTCCCTTTATGAATTTAAGTCCCCGGGCCATCAGCAGCCCTTTCTGCTGCTTCCTGACAGTGGCTGCTCTCCCTTTCTCCCTCCCTGCAGAGGAAGAGCCTTGAGGCTATGCTGAAAATAGGATAAGATATTCAAATATGTGCATGCGTTCACCTACAAGTTGTTGCGTTTTCGAGGTCAGCCGACTCCCAGTTTCTCAGCTGGTAATTCGGTCTAGCAGGGTTCTCAAACGTCCCAGACATAGAACGTGTGTGAGTATATGCACAGGAGGGGATATGAGCCTTGTCATATCACTACGTATGTATGATTATGTGTTTTTTGCGATCTGCAGTCAGCTAGGGGAGATTCTTATAAGGTTGCGTCACAACCTCTTTTCTCCAAGGATGGCCCCCGGGTACTGTGCTTCTCAGTTACAGTCAACAACCCATCGATTCAGCCACAGAACAACAGAGAGCCATAAACATAAACAAACAGGCAGAAAGCAACACAGGAGACCACACTGAGAGACAGAATGATCTGATGGGAATAGTTTTAGAAAAACAGAGATTTTGTCCTTTTCTGTGTTCCTGCTTTTTGTTCACTCAGTTTGTGTAAAAGCAAGTAGGTCATATAATGTGCGTTTTCATGTTTCGGTATAACCCTGAATGTCTTCTTTGATGCATTCCTGTGTGTATACCCTACGTGTCTACTTCGATGTAATGTTCATTAATATCTCTAATATATGTATTTGCCCTTGAGTGTTTACATGTGACTGTGCATGTAGGTGTGCGTACGTCTGCACGCTGATGTTATGTAATAAAACTCTGAAGGTTACCATCTTATCTTTTACTTTCTCCTTCTCCATCCCCTCTTCTTTTATAATTATCCCGTTCCTCTATCTTTTCACATCTCTTTCTTTCTGTTTGCAGTTCAGAGCAGGACCACAGTTGTGCTACATTCCTCAGCTATCCCAAGCTCAGATTAGCATACTGATTAGCTAGCCTTGTGGCTCCATCATCGGCTTCCTCCGAGCTCACACGGCTACAGCCTTGTGAATACATAATAGCACCATCCACAAACAAATGCATGGCAGAGTGTTTCCAGAGGAGGGAGCTGGTGCACAGAATACAATGGGGTTTTTTTCTTTTGTAATAGTAAATGTAATCAGTGGGCACTGAAGCTACCCACTGAGACTAGAATTTCCAACATCAGTTTATGGTATGAGCTGGTAAATTACTCAGCAGTTGTCATCACAACTGCAAGTGCCCGTCTTTCTCTGCTGGCACTTTATCTATTCCTTTCTGATTCATTCACTTTTTTGCCTCTGTCTCCATCTCATCATACCTCTTTTGTAACCTCAGCAGGGGACGTTTATCCTCATCCTCTTATCCATCCAAATCTTTTTTTCATTAGTCTCTCTCTCAGACTCCTCCACCATCTTTTCCCTTTTCTGCTCCCCACATGCATTTCTTTTCTCATGAAGGTATCAGTGAGGGTATCAAGTCATCCTCAGCTATTCTTCTCTTTCCTTCTTCCCTCTTTCTCCTCGTCGCTCCTTCAATCTTTCTCCCTCTGAAGGACCTGAGTGAGGATGGCAGATCGTGTGAAGTTGGATGTTGATTCTAGGTGACAGGCACCATATGAGTCATAGCCATAATCACAGAGCTCCGTCAATTCCCCCCTTTGGCTGCACAACACAGCAGCTCTGCAAAGCACTGTTGCCCTTGGTAAAAACAAAACATAAACATTCCACATGACTCAAGTGAATGTATACAACGTGAAGTTTTTTCTCTCACACAGACAGAATTGTTAAAAGTGCTAATTACTCTAATTCACTTACACAAAATAACACATATGCTCTGGTGAAAATCTATTCTTGTGAAGTTTTCTGATTTGCATAAATTGTCACTCTCATTCTCACAAATACTCTAATTTATATACATGAATGCATTGTTAACCAATGTATAAAAAGTGATTTTTGTAGCAGTTGGTCAAACAAAGGTGTAATAAAAAGCATGTTATCATGATCATATCAAACCTCAACTTCAAATGTGATATTAGTTGAAAAAAATCAAATAAATTGTAGAGACTGTTGCCTAAAAAAGTCTTAATCAGAATCAAACGCTATGTGTAAAAACAATGTTTTTGCAGTGTTTCTGGAATAATTTGAATAAATGAATGCTGTGTTGCAACATCAGGAGAGTAACAAAGAGAAAAGGTCAGCAGTGAAAAAGAGAGGACAAAAGATGACAAGAGAGGGACTGAATAAATTGCTGAGGCAGCATCGGGTGCAGTCAGAATAACACAGTAACATGCAGCAGTCAGCTTAGCTCCCCAATGCCAAACACATCCAAAAATGCTGGGATAAGAAAGAAATATAAAAGAGAACATAACAACAGGCTAAGTAGAGCAAACATGACATAGACAGCAAAGGAAAGGTAATCAGAGCAGAAAACATAGATTGAGGTTAGCAAAGCAAAAATGAAAACTACGATAAGGGGGGGCTACCACAACAACTGATTGTAGACTCGACAGTTGATACGGGCATTGAAGGACAGACTGACAAAGAAAAGATGATGGTAAGATAAATATGAAACAGAGTAGAACATAGACAGTGAGGAGGAGGAAGGTCAAATAAAATGGAGATGAGAAGAAAAGCGAAGCTAAAAGAGGGCAGAGACATCTACTGAGCAGAAACCCCAAAAGATTGTAGTTTTATCAATCAAAAGGACCACAGGCCAAGCCAAAAGAATAACATCAGACAGGACCACAAATAGAAGGAAAAGGAGCCAAGGGGATAAACCAAGAATGCACTGGGGTTTGAGTTTGAGAGACAAAAACTGTCAGGAAAAGTACACATGAAGTACGTTGGGTTTCCTCTGGAGTCGACCTTTTTTGATTTCAGTAGAACGTTAAGAAAAACAAAGGTTTCAGTCTCACAGTTGAACAAACAGCATTTCAGGCAGAAGGCTGCAAACAATTCTGAAGAGTGTGTTTTAGAGAGAGGATGAAGGAAAAATACAAGAAATCAAAGAATCACTATTGCTCAGATTAATAAATTCCAGAAAGGACGAGGTACTGCTGGGCGGGAGGTGGGGGGTGGGGGGTGAGGTCCTCTGGGGGGCTCACAGACTGCTGACTGAAACAAACATCCAAGTACCATTGATTGGACAAAAGCATAAGATCAATCGACATGGCCGAAGGCACCATAAAAGAGGAAAAAGACCCCCGTGCTGGACTTCTTAGGAACCAAACCCCTGACTGATTATTCAGCCTGACCTGTGTGATTGCAAAGCACACTCAGAAGGAAGGAAAAAAAAAAAAAAGCTTGAGCCATCGCAATCGCCACATGGAAAACACGTAATGCTCATCATCACGTAATAAATTTGTTAATTTCTCTACAACACCAGCATAGCTAATGTGCTTTAAGACAAGATGATTATATTAATCATTAGCTCAGTGGCTAATGAAATAGTTTGGTTTTAATGGGCTTATCATGGCTATTGCACATAGCCTCCATTTTCACACACAGCAGACCGGAGCAGAGTGTGCCAGCTGGATTTCTCCTTATAAGTGACTCAGAAGCCGTTTGAGACAGAGAAGGGGAGTGAGAGGGAGAGAAGGTGTGAGGGAGCCAGGAAAGAAGAAACAAAAAGGCATCCTCAGCCAGGAAACTAGAATTAGAGAAGGAAAGTGTGTGTTTGCATGTGTGCATGTGTGTATGCATGCATTTGCCTAATAAGGCTATCCTCAGGCAATACTTGAACTACTGCCCAGAGGAAGACTGCATGTCCAACTAACAGGCCTGGTTTGAAAATGAAGTCTGTTTTTCATACATCAGATTTTTTGTTATATACATTCAATCCTTTATAACAAGCTGGAGACTATATGACAGACACATGCCTATCTGACCTCAGTAAGTCAGTCTGACAGTAAAACAGCCCTAAGGACATAGATGTGTGTTTGTGAGAGAAAGAAAAGGGGAATTAAAGGAAGCCACATGAGACTTCATTAGGCCTCTGGCATGCTGGAGTTCATCCCCCTATCCAAAGTCTTTCCACAGTATCATAGACAGTAAGACATATTCCCCTCTTATCTAGGCTCTCTCTGTAATACTCGAGTGTTCTTGCCAATCTGTGCGTTTTTCCTGAGTGAGAGCAGGAAGTAAAATATTAGAGGTTGCGTGGGTTTTAGTATGTGCGCGCACAGCTGTCCGTCAACAGTGTGTCCCATGTGAGACAAGTGTTTTTCAATAGCTGCTGAAAAAAATAAATAAATGACACGTAGACAACTAGTGGGATCGATCAACTAAGAAAGATTGCCGATACCAGTGGCATATTTTGTTGTCAAAGCGTCCCCACATGAGTCGGTCACCAGTGTTTGTGTCTAAAGCTCCGAATATCGATAATAAGCGGCGGGACTTACCGCAGTAGAGAACCAGTAGCGCTGTCAGAAGCACCACAGCCCAAAAAGTTGACGACATTCTCGGCCAGCGACAGGCATCTTTGCGTCTTCCCAACCTTGAGACCGAAGCCATTGAACAAACAGAGCACTTCCTCTTTGAAGAGACGAATAAAAAGAAAATATAGTAATTTCACAATCCAGCTCGGCTTTTTACAATACTCATATCTCCGCATGTAATCCCCCCAAAAGACATGTCAAGATGTGACTGAATCGGACTGATTGAAAAGCAGTGATTTGTTCCTTAAGGTGGTCGGGTTGCCGGTGCGCAAAAGAGGAGGTCACATCTTCCCTAGAAATCCCATTTGGGAGATAAAGCACTGTTTATATATTCTTTCAGAAACACAAGTTGGTCACTGTGTGCGTTTAGTTGTAGAAAATTTTCTTCCTCTATTTCCGTCTCAAATTTCTGTATGGAGAGGTGCGTTGCGCTGGTGCTTGAAGATTGCCAGTTAATGCTCAAAGTGTTCAATCATCTATACCGCAGCGTCGTAAAACCTCCTTTCACCTGTGGTAGGTTCCTCGATTCTCTCCAGTTTTACCAATCTCGACGGCATAGTCCAAACACCGGGTTGAGCAGGAGACAGGATGCTATAAAATCCTCTGAATAAACGCCTGGATGAATGAAAGAGGGCTAGTGGCTTTAAAAAATAAATAAATAAATAACAACAAAAAAAAAAGTCCCTGGAGCTCACGGTTTTGGCTCGAAGTAGAAGAAGCTCACAGCATGCTTACAGGAGAAAACGGCGGATGGGGAATGGCAGAGAGACGGTGTGAGGAAAGAGCGAGAGGAAAAGTGCGCATCGTGTGACTCCAAGTGATGTTGTCCAAAGTGAAACAGTGTTTTAATCGATATTACGTCAGCTAGAAGCCACATGAGGTCGCGGTTCACAGAGAAGCTAAATGCTTTTAAAAATCGTTTTACCTTGTAAAACCATTGTGAACGATTCTACAAAGATTCATTGATTTTAGAAATTGCATACGCTGTGTGTTATCGTTGTTCTGAATCAATTATCCCATATGCTGACATAATACATCTCCTGGAATGAAACAGAACTCAAACAGAATAAATAACTGGCATGGATAGTGAACTCTGTGAAAGACTTGTATCGTATTTTTCGGTGTGTACATATACACGCATATGATTGGTCGAAACATCCCCCCACCCCCATGTACTTTTAATTGCTTTATTTAATTGTTTTATTTAATTGCTACACACAGTAGCTTTTGTTATGGGATGCTGATACCTTCTTTGCCTTTCATAGTGAGGCTTTGTCTTTTGAATAATGAGCTCATTAACAAGTAAAATGGACCCAAGATTTGAACATTTTCAGCACTTATTTCTGGTGTATTCAGTTATCTTAATATGCAAATGATTAATGAAAACTATAAGGAAAGATTTAATTTAACATAGGTTTTAGAAGCCAAGTCACGTTGCTATTTGGTAAAATGAACTGATTTAGCTTGTACAATAAACCAATATTTTATTTTATATTATCTGCAGGTAAAAAGCCATTCTGCATGTTAAGTGGCTTAGTTGTAACCTTTCTGCAGCAGAGGTAGTAATCCTGACATTCAGCTAAAGGCAATGAATGAGCCCCCGGACATGAAATTCGCCACTATTTAAGTTCTATATGAATATTGCATAAAGGGGTCAGTACAATGAAAGGAGCCAGTAACCCGTTTTGTCATGGACAGCACAATGGAGTAACAGAGGTTCAGCACCGCGGACAGCGCCAGACCCTGCCTCTCCTCGGCTATGATAAACAGGAGCGGAGCTGCAGCACCGCGGACAGCGCCAGTGCCTGAACTTCAGCACCGCGGACAGCGCCTCTCAGAGCTCCACTCTCTGGCTGCTCCTGACAAGCTGGATTTGGCTCTGTCTGCTGGCAGTGTGGCTCTGGAGGCCTCTGTGCATTCACCTCAAGACAGCCTGCCCTGCATACTAAATCTTAAGCCTGTGCCCACACCATTCCCCAGTCTCTGGGGAACAAATAGGCTTCGACATGAATTGCTCAAAATGAATGCCAGGCGTTCTTTTTAGGAACGAACAGAGATACTCTGTCAAATGGGTTATCATCTCCAGCAAGCTTCTCTAAAGAGATTCCAACTTATCCCTGCTTAGCCTCACAGCAGTAATGGGCACTAGACTGGACCTTGTGTAAACCAGACTGTAAACCTCAGTGAGTGTATTAAAGTAGTCAGTTACTGTAAAAGTCCCATCAGACCTTGCAGTCCTAGAACTCTGAACATAATTGCTCCACACACAACCTTAACTCATCATTCATGTAATTTTTCCCCAAAATCATCAGCCTCCACCACCCCTCCTCCCTGTTCCTCCACTCTCTCCATTTCATTTTGCACGGTTGGTCTTAAAAGCAGCACACTCGATCTGGGGAGTCAATTAGAGACCTGGTTGATAGCACAGGCATGTTGCCTCCTGCACAGTGTTGTGTGAGTGACTATGATGCTAACTGTACAACGAGGGAGCAACAAAGCCGGCTTATTACACACAGAAAAATGAGTACACATACCTACACGCACAGCCATTACTCTGACATACATTCTTTCAATGCAAATCATGCTCAGACATATAGCACCTGCCTATTTCTTACTTTCTGTTTCACTTGCACACACGTACACACAAAAAGCTGTTTGCTTCAATTGGAATATAATGCATGAGCTGTGGCCTACATATGTTATCCTCTTCTTTCATTTTTACGTAACATTTCTAAGACTCCAAACAGAATAAAGCACACAAGGCATGAAAACACTGACTCGGATACTGCTATTTTGGAGGATGTTACCCCTTTAGAGGCTTCAAAGTTGTACAAAAGATACTGGGTGACTCATTCTTTTGACTGTGAACCATAATAAAATATGATCTTATTCCCTCTCAACATGATTCAACATTGTGGTGCTGGTTCTGTTGACTCTCTGTGTTCAGTGGTGCTTAGCATCAGGGTCTGGTCTCCATTGGAGTTCAATTGGATTTGACAAATATCTGTGGAGTATAAATGGTGTTTTAAAATGCAGATCAGGATTTCAAGTGAAACATCCACAAGCTGCTGCCAAGTGCAACAGCTTTGAGAAATCTGATAAACACACGTCTTTGGTAGAAATATCATCCCTCATCTTAGCGGCAAGTTCAGGACTTGTGTACTTGAGAGTAGAAAAAATACTCAACAGGGAGAGAGCAGCGTATGGTTCCTGAAACAGACATAGCACAGATATAGAATAAGCAAGAAATGTGGAAGCCAAAAGGGAGCTTTGTACTTGGACTTTCCCCCTACACAGTTTATGTTGTTTTTGAGGAGGTTTTGGGTTTTTTTAACTTTATTTTTATTGTTATTTTGAATTTTGTACAATAGCAACATAAGGGACATTTGGGATACACTGACCGTAAAAAAAAAAAAAAAAAAAAAAAAAAAACTTTGTGACTAACAACTGGTTTTAGTAATGTGATGTTGAAATGAAAATTGTCCATTTTTCCCATTTATCTTGACACTGCTCATCTTAAATTCTCAATGTATGGGTCAGAATCTCCATCTCAAATATTCCATTCACAATTTGTAGCCAATCGTTAGTTGCAGGCGGTTCTAATCTGCACCATTTTTTGGTAATAGCCTTTTTACAGGCTGCTAATAGTATTTTAAACAAATGTATATCATTTTTAATTACATTATTACCAATAATATATCCAAATAGGAATTGCTTAACCCAATATCTTCACAATTGTTGAATATACATTATTCCAGAATGATACAAGTTTAGAACATAACCAAAAGACATGTGCATGATTTACATTGACACATTCTATCCAACAAGGTTGAACTCTGGACACATATTTTGCTGTAATTTTAGGACTTATGAAAAATTGATTTATATTTTTCCAGCAATTTCCCCTGCATATTCTTTTAGAAGTGGTGGACTGTTGAATTGTCCAGATATTGACCCATTCCTCCACTGAGACATCAGTTCCTATTTCTTTTTCCCATTTCTGTTTCACATCCAAAGTGTTACAGCCTCTCTTCCCCCATTAAATGTTTGTAAAGAGAAGATATAATTCTGTATTTATATTGTTTTTGAGGATTTTAATGAAATATGTCAGTCTAGATTATTACGAGTGCCACCTTTTACATAATAAATAAACCCTTGATAGCATTTGTTTCCTTACAAAACAAACAAAATAGCCACACAAGCTCTTTTTAACAATCAAGTGATATAAATATTTAACTCTCAAAGATCATGCACTTTAGAACTGTAACAAACAAATCTATATTCTGAGAAAATGAAGAAATATAAAATGACCTAAGATGGATGCATGTATGGGACAGTCATTGTTGAAACACCAACACAACAAAGTCATGGAATAAAACAGAATTTGGATTAAAGTTATTACTTTATGATTAATGTATGATAACTAAATCACCTTTTAAATTTAAAAAAACGAAGTCAGAGTTTAGAATAATCATATGTAGAAGGTGAAAAACTAAACTGAAGCAGGTGGAAGAAAGTGTAAGAGTCAATGACTGTTCATACATTTAGAGCAATTAACAAACTTTTTTTTTCTCCTTTTTATTCCAGGACCTCAGAGTTTAAGCCACTTCTGTCATTTCATACATTTCTTTTTTGAATGGATTGCCATGGAAAGGCTATTTGCTGATAACTCCTTTATTTTATTCCCTGAATATCTTCATATATTCTATTGCTTTTTGTTTTATTATTTCCACATCAAGCATTTTTGTGCTTTAGGAAGGGTTGAATCAGTTACTATTCAACTATTTTTTCTTCCAATATGTTGTCTTACAGCTGGATCTTCCCAAGTTTATGGCTGCAACTGACAGTAATCTATAAGGATATCAAGCACATTTATGACATGAAAAGAAAAACATAGAGCGGAACCGCCAGTGTCTGTGTGGACTTTACATTACTGAGAACAATTTTCACCCATGTCCTATTGATAGGTCTCTTGCTGCAGCTCTGTAAATGATTATTGGTTGTAGCTAGCACATGTTTTATTGATTCTGTAAAGATTTTACAAGTCAGTGAAACCTTAATAAGGCAAAGAGGACAAGCAGACGTTAGAATGTTTTCAGTGGCAGAAAGTAAAAGTACAAATCTGATGCCCTTACTGTGCTTGAATTTTTACAAACTCTGTTAGCAAAGTAAATATTTATTTTTGCTAAATTATTTTCATCTTATGATTAAGCAATTAGTTTCTTTTCAGAAGCTGATGACAGTCAATAATAGCGTAATCAGTGATAAAACAAAAATTAAACTGTTTTGATTGTGGATAAACAGTTGTTTTCACAGATAAATGTCGGCTTTAACCAACTGCTCATTTCTGAGTCATATGTGACAGCAAATTGAACGTCTCTTTGGACTGTCGGTTGGACAAGAAATGAAGATGAGATTATTTGAAGTAGTAAAAAAAAAAAAAAAATTACAAAGACTAATAAATAATTTGGAGACTCATTAAAAACAAAAATGGAAATGAGGGGAAAAAAATACAGTCCAGTATTTGAGATTTTATACACAAAATGTGACAAGCCTATAAAGTATGATGAATGAAAAGATGATGAAATGACTACGAACACCATAAAGAACATAGTAATATAATATAATATTACCAGAGGACCCATTTTGCAGAATGAGTTCTTTTATTTGTACCAAGATATTTGAGACGTGACCTTGACTAGGTTTTCTGCTCATTTATCTAATTCAGTTGATGTATGTATGCAATAAGGTGTCAGTGAACAGCATCTATTTTATCCTTGGGTCCTATTTTCCAATAAAGTAAATCCTAAAGTAAATCTTAACCCTTTATCAGGCAAGTGACTATTTTTAGTAATTTCCACATACATTACAAGACAGGGGCAGCAACAGTTCCAGTGAGTCAACAATCTCAGGTCCGATGTGGTCTACAGGGTCTGTAAGGTCCACCTCTGCATGAACAGTGAGTGGACCTGCTTTGTTAGGTACCATGAAGTAATGGTACTAATGTAAGGAATGATGTTCAAAGGGTTAATGTGGATGTGGACAGGGGTCTGGATCAGCACTTATGTTGGTCTAATGCAGTGATTCCCAACCTTTTATGGCTCGTGACCCCATTTTAACATCACAAATTTCTAGCGACCCCAAAACAGAGACATTTTTTGCTAAAATGAATTTGGTTTTGATCATGTAATAGTTTGCTATACTATGTTGCAAATAAACGTTAATTTTAGATGACATTTAGTCTATATAATGTATATTATTATGGACGGAGGCAGAAAAGCCAGGTGTAGATTACTGCACAAAGTGAGAATTTGATTTTCCTTGGTCAGGATATGTACAGTCAGTCCAGCTTGGATTTACAAGGCTGACAATTAATAATGAACAAACAAGAACTCAAACTATGAATTATGAAAGAGCTGCAGCATCTGAAACGAGCCTCAATGAACATTTGAAAGATAAACAGAACCATAGTGCTTCAGTTTCAGCTTCACAGTTTGTCATGTCTTTTATGGATTGTGATTGTCTCTGTTAATTCACCATATATTGTTTTATTAGTACGTTTTTCTTAATTTTTTTATCAATTACCAGAAATTTCAGGCAACCCCATTTGAATTACAGGCGACCCCAAGTTTGAAAAACACTGGTCTAATGTTAGAAAAGTGATGTTCTAATGTTCTAAAATACATGTTCCTTTCACCTTACATGTTTTTCTTGTATTTTTTTTTTATATTTACTTCTTTTTTTGCCTATGGGTAAGGAACCAAATATGGTAATTTCATTGACCTTGATTTTCTACATAATATATATATATTTTTTTTATTATTTCACAAAAGTAATAAAGTCTTGTTATGTCCTCCAATAACCCACTAAGGTTGAAATTTAGAATTTCAGAGTATTTCTATGAGTGCTCTATGAAGGGTTAATTTTATGCAGTTTTTCTTTGCTAAGGCCAAGAAATAATATTTCATCCAAAAAGTCTAAACCCGTTGACACTTTCTAATTTGGATCCAAACCACTGCTGGTATGTGGTCAGTTTTTTTTTTTCTCCTTTTTTCCAGTGCAATAACAAATTAGTCTCAACACATAAAATGACACATTTCAAAGCAGAGGATGAGCTGTGGCCATTGTGATAGTAGTAAAAAAAACCTGGTATGGAGCTTCTTCTCTTACCACTACACTGAACTTCTCAGTGTGAGAGCGTCTGAGATTTGACCTTTTTCTACGCTTCTTCTCTTTGATCCATCCAGACACAAGCTACTTCCTCTTTATTGGGCCACCGAGGAGGGCTTTGAACTTAGCTTGCCACTCAGTGATTTAAGTGAACAAAGTCTTCTTATTGGTACCACAGCAGCCTCTCTCTCTCTTTCTCTCTCTTTCTTACTGTCATGGATTAAGAGAAAGAGCGGAAACTAAGA
This sequence comes from Sphaeramia orbicularis, assembly GCF_902148855.1. Taxonomy (NCBI): domain Eukaryota; kingdom Metazoa; phylum Chordata; class Actinopteri; order Kurtiformes; family Apogonidae; genus Sphaeramia; species Sphaeramia orbicularis. The sequence continues at coordinate 28,617,859 of NC_043968.1, read as the reverse complement.
AGCTTTTTCCACTCTCTGAATATCTTCGAGACAGTGGTTCACCAAGGAGTGGAAGGAAGAAAGAGATCTCAGACTTAATGCTGGAGCTGAACAGGCTTCATAGACGGAGCCAGTTAATTGCAGCACTGATAACATGACAGAATAATAGGAACATTTCTCATTTTGGCCTTCAGCAACAACAATATCCTCTCATTCTGGATTTCAGTGACAACCAAATTCAAGATTCAGAATAGAGAAGAAAAATAATAGCGCACTGGTTTTATGACAGTGAACCAACATGTTTGTTTTAATGACAAATGGGCAATTAGAAGTATATTATAAACAAACCATATAAGGCAATATCATGGCTTTTGATGAACAAAGCGCATTAGTCTAACAGAGGGTGGCTTGATATAAACTAAGGCTGTCAAAATTAATGCATTAATGCGGATTAATCCATCATCATGATTAATCTGATTAAAAATTTGAACACAATTAACCCATCTGCAGCGCAGGATAACTTCGAACATCTCTGCCAACACATTTCAGGCAGTTTGTCCAAGTAGAGTTAGCATAGCGCGTAAACAAATGGGCAGTTGATCCGGTAGTGACAGGCAGCAGAACCAACCCATAAAGATGGACGATGCTAAACAGCACGTTGGCCCTCTGGACGGAAACATTAGGACAAAAAAAAAAACAAGACAGAACAGCTGTTTCAAGTTGTTTTGTTTCAGGTTGTGCTGAAGGTGTTCACTAAACATGTTAAGTGCATATATATTCCCTTCTTTCTTAAGTCTGTTTGCTCATGTAAAGTGAAACACAGTTAATATACAGGGTGTCCCATAAGTCTCCATACATAGGAGACATAATACATTCCATACATATATGGTTTTAACATGTATTTCTTTATATTTCTTCTTTATAGTTCTTCAGCAGTGGAGGACACGCATTGAAATGTGTTCCCGACAAAATGGCAGTCATATAGAGCATATTATATAAATGAAAACGGTTTATGTCAAGAAATGTTTATTTTTCCTATGTATGGAGACTTATGGGACACCCTGTAGATTAAAAATGAATGATATTTAATTGCGATTAATCAAAATGAATCCACAGCAACCCTGTGATTAATCTGATTTTTTAAAAATGATTGTTTGACAGCACTAATATAAACATAAAAGCATCATTAGGAGCTTTATTTTTAATTTCATGCAGCTATTGAGTCACATCTGTCTGTCCTCCCTCTGTTCCTGGAATGTCTGCTATTCACCTACAGTCTACTCTCGTTATACCGCCAACTTCCGTTCACGGCCAAATTGGCGGTATAGCGAAAATGGCGTTACAACGGGTTGCGTCCATAATGTGCATGTCTTTACTATATGATGTCTATGCTGCCTCCGTTAACCCGTTCTAATTACGTTTCTAAATAAATCTTGATTCTGTTATGTTGTAAGGCAGGGATCGGCAACCTTTAACACTCAAAGAGCCATTTCGACCCGGTTTCCACGGAAAAGACAACACTGGGTGCCGCACCTCGGAGGTGCCACGGTGGCGCACCTCGGAGGTGCCGCGCCGCGACGCTGGCGGTATAACGGTCGGGAAATCAATGGTATAAGTGTTGTTTGTGCATGGAACTGGGCTGGTGGATGGCGATAAGCGGAAATGGCGGTATAACGGCGGGCGGTTTAACGAGAGTAGACTGTAATATATGTGGTTATGAAAATACATTTTTGAAATTCTACCACTGCATACTGTATGTTGTGGATTGTTGTGTATGTATATAGTATGTTGTTAACAGTCTGTACAGAAAGTATTGGTTCTGATTATATAAACGCCTGTGTATGACTCTATGTATGTAGAACAAATTGAGAACATTAAAGAAACAGATGGACCTCTACTGTCCAAGTGATTATTAGGTTACTGCCCCCACCGATATCAATATCCTACCTACAGACCAAATGTTACTAAATGTATCTCTTACTTGATGGTTCAAGATGAGAAAACATATTAAGACAATGATGAACTCATCCATTCCAGTCCAGCATTTCACATCAACTTCCTTTTCTAATATGACGTTTACGGGAAAGATATGTGGAAAAACAAATTGTTATATTTTTATGCAGTTTATAACAGTGTTGCTAACCTGAGGCTGGTATCATTTTTCAATACAATTATCAATATCCAGTGTCTATTAAAGACAAAGTTTATTTTTGTGTTCTTGTTACATGGAGAGTTATTAATTGTAAAATGAAGAATAATTTTTCCATTCTCCAGTGCAGTGTTGGCATATTCTACCCTCTGGTGGTAACCCAACCAGCAGTGACAAAACATATAGCTATGAGATGACATGATAATAATGTAACTATTCTAGTAATAAAACTGTTTTGGTAACAATCAGATCTTATGCAACTTCTTTAATTATCTGACAGCTAGTATGGAATGAGCACATGTCATAAGCAGATGGTCATGTGTGATGTGTCTTCATGCACATGTGGAAAATAATGATGCTGACAGTGATTGTGTTCATGAGGTCAGTGTTTGGACCTCGTTCCTGTTATGAACCAAGTATTCTGCAGTGTATAAGTTGGTAAATTCCACTCTGCCTGTTTGTTCTTTTTCGGAACAAATTAACTTCTCAGCTCAGTCATTTGACTAATGGAAACAGAGCTAAGGGATAATATGCCTCTGTGCAGCAGGGGTGACTGTTGGTCCCAGGTAAACAATATGGTGGGAACAGGGTGACCCACCTGTTCCACACGCTGATCTTTTTGCTGTCACATACAAATGAATAACAGGTGCATTTGCTTGTACTGCCTTATGACTTGGCATGAGGCCACAAAACAGAAGAAAATTAAAACGGAGAGGGAAAGTTACATCAAATTCACCATTAAAAATGTGCAAGCGCTGGGTGGATGAATATATTATTTACATTCCTATGGCTGCATCTTTGCTGGCTACATTTTCTTGTAATTTGTTTCTGGCTTGTGTTTGCTATGCTCAGTGTTAATGATTCTATTTGTCAGCCTCAGTGTATGAAACGAGATATATTTTTTTAAGCATGTACTTGGACCAAGGTTATTATCGTTAACAAAAACTAACGAAATGATGAAAACTAGAATTGTAAAAACATTTTCGTTAACTGAAATAAATAAAAACTAGAATTAAAAGAAAAAAAAACAATAACTATCTGAAACTGTATTGTGTGCTTACAAAACTAAATAAAATGTATAAAAATTCTGGATAAAATTCCCTTTGTTTTCGTCTTTGTCAATGTCGGATTGATATAAAATCGATTTATTTCCCTCAAGCAATTTTATCTGCTGGCACCAAATGATATTTAACGATTTGTGGTCACTTGTGGTTTCCAGTCATCTTCTGGTCCCCACTCTACCTGGAAACATGGAGACTAAAGTTGGGAGAAAGCAGCAGAGTCCTGTCTGGGATTTATTTGAATTCGACAGAGAAGAGAAAAGATACCACAAAATTAAAATTAATACTAAAACTAAACTAAAACTAAGCATTTAGAAAAAAAACAGAAACTAATAAAAACTAGCACACCTGCTCTAAAAACGAATTAAAACTAACTGAATTAGAGAAAAAAAAGTCAAAACTAAATAAAACTAAATTATAATGAAAAATCCAAAACTACTAGAACCTTGACTTGGACATAGTGAAGACACCCTGCTGGAGTTTAACTCATTTAGACCCAAATGGCAAGTAGCAACCAAAATCATCTCCTGATGTAAAATATTTAATAACTTCTGAACTACTAAAGTTGTCAATACATGTAACTAATTGGTGTAAAATACAGTTTGTCATCTTTTCATGGTCATCAGATATGACCCATTTGGACGTTTAGAGGCTCCGTAGTATCTTCTACAACATTGATTCACCAGTAAAACTCATGAAGTTTCATAATGACAGTGGATTGACACACTTGTTTTACGTTCAGTTAATGATATGTGTGCTTAAAAAGTAACTTTTTCTTCTGTTTTTTAATATAATAGCCCTTAACAATAATCTGAACTTCCATGAACATTTACATGATCAGTAACTTATATACTGGAAAATACATGATTTTCACTGAAAAAACAGAAAATACAGAGGATAATTCATTCATTCATTTTCTGAACCCGCTTTATCCTCACTAGGGTCACGAGGGTCGCTTGGAGCCTATCCCAGCTACATAGGGGCGAAGGCGGGGTACACCCTGGACAAGTCGCCAGTTCATCGCAGGGCTGAACATATAGAGACAAACAATCACTCTCACATTCACACCTATGGGCAATTTAGATGAACCAATTAACCTATTAGTGCATGTCTTTGGATGGTGGGAGGAAGCCGGAGTACCCGGAGAGAACCCACGCAGACACGGGGAGAACATGCAAACTCCACACAGAAAGGTCCCACCCCCTGTCGACTGGTGTTGGAATCGAACCCAGGACCTTCTTGCTGTGAGGCACCAGTGCTAACCACTGCACCACCGTGTCGCCCAGAGTGGATTGACACACTTGTTTTACATTCAGTTAATGATATGTGTGCTTAAAAAGTAACTTTTTCCTCAGTTTTTTCATTTTTTTAGCCCTTAACAATAATCTGAACTTCCATGAACATTTACATGATCATTAATTCATTCATTCATTTTCTGAACCCACTTTATCCTCACTAGGGTCACGGGGGTCACTTGGAGCCTATCCCAGCTACATAGGGGCGAAGGCGGGGTACACCCTGGACAAGTCGCCAGTTCATCGCAGGGCTCATTTACATGATCAATAACTTATATATTGGAAAATACATGATTTTCACTGATAAAACAGAAAATATTGAGGATAATATTAAGATAAAATAAGTGGTGATAAATCACTTAAAGGTGAAATCTAGAGAAAAATACATTTGGGAACTGCCACAAAAGTAACACTGGGTCTTTATGGGTTAAAATGAGCATTAGAATTGGTAAAAAAAAAAAAAAAAAAAAAAAAAAAAAGGGGATTTCAGCTGCATTGGACATGGCATAGCATCAGATGCAAGATGGACTGCTCTGAGTATTTCAGAAACTATTGAGATTTCCATGCCCAATCATCTCCTGGGTTTACAGAGAATGGTCCAAAAAGAGACAATATCCAGTGAATGGCAGTTATTGAGGAGAAAAATGTCTTGTTTATGCCAGAGGTTAGAGGAGATAGGCTCGACTTGTTCAGGCTGATACAAAGTCAGCAGAAAGTCAAATAACCACTCACTGAATTACACTCAAGATATGCAGAAAAACAGCTCTGAACACATTGGACACTTTAGTAGACTCTCAGTACTGGCAATAAAGTCACCACTGAGTATAATATACTAATGTCTGCTTTTAACTCTATATGCAGCATGCAACTAAAATGATCAGAAGCCCAATAATAATTAAAAATGTAAACACTGACTGAATTAGTTCTTGAAACTGGACAATAAAAATCCATGACAGACATAATTTGTTAACTAGCAGAAATAGAACCAAAGTATTTACAGGGAAGCAAAATTTACAATGAACATTTAGTTGTTTTTTCTCAGCAGGCACTACGTCAATTGTTTTGAAACCAAACATATATTGATGTCATAATCATACCTAACACTATTATCCATACCTTTTCAGAAACTTTTGCCCGTATGAGTAATCAGGAAAGCAAACGTCAAAGAGTGTGTGATTTGCTGAATGCACTCGTCACACCAAAGGAGATTTCAAAAATAGTTGGAGTGTCCATAAAGACTGTTTATAATGGAAAGAAGAGAATGACTATGAGCAAAACTATTACGAGAAAGTCTGGAAGATACTATTAAAGAAGAATGGGAGAAGTTGTCACCTGAATATTTGAGGAACACTTGCGCAAGTTTCAGGAAGCGTGTGAAGGCAGTTATTGAGAAAGAAGGAGGACAGTTAGAATAAAAACATTTTCTATTATGTCAATTTTCTTGTGGCTAATAAATTCTCATGACTTTCAATAAACTAATTGGTCATACACTGTCTTTCAATCCCTGCCTCAAAATATTGTACATTTTGCTTCCCCACCCTGTACATAACATTTCTGTCTTACTGTGGAAACTTCAAACAATTATCATTTAATTCAGTTTCAATCCAAGCAACTTCTTAGAAAAAAAGGTAGGATTTCAAGCAGTATGTATAATTCTTTTCCTTCCTTGTAGTCTACATATGATTAGTAGACATACTTTAGTGAACATAGTAGCTGTTTGCAGCAGGACATAAAATTGGACATAATCTATACAGTAATACAAAGGTTTAAATTTTTAAAGCAGCGGTAAGATTTTCATTTGTGGGAACTCAATGGAAATAATTTAATAGTGTAATACAAATGTCAGCGTTCTGGTCCATAGTTTAGAAACATCACAGCTCTTGTTTGCCCTTCACTGCAAAAATTTGTAGAGCTTAAGCATACAAAGCATGCATCCGATGACTCTATCTGTATTTGCTCTGGGCTGTTTGTGTGTCACCTAGTGCTGACCCTTATCATGCTGGATTGTAGATTATCGCCATAGTGATGGAGGAGCTGCCCAAGATTCAGACATTTTTGCTTGCAGGAGGGAAATGCACATATTGGTCAGTTCGTATGTCTATATGTCTGTCTGTCTGTGCATTTGTGCTTTAGCCATCACATTCCAAGCATTATTGATATCAAACCATGACCAAATGACCGTCCATATTCTCGACTCGACCTGATTTGTTTTTGCCAATATTAGGCCAAAGTACAGCTGAGACATAGGCCAAAGTTCAAAAATAGATTTTTTGCAATTACTTCCATCAAAATCATCATATCAACTTGAAACCAAAGCCAAATTGTGTATTTTTCCATTCTGCATCCAATGGTATGCATCATGACATCATAAGGGTCACGCCCTTGTTCGCACCCCACGGTAAATATTAGTGGGGGGGGGGGTATCAGTGAACTCAGTTTTTTGAAATTTCAAATGGCTGTAATATCGCCAATACTCATCCAATCATTCCAAAATGTAACACCCAACATTTCTGTTTCCCTTCCCATATGCCAAATTATGCAACTCTAGGTTGTGTGACTTCCGGTTGCTATGGTAACATATGTAAAATTTGTTTATCGCTAATAACTTCTCTTCTGTTTGTTGCAGCAGTTTCAAACTAATGCCAGATAATTGGAAATACAATTCTCTATCCATTACCTACCTCATTTGTCACACGCGTATATACAGATTTTGAGTTACTGGCATCTAAAGTGACCAGGGCTCAAGCGCCCAATTTGCATGTTCACAAAACGGCTTCTATCTTGAAAACTAAGACGGATATCGACTAACTTTGTATTTTTGACTTATAGGAAATCGGATATGGTCTTTCATTTGGTACCAATTGTGTTGACCTTCGATGACCTAGAAAGGTCAAACTCAAGGTCATGATTTTCAAAATACCCAATTTTTGACCGTAACTCCCTCAATTTGGCAGATAGAGAAAAACAACTAGTATCAGATAATAAAAAATTAAAATATAGGCCAAGGTTCTCTTTCAAAGGCCTCCGGCAAACACACTGCGTATGACAGTTTCATCCTTCTCTGTTGCTTTAGTCGTTTTTTTTTTTTTGTTATTAATTTCTTTTCTTTTTTTTTTTTATTAGTGATAGTTAACAAGACAATGTGGACAGAAAAACAACAACAACACATAAACAAAGGGAAACTCAAACAATTAAACAAACAAACCAAAAACAACAACAATGACAGAGTATTAACAAACAACAACAACGTCATATTACAAAGAAAAAGATCATAAATGTAAATAGCAACTAAACCATATAGCTTGGTTAGGGGTGATAGAGAAAAGGGGAAGAGGGGGGTGTAAATGAAAGTGAGAAAGAGAGAAGGGGGAGTGAGGGGGAAAATAATAATTGTTGTGATAATACAAAAATATTTAATAATACCAGTAGCCTAATTTGCTAGAATTATTGTGGCAGTGGTAGCGGCGGAGGCAGTCACAATACTACTGGTTAAATAATTTAATATTTGTAACAATGTATTTGTATCAGATACTATCTGTTTTGAGTTTATATGAATCAATTTAAATTAATATGGCTTTGGTCATAGCCATATAGCCATATTAATTTTTTTATTAATTTCTGACAGATTATAAAAAAAAATAATACATACACAGACAATGAGCTTAAGTTGTAAGTTTTGTCACTGCTGCACATTGTATATCATCCAAAGAGGTTGTGTTTGAGAAGGAGCGTGTTTTTCTAATGATCTCCATTTGTATGTACTGCATGGCACTGAATCTTCTATTAGAATAACTTCTCTTCCCCAATTGCAAATGTCCCTGTATGTCTCTCCCCCACCTCAATATTTCTCCTCCCCAATCCTTGCTAAGTAGGATTCCACACAGCATCCGTCACAGCTGGGCACTGCAGGTAGCCTATTTGCATAGATTGTTCAAGAATGGTAATTGAATGGGGTGCTCTCAGAAATCATGTCGGAAATCATTTTGTGTCGCTTTGTTGTGAGTATCGCTCTATTCATGGAGGATGAAAGCGGTTTTATTATCCCATTACGGGGCCTATGTCGCAGTGACGCAACGGCCAGCGTTTCCTCTCAATGCTATGTTTTACTGGGGGGAGAAACTTTTTAATAGGATCCCGACAATGACAATTATCTGCAGGCAATTCTCTTTCTTGTGAACGAGGCCCCATTAATTGCATTTACAGACTCTGAAATGAAGTATGGCAAATGCTTTAAGTCAACGACTCCCAAACTAATTTGCATGGTAATGAATATATTTCTCTGGGAATCTGAAATGATCCCATATGAGCGATTTGGAAGCGAGCTATGAGAGACTTGGAAACAGAACTCTGGGAATAGGAGGTGAGCATGAAGCAGGGCTCTAATCAAAGCTATTGTGTGTAAATTTCCTGTTGGTTTAAGTCTTCCAGGCTCAGGCTAAAGCTTGTAAAAAGGAACCATTTATTGAAAAGAAACTCTTTACAGAAGCTTAACTGATGGGTATTGTTTTTTTTCCTCAGTGAGATTGTGCCTTGGTAAAAATAAATCCCTTTCTGAAAACATGATTGATTTCTAAATGGGTTAAGAACTTTGAAAATTAGATGACAAACAAAGCGCTAAGATTTATGTGTGGAGGACAGGAAGTGCTTTTCTATTTCATTTTGCAACCCTGCTTTGGGCTGTATGGCAATTTGCTAGCTCATCATCCATATTCGATCAGAAACAGCCACCTTGTAGTGTATTAGATCAATCCCAGACAGGCAGGCTTCAGTCTAATCTCTCCTTAACCTTCTCCTCCTGTGGTAGTCTGTTCCTTCAACCCCTTTATCTCCAGTATAAGTGAACATCCCTGAACACTGTGCTCAGTCATTCCTTCAATCCCTCTCAGTACTGTTTTTTTTTTCTTTTTTCTCCAACCTCTATACCCCACTCTCTCTTAAGTTTTCCCCTCATACTATACATCCCCTTCAGACCATTTCCATTCTGTTGCTCACAGCGTTCTCCTGCAGCATTTCAATATCCACACTTAAGTCTCTGCACTCTCCAGTTGCCCCTGGCCTCTACTTCTCACCTTTTCATATTTTCTGTCAAACCCCAGGCCCGCTCTTTTAGATTATTTTAGATGCCTCTCATGGCGAGACTCTACCCTGGCCTCTGCTCCAAACCTCAGACCTCTTTAAAGACCAAACTCTGGCTCACTCGCTCAGGCTTAGTCTTTTGCACATTGTAGCTTCTGTCGCCCTATTTTTTCCTCAAACCTAGGACTAAGGAATGGCAGACAAGCATGAAGGGCAGGGATCGGTATTCTCAGAAAAAAATACAAATTGACAGGCCTGAATCCTCCTGGCAGCTTTATGGATTCTCGACGCAGTGTTGAGCAAGAGGCTAGTGCAGCCATGCGAGACCAGCCGCTAGAAGGCTAAATATAAAATAACCCCAAAAGAGATCCAGGGATATCGGATATATGTCCGTACTATCTAACCATCTCAGTCAGCTTGAATAGGAATATACAGTAAAGTCAAGGGGTGATAGCATACACTGAGAATTATTTGTTGTTGATATGTTGACACAACCTAGCTACAGAGGCTTAGACAAAGTTGGACTTTACAAATAGGTCATTTGTTTAACAATGGTTGTATAAAATCACATAAATCATGTAAAAATAAAGTAATTAGATGTGAATCTCTGTAACAATCAGTAGTGTAGAGCATGCATGGGATAAAACATTATACACTGTTGCGAATAAATTTGGAATAATTTTGTTTTCAAACACATTCCTCTTTTTAATTACTGTTGATACACATTTGTAATCACCTTTGACCTCATGCATTGATTACATACTGAGTTCCAGTTACACTTTACCTAATGATGTAGTTCCCCATAACAGTCTTGGTCTACAAACCATTTTTTTGTGGTCTCGGTCTTGTCACAGACTAAACTCATTTGGTCTTGGTCTTGTCTTGGTCATAGTGGTCTCAATGGGATTTGTACAAAAACTGTAACATCACAGAATAGTATCATTATTTATTATTACACGCCCTCTTCAAATGCAACCATGCAGATGCATCTATTTTAAAAACATGTTACACTGTATACATGTTCTCAACAGACAATGCCAGCCCTCCACAGTCCACTAGTGATGTAGTTCTTGAGACTGGTCTTGGTCTCGAGACCAATTTTTGTAGTCTCGGTCCTGTCGCAGACTCAACTCATTTGTCTCGTTCTTGTCTTGGTCTCGATACCCTCCTGTCTCAGCAGTGTCTTGGTCTCGGTCTAGCCGGTCTTCACTACAACACTAATTTTGCCTATAAATAAATCACATTGTCACTATAATTTTATGAGAAGAGGCAACAATATTGCATTCCAGCTTTATGAGTAACAGTGTACCTGTATGTTAAATAGATGGGTAAAGTAGAGTACACTACAATAATACATCCTGCATAAAAAAGACACCTACAGAAGAGAAGGAAAACACCTGGCTCAGTTGTTTTCAGGAGGAATTCATTAGGTATTCCCAACATAATGCAGTAAAAAAATATGGGCAGCATGTGACATATGTTAAATATGTGATCATTTCAACCACTCATATATAGTAAAAGGTACAAACATGATAACTATCATAAGTTTACTGTCGTCGGTGAAGAACCTCTGGGATCGGTTTTGACTTAATTAACTGAATGATGCATAATGATAAATAGAAAGGCAATGCATCATTAAAATGCAGATTAAAGAAAAGTGAAAGTGTCCGAAAATGCTTTTTTACTGAAATCTGAAGTTTCCTAATGCCTTAACTGGAAATTAATTGTGCCAAAGGCTGAACTACCGACCTCTTGAGACTGAGCCATAGATAAGCAAGATAACTAGTTTGCCAAAAGCCAGTCAACAAATAACGACTGCCAGATTTTTAAGTGGGTAAAGGCTCCGGGTCATTTATGATCAAATGTTCCAATGGCTCACTGGGAGCCAAAATAGGACACAGAGGCACCAGTTTTAGTTCCAATGGCCGCCCGTGTGGCAATGATTTAACAAGTGCAGGATTACTGTACTTGCAGATAGGGATTTAAATTAACACCCACCAAGTGCCAGATGTGCTAATGGTTACCTACTGCACTGCTGGGCAAATTTATCAAAACAGCCTAGGAATAAAACACTGTTGAGGATTCACATACACACACATATTTTCCTGTTCTTTTTCTGATTGGATCCAATGCTGACATTTTTTTTTCTGACCATAGCCATTTAGCTAACCATCGATCTGTAACAGACATAAACACTGACCAATCAGAGGCAGAGTAGAGCCCATGGAATACAGATGTGAAGAAAACTATCAACCCAACAGTGTGCAGCCATTAGGTTAGATACATAACTTTTTTTGCTGTAATATTGGAAAGAACTAGGGATGGGAATTGTTAAGAATTTAACGATTCCAATTCCATTATCGATATTGCTTATCAATTCGATTCCTTATCGATTCTCATTCGGTGAGGGAATAAAAGAGTACAAACGGGTGTGTTTGCATTAACTGTCTTTTATATTTCCATCTGCACAGAAAATATAACATATACAGTATGTACAAATAATAATAACAGATGGCGCAGGGCCGGTTCGGAGGGGGGGGGGGCGTACAGTGCAAGTGAAACTAAAGACGCTTTACTAATTCCTCTATTGCCACATTTCTACTACGTGGAACTGGTTCGACTCGGCTCGGCTTGTCTCCCGTTGTTGTGCACCTCATTTCCTTTCCCTTCTTACTTTTGGAAACTTGTATTTGAGGAGTTGCAATGTTTGTTGCCCGCACCGGAACCGGAGCCGGCCCGGCATTTACTCTGCCGCTACATTCACAAGCGCCGCTAAGTAGAGTATCAAATACGTGACATTCCTGTAAATGAATCACATGCTGTGGACAAATGTTTGACGATATTGGAGGGATTCCACCCTTTTGAAGACATGGAAGCTTTGCAAGTGTCCCAAGTAAGTGGACCTGGTGTCGTCTTTTTAGGTCGTTCCTGCCTCAACGTCATGTTGGCTACGTTCTGACCAAAACAATGCAGCATACGTGTGATGTCATCGCGCATGCACAATGAAGGCAGAATCGATAAGCAGAATTGTTAAGCAGGCAGGCAAACGATTCCAAGGAATCGAGCTACTGGGAACCGGTTCTCAAAAAGAACCGGCTCTCGATTCCCATCCCTAGAAAGGACCCAGCTAATTTGTAAAACAAAACCCTTCCTGTTGTAGGCTCACCTGCTGCTGTTCCGTTTTTGTTTTTTGTTACGTTTACCTTTTTCTTTTTCCCTGTTTCCTTTCCTTCTGACCAGCTATTTCTTTGTTCTGGCCTCATTGGTTTTGGTTTTGGTTTCTTTGGAGTGCTTGTGCTTTACTTTTGCCTTTTTTATTTATTTCTAGTAGTTCTGATTTGCTCCTTTGGTCCAGGTTTATTAAGTTTGTGGCACCGTGGTGAGGACCTCACTCTCGATTCATGCAAATAGGCACTGGGACATTTTAGTGCATGTTTTGTAGTGACTTCTGTTGTGGTGCACCCCAGGCTAGTGGGAAGGGGCACATACCCAGTAGTCTGCGCCCCAGTCTACTGATCTTAGTTTTCTATTATAGTTATTGGAGTTTTAGTATTGTGATAGCCGGCCTTTTAGAGTATTCCCAGGATTATCTCTGGACCTGCTGCGGTGGTCCTGCCTCTCTCCTGCCTTCATCATCATCACTCACTTATCCTCAACTGCCTCCATGTGTCTCCCCATACTCCCCCCTTCTCCCCCAGTCTCTATCTCTATCGCTCTCTCTTTAATCCCAACTGGTCAAGGCAGATGGCCATCCTCCAGGAGTCTGGGTCTGCTCGAGGTTTCTGCTGTTAAAGGGAAGTTTTTCCTCGCCACTGTCACCAGTCACAAGTGTTTGCTCCTGGAGGATTCCGTTGGGTTTCTGTAAATTGGCTTAGAGTCTGGTTTTGACCAACTCTATATATAAAGTGTCATGAGATCATTTTTTTGTTGTGATCTGGCGCTATATAAATAAAATTTGATTGGTTGAGTGATTTGATTGGTTTTCCCCTGTAAGTCGCTTTGGAAAAAAGTGTCTGCCAAATGCATAAACATAAACATAAATATATTTCTGTCAATAAAATAATTGTTCTTATACCTAACTTATGTTCTTTTTTTCCCTCTGCAGTTCTAGTCTTTTCTTTTTATAGGTTTATCCTTGATTCATTTACATTGTTTCAATAAAAATATTTACTTGATCTACTGTCTCTGCTTCCTCAGTCACGACCCTGTGCCCTTATATTTTTTCATCACACTGCTTTATTTTTCAGCTTTTCATATCCTGGGGTGCAAGTCCGCAGGTGGCATTGTTGGTCCCTCCTCAGTTATCTCTAGTCCCGCCTTATTTAATGTTGAAAACTCCACTCCTTGCCACACATGCAATTTATTATATGCTAATACATTCATATCCGCTGGGCCCTTTCAGTTTGTATTCTCCATACACTATGTGGACGTTATTATGAACTGAAAGCAGTAGGACACATTGACTTCAGGTGTTTCATACTTACAGCTCACACCAAGAAGGTTCCGGGTTCAACTCTCAGTCTGTGTTGCATTTACCTGTTTTCTCTGTACTATGTGGGTTCCTTTTGGGTTCTTTAGTTTCCCCACCATCAGAAAAAAACATGATTATATTTCAAACCTGCAGCAATGGGAAGGTCTACACCCTGTAGGTGTGGAAGGGAGGGGTAAACATATTTTGTTAACAGAAGAATGCACCTTAAATATGATTATTAATAGTCTGTAATTGCTTTTCTCAGTTATATGTCAACACTCTACCGTAGTAAAATTTTGGAAAAGGATGGGCTACTTTTTAAGCACATTTGCCGACAACTTTAAAGCAAAATGTAAACCCAAGCAACATATTATACAGGGTGCATTAAAAAAAAAACTATACATTTTGAAACATTATCCCCAGTTCTGCATTTGATAATTTTTGGAATTTTCTTTTATGGACGTTGGTAGGTAGGGAATTAGTGGATATTCATACAAATTTACAGAGCCAGGTTAACCCTAACCCTAACCTGGCCTGTCCTCAGTGACATTTTCAGGCCTAAACAAGTTGAATTAACTTTGAAAGGGAGGAACAGCTGCCATGGGTAAACAAATGAAATTGACATGGTGGCCAAAGTGTTAATGCTGTAACCTGGCAATTTTGTGGAAAACAAGATGGATGCCCATTTTCCCCTCCCATGAACTTTGATTGAATTTAAATCCCACCGCTACTTTGTGCAAACCAGTTTTAACTTGGATTGCGGAATTTGCCCCTGCCAACTCATGCATGAAAACCTGGGTCTGTAAATTTGGTCAAATATCCACCAATCCCCTACCTACTGACATCCATAAAAGAAAATTCCAAAAATCATCCAATGCGGAACTGGGGGTAATGTTTCAAAATGTATATATATATATTTTTTTTTTGGATACACCCTGTATACTTCATGTCTGTTTTTACCTTCCCTCTGTGGCTGGATAAAATTATTTGTGACACAAAAATGTATTACAGTGACACATAATACAGTAGAAATTAGCTGGTGGATTTTTTTTTTTTTTTTTTTAAATTTAACCCTTCATGCACGAATTATGAAATTATGAGAACCTTAATCAAATTTTTTTCCTGAGTGTTTTTATCCCTGTTTAGGCATGAAAAAAACAATGCAATTTAGAATTTTCTTCTGAAAAATAAATTAAAAAATAAAATAAATTTTAAAAATAAAAAAAATAAAAATAAAAATAAATAATAATGAAAAAAAAATTCTTATGAGCGTATTTTTCATGAAGTTGCAAAAATGTCCACCCAGCTGGACACCGCACGTTTAATTTTTGATGCACAGAAACATGTATTTACTGATAAATTGTGCGAAAACTATGGGGAGGGCTTGTGATTCTAGGGGTTTATGCTCAGGAGAGATCTAGATAATGTTGCCAATTCATGCCAGAAAAGATATGTAGTGCCTTAAAACTTTAATAAAGATATGTGTAAAAAAAAATAAAAATAAACAAAACAAAAACAAAAGAGAAAAGAACAACAAAATCCATGAATATAAAGAGAACAGCTGTAGAATAGCTGTCCACTGGAGGGACCACTATGCATGAAAGGGTTAATTTAAAAAAATGTTTGTTTGTACCAGTCCCCATGGTCATTATCTGTTTTCAGGTGAGCTTTTTTAAGACTTTCCCTTGCACAGTCCTAACCTGTTCCTATATTATACCAATACAGGTTGACAGCCAAGCAATATAAATGCATGGCAAAACAGTCTGCACAGCCATACTGTGGAGTGCAGCAGGAATTGGCCGGCTCCCAGCTGACTAAATAAAAATCTGGTTTGATCCAAGGGACAGGCATCACCACAGAGCCTGTGTGTATTAGCTGTGTAATGTGAAGAGGCGAAGGAAAACACAGGGGAATCGTGCCATAATCTACTCCACCATTCAGAGTACCTTTCTCACTCAGTCCATAATACCCCCAAATGGGTTTCACTGCCCAGGCTCAAAGCTGGCCAGTGAGCTCTGGAGACAAAGTCCCATTCTGATGAAAAATGTCCAGCTGCAAACAATGCAACAGAGATGCACATACACCTTGAAAAAACACACACCCAAGAAAACAACAAAGTGTCTGTGTCTGGCTGCGAAGTAATTAGAGTGGGCTGAGTTGGTAAGTATCGCTGTTGGCATATCAGTCTATAGAACACAGGCACCGGTTTACTCTCAAATTACCTGCCAATGCCTTCTCTTTCTCCCAACCACAGACACAATGCACTTGTGAGACAGAGACAATAGGAGATGGAGGGAATAAATAAAACCATAATGTTGCAAGAAAAAGTCTGGCGATCATAACTGAAGGAAGGAGACGCAGCCAAGAAACGGCATGAGATATCTGAGGAATGACAGGCGCTTAAGGAATGGCACCAAGAAAAAAGAAAGTGGAGAAGCTGCACACCCCCACTGTTTATTTTCTGTCTGGTAATTACTGGAATGATTAATGACCGCTATCAGGGGTTTTCATAGCATGAGAGATGATCTTACAAGAGCTGTGAAGTTTGTTTGAGCTGCTGTTAAGTTTTGTCATGCCTGGATTATTGACATTCATGCTGTGTCTGCCCAGAATTCACAATCCTGTCATAACTGAAAGGACGCTGCCCTTATGAAAGAAGACTGAAGGATGCAGTTTGCATAATGGCTCAATATTTCACAAATTCTTATGGAGAAGGCTATTAAATTCACAAATTTTAGTGAGAAAACAGTCTGATGCTACTGTTTGTTTCTGCCATGCTAGCACAATTCCCTCCTGCAAATATGGTGATTATATCTTTTCTGCACCAAACCGCAGTGAGCCACTGTGTTAAACTGCATTGTGAGCTGTGATTTGCATTCAGATCCTACTCATACGCGCTTTTGTCATCAATCTCTTCCGAACACATTATCTACCATTAAAGAAACAGACAGATGAGATTGTATCATTTAAAGAACAGTACAACTGGTTCCGCAAGATAAACACAATTTTAGCTCAAATGAGCCATGGTTTTGCATAATTTCATTCAGTCACAGTCAACTAAAATTCAACATCCTCTGCAGTTTCCTGTGTACTGCTCTTTTTCCCCTACATTTGAGTTTTCCTTCAAATATATGGAAATCAAGTGAGAGTTTAAGATTCATTGTTTGCTTATGTGTTGACTCAATTGTTTCCTATTATACTGTGGTGCAGTGAACCTAAATTTTACAGCAAATGAATGGAGTATCTGTCAGTTTAGCCTTAACACATAGCAAGACCCACTAAAAAAAAACACACACACACTTTTAATGTCGTCATTTTCTCCTCAGGGTTGTGTTAGCTGGTGAGTATATCTACTGCATCCTACTCAGTACACAGCAAACACACAGACTGCCTCATTTTCTTCATTTCACTTCTGTCCCTCACTCTGCTCCCTGTCTCAAATTTAATTATTTTCTTATTTAACTTTCTCCCGGAGTACAATATTTTTCTAATCTCTCACTCCTGTAATTCGTCTGTCATCTTTCTCTCTGTGTTTTAGATACAATGCAGGGAAACAGACAGCCGGCAGAATTGATACCTAGCAAATGCATTTGACATTTATATAATTGAGATTTCATGATCTGAGTTGCAAAAGTAAACACAATCATAACCTGTGCACAAGAAGTGATAATTGCATTGATAACACTGCCTTCATTACATGGTTTGCTTAAAATGTGAAGCATCTTGTGGTCAATTATTTTCAATACTAAAATGACCAGAAAGAGATTCAATGTGGAGTAGCTTCAGAAAGAGAAGTGAGGGGAAGACTGTGTTTTTTTTTGGCTGAATTCAGTATTAAATGTCTTGGAAAAAATGGCTTACTACAACTTTAATTAACAAGAACAAAAACACATTGCCATGCTTTCTGCACATTCATTGTTTTCATCAGGTGAAAAGCTCAATGGGTTGATGCCAGAGAGTGAATATGAAGTTGATGCCAGTCAGTGACAGACAGTTTATCTGACTATTTTGTTTCTGTCAACATTTGTTGCTAAGTTGCCAGATCTTTTTTCTTTCTTCTTTTTTTTCTGTGAATGAATGGATGATTTATAAATCCAAGTTAGCTTTTTTTTTTTGTCAACTTTTACTTAAAAAACACATTGAAAAAGTGATTGATGTATTCATTCAGCAGGTTAATTGTTCATTTAATGAACCAGCTATTTCACTCATGAAAGACGCAGCGTAAAATGCCACTGGCAATGCAGCCTTTTCCCAAATATCAATCATTTCACTCCTATCAGACATTTAGTTGAAAGAATCTGTCTCATTTCCCTTTTTACTGATACAATACAAAAAGGAATTCTTGATGGCAGGATTTTGTCTTAGCTAAACTGTGTGCTGCAACACTGTCACTACCTGACTTGTTTGTTTATATACCAATGCAGGAGCTTAGGATGAAGACTGTCATTCACATTTCACCATCAGATGCAGGCTTCAGTAGGTTAGCACAGTCAAAGTGACAAGCCTGCATGTTTGTGTGTGCGTCCCCAGGTGATGCTCCAGCCTTTCTCAATCTGTAGGTGGACGTCTGATAGGATTCTTCTTCCACCTCACTTGGCCTTGTGAATGTGGCTTGCGTGGGTTTATATATGTGTGTACCCATCAGGGGATGTGTGCATACACCTGACAGCAAACCTGTGTATGGGTTTTTTGTGGCTGTGTATGTCTGTCCGTGTGATAGTTTGGCTTTGTGCATGCCTGTCAGACTGTGGATTGCTTCTGGGTGTGAAGAGGGACAGTCTCCAGGCTGACAGCCCACGGAGGGAGCTGTTTGGGGGTGAGATGGTGTGTGGGGGGGGGAAATTTTGCGAAGGTGTAAAGCTTCATAATGGCAAAGTGGAGCGAAGGGCTCAAGCTGTCAGGCGTTTCTCTTTTTGCCTATCTGTCGTTTTCTGTCCTTCACTACTCTCTCTCTCTCTAATTTTGTCTCCACACCTCCATCTTTTTCTCCATGTCACCTTGCTTGTCTCAAATCAGCAGTGAGTGCTGCATCTCCAATTCTGCCTTTTCTCCCACAAATAATTGAACACAAAGAATTTCTGACAAGTAAGAAAGGGAACCTGATAATCTGTTGCAGTCGTAATCTCTTAAAACTCTTTTAAGCTCTGCTGTGTAATGAGCGATGACCTAAAATAAGCACAGTACCAATGCTCAAATCAATATGCTGAAATTAAAGCCAGCAGTCGGCAGCAACCCTGTCATTTCACATCCAAAATAATAAGAAAGTGTGTCACTGTCCAAATACTTCAGGAGCTTACACTCTAAAGCCTTTCCTGAGCCAGGAACCCACAGTGGGAGGAAAAAAGTATTTTTGAAAAAAATCATTTTAAAACCATAACCATCTCTCCTGGATAGAGCTTACTGGTAAAAAAGCTCCCTAATCATTACTCCACAGTGCTTGTCACCAATCACCATTTCAGCCCTTTTTCACCGGGTGGCTTTTTCAAACCTCCAAAACCCCCCGCTAAGAAACCAACCACCTGCCTTCAGTGCAGTTATTACCACTGTTAAAACTATTATTATCCCGTCATCATCCACAACGGATTGCAGATTGTATCGTCCCCTATTGTTTCACCTTGTCTGTGTAGTATTGGATGAAGTGAGTTTTAGTATTCGTTATACTAGTGCAGTACCCAGTCAAACCTCATTAGCAAGGGGTTTGACTGGTTTGACCTCATTAGTTTTCTTCTGCAGCTGACTGCCTTATTGATGTCAAATTTCTCTAATGTCTGGTAAAAAGGGGAATTTGGTTGAAATACATATATTCTGCTGCCAGTTGGCAGTGCAGCACGGGTGAGTCACCCGCAAAATCTAAGAAATGCATTTTGGATAGTCAAAATGGCCCTGATTATTAAAAAGAGACAGAAAAGAATCCTACAATAAAACCTAAAAATTTCTAAACCAAATGTCTCCAATTATCAGTGTGATTGTGATCAGATACTATGTTTAAATCTCATGGCAGGTTTCAGCTCTGGGTATGCATGTTTGGAGTGTGGGCAGTAAAATAAACTGTCTTACATCAGGCCCACAGTGACTTCATATATGGATCCTCTACAGCAGGGGTCACCAACCCTGGTCCTCCAGAGCTACTATCCTGCATGTTTTCGATGTTTCCCTCTTCCAGCACAATAGGCTTATCATTTGAATCAGGGGTGTTGGAAGAGGGATACATCGAAAACATGCAGGATAGTAGCTCTGGAGGACCAGGGTTGGTGACCCCTGCTGTACAGTTTGCATATCATTCCAACATCAGAGTGGATGATGTCCTCATTTATAGCGGGCACGTGCACATTTGGACAGCAACACTGTAGTACTATCAGTACTATCCAACCATAGCTGTTAGGTGAGAGGATGATGAGCATGTACGTAGAACCAGTACCATTCTCCTGGCCAAGGGAATATTTAACCTGTACACCACATGATGTTAGTTAGTTAGTTAGTTAGTTAGTTAGTTAGTTAGTTAGTTAGTTAGTTAGTTAGTTAGTTAGTTAGTTAGTTAGTTAGTTAGTTAGTTAGTTAGTTAGTTAGTTAGTTAGTTAGTTAGTATCTACATTTCAAAACAACAGAAGAGAGAAATAATGAAAAAGGCTCAGGCAGAAGCAAAGCTTGTTAATGCCTGCCTACTTTACAACTAAAGCTACACATCATATGGTATCAAGTTGAAAGAAAGAAAGAAAGAAAGAAAGAAAGAAAGAAAGAAAGAAAGAAAGAAAGAAAGAAAGAAAGAAAGAAAGAAAGAAAGAAAGAAAATTGTATTTTTTTCAATTCCAGCCATAACTCTCAAATATCGATGCACATAATGCTTTTTTGAACATAAAGGAAGTACATTGCTTAAGTTTTAAATTAGCACTATATTCCACAGTTGAACCCCTTCAGAAGAAATACATCTTCTTTTCTTTTAACTTCTGTGTTAGTTTTTTGTAACACAAATTTGCATCCATCTCTCAACTCATATTTACTTTCAGACACTATTTGAAAAAAAAAAAAAACCTTTTGCACACAATCTGGTAGTGTTTTGTTTTTTGCTTTAAATATCATTTGCATTGTTCTATAATACACCAAGTCTCTAGACTTCAAAACATTCATTTATTCATTCATCATCTGAACCCACTTTATCCTCACTAGGGTCACAGTGGTCGCTGGAGTCTATCCCGGCTACTTCAAAACATAAGAATTTTAAAATAATGGATTAATATGATCATAATATTCTGCTTTATTTATGATATTTATGGCTCATTTTTTTTGTGAAACAATTTTAGCAGTTGAGGTTTTAAAAGTAAAAGTAATGTGCACCTAAAGAACTGTGAGTGACTCTTAGCAGCACAAGGGCTGTACAGGGGAACTATTCTGTCTCTGTGAACGTTGGATTTATACTTCAACTCTGGAAGGTGTGTTATTCAGATAACACACACTACATTTTCTGTTTTGAGGTCAGAGAAGTTTACTGGTCATGTTCAACATCTCCATGTGGTAAACTCAATGGGCAGGAGTAGAATAAATAAAGGCATTGCATTTAAATAACCACTGTTTTCAGATGCTACATTTAATAAACAGCTGATCATTTGCATGGTGGTGAGATATGACTATTTGATGAATCACACACACGCTGTCATAAGATGAGCTGATTGACTGATTTCTGCCTGTGCTGGTTTCAATGATAGATTGATAACTGAGGGGCAATAATTTCCAGATGGCTGTAGCTCAAGACTGTATTTGACATGTTTGACATGAACATTACCAGACATACTTTGCTGTATTTCTATGCACTGCAGCAGGGCGGATGGTGCAAACTGTTTAATTTCCTTAACAAGGCTTCTTTAGACAGAATCAACAGACTTTGTTGCAGCAGGTTTACATTAAACTTGAAGGCTGTTCCCCAGGAGACTCACTAACCAGTTCCATGCAGGATGACAAAGCACAGAAAAACAACTTAAAACAACAGCAATGGGCAATGGTAGGAAGCCACAGCTGGTTGTTTGCATCAGCAGCAGTAGCTAGAAGCTGTGTTCTACAGGTACAGCTAATTGGATTGATTTAAAAGACGTCATTAGGGATCAGATCCTGTATAGGTAAGTAGAGGAAGAGATATCTATACGTGTGCATTATTATATTTAAGGCGTAAAAGTGTAGTAAATCAAAGCATGGAAATAAAGTATAATAATGGAAGAAATTTGTATTCTTCATGATTTAGCTACAAATGAACCTAATTAGATTTTACAACATCTTGTTACAGGTCTAGTATTGACAGCTTCCGCAGCCTCTGCAGCTTCTGGTGTATGAATATAACTGAGCCGACAGAGGATGAGTGGTCACAAATGATGCAGTGCAACAGACAAGCAGGCAAGGATTATTTTGTTTTGTCACATTCTGACAGTGGTCCATGACTGACTATTGTTACAACCCAGTCTATGCTGGAAACCCTGGCATGGCATGAAAGAAATGACTTTCCTCTTTCCAAGCTCGGAGTTCCCAAGAATCACCTTTAAAATGTTTATTTAGCATCAGGGAGGATTAACAGCAGAAATAATTCACCAAAAATAACCATTCATTCATTCATTTTCTGAACCCGCTTTATCCTCACTAGGGTCACGGGGGTCACTTGGAGCCTATCCCAGCTACATAGGGGTGAAGGCGGGTTACACCCTGGACAAGTCACCAGTTCATCGCAGGGCTGAACATATAAAGACAAACAATCACTCTCACATTCACACCTATGGGCAATTTAGATTAACCAATTAACCAAAAATAACCAAATTGTAAACTTGGTACGATTACATTTCTTATGAAACTAGAAAAGCACTCAGAGAACACAGACCTACGCCAAGGCAGATCAGTGCTGCCCCCCCGATCACCACCAAAATGTAATCATTTCTTCCTTGTGCCAGTATCAACATTTCCTGAAATTTTCATCTAATTCCGTCCATAACTTTTTGAGTTATCTTGCACTCGGACGGACAGACAGACAAACAAACACCGGCAAAAACAAAACCTCCTTGGTGGAGGTAATAATGAACTCTTCATCTGTAAACTCACCATATACTTGGCTGCAGAGGTGGGTAATCCCAGCTTCATAGAGTCAAAGTCCTGCCATGTATCGGTTCTACCTGTTCACTAAACACAGGTGATTCCGCTCATTGTCCATCTACCTGGAGGAGGAGTTGTGCTCATCAACATGGGCTGATTCAGTGAATGGTTGGAACAAATATGTGGGCAGGACTCCTACTCTCTGGAGCAGAGTTACCCACCTCTAGTGAATCTCTCTCCAGAGTCCTACCCACATATTTGTTCCAACCATTCACTGAATCAGCCCATTTTGATGAGCACAACTCCTCCTCCAGGTAAATGGGATAATGAGTGGAACCACCTGTGTTTAGTGAACAGGTAGAACCGATACATGTTAGGACTTTTACTTTATGAAACTGGGATTACCCACCTTTGCTTGGCTGACAGTAGGGATGTGACAATTAGCGGTATAACGATAAACCGCGGTAAAATTGCAGACAGTTAGTAATATCATTTCAAATCTAATTATCATGATAACCGTGTTTGATTACTGCACTTTTAGGGGAAAAAACACCCATGTAAAGATCTGCTTTTATGCCAAATATTTGAGTATAGTTTTAATTTATTACAATTTTGATTTTATATACCAATATTCACTTTTAAGTCTTTGAAAAGGTTCGTTAAAAATCTTTGTGTCATTTATGCAATAAATTATATACATTTCTCAAATCGGATTTTATATTTTTTTTGTGTTTTCTGGCCTTTTATGTTTGCATAGTAGGTTAAAGTGAAAAAATATTAGGCAGATGATATAGATGAAGTTGTGCTGAAAAAAAAGATCCCAAACATGGGTATAGTAAACATTTGTTTATATAGTATATAAAGGCAAAATCAAAAGTACTGAAAAACAGAAAAAATAGGCTCAGACCACTAAGGGTTAATACTTGAATGTTTCTGCCAGCAGAAGGTACATTGTGCCAATTATTTTATTTATTTATTTATTTTTAAATACAACTTGGTTAAATTATTTCAGTGTGTGTATAAGTACTTTTTGAACATTTTGAGCACAATTTCAATAATACTGTGATAATAATGATAACCGTGATTATTTTGGTCACAATAACCATGATATGAAATTTTCATATCGTTACATCCCTAGCTGACAGTTTTTCACGATTTCTAAATTGCAAAGCTTCAGAACGTACTTCATCTGCACTAAGAACTGTAGCTTGTACAATGTAACAGTCTACACTACACTCTGCAAATTTGTACCAAATCATCTAATGCTGGGGTGGGCAATCCTGGTCCTCGAGGGTCGATATCCTGCATGTTTTAGATGTTTCCCTCTTCCAGCACACCTGAAGGTCATTATCAGGCCTCTGCAGAGCTTGATGATAGGCTTATCATGTGAACCAGACGTGTTGGAAGAGGGAAACATCTAACATATGCAGGATACCGGCCCTCTAGGACCAGGATTGCCCACTCCTGATCTAACGTCTAAACCCCAGCACAGGTTAAAACATAGGGCACAGGTGTCATACTCTGGTCCTCGAGGGCCGGTATCCTGCATGTTTTAGATATTTCTCTCTTCCATCACACCTGGTTCAATTAAGGATCAGCTCATCATCACGCTCTGCAGAAGCCTGATAATGATGTAATGGCTTCCAGGTGTGATGGAAGAAGGAAATATCTAAAACATGCAGGATACCAGCCCTTGAGGACCGGAGTTTGACACCCCTGACATAAGGGGAGGTCACATGTGTCCATAGTGGGGTATTTTTTTCCCTTACCTACACAGCCACAGAGCACAGATCAAGATGCTCCAATTTTCTATGAAGGTAAATTCCCACAATTAGGTCAAAACATTTTCTCATCCATCTATACCACATTATTATAACTATCAAGACTATTGTATTCATTCTTTGAATAAAATTTCTGTAATTCTGGTAATTAAGCCAAATCTCTTGTCTCAGTATCCTGACACCACTTATCAATATAATACGAATATGTTCTTTTTATCGGCAAACTCTTTTCTTTTTTCACGGTTCCTAAATTAGTTCATATGCTCCAAGAACAGTGGATTTCATGATTCCATAATCTGCCCTAGAGAAAAAGACTTTTACTTACTTGTGCTTACGTGGCGTATGTGCTTGAGCTGCAGTTTCTTTGCACAGGCAGCAGGTTGGAACAGAAAAGCACACTGCAGTGGTGAATGTGTGTGAGATTTTTCCAATAAGAACACACAATTTAGGCAGGAAGGGGAAAGAAATCATACAGAATACTAGTGAGAGGCCTTAGTATGAGCTGCTGTAGAGGAAGGTGGATGTGTGAGAAGATTACATGAGTGTGGATTGTTATAAAAAAAAAAAAAAAAATCAAAGAGAACTCTGTAGTCTTCAAACAGAAATGGAGCTGTGCAGGCAAACATTCTACAAAATACTACGAAACAAGAAAAAGTATGATTATCCAGTGGTGTTACACGTCACTTATTATGAAACATTGACAACTTAATCTGGACCTTATAGGTGTGGAGAGACTTTACTTAACCCTTTAACTCCTAATGTGTCTGCGGTGCTTTTTCTGTCTGTATGATTTACTTTAAATATTCCTAAAAATTCAACCGTTTGCTCAATAAGAAAAATCTCAAAATGTGCTGATAGAATAGACCTTGTTCTGGCTATAGACATCTGAGCATGCTCAGTACACCCCCCACTGCCCCTGTAATGGGGGGCAAAACACAGAGTAGTGACTCACGATAAAAATTGGTTTGGGCTTTTTTTTTCTTTTAACAATGTTTTCCTTGTGTTTTATTTTTGTTTGTTTTTTTACTGTTGTTTGCAGTGTTGTGGGGATTTTCTTTTCTTTTTTTTAAACTGTGTTTTTATTGAGTTTTGACAGTGCAACTGTTTTTTGGTGTTCAACTAGGTGCCACAAAGCAGCTGGACTGATTTAGAAAAAAGAAGCCCCAAAACAAAAACTGCTGGGCCAAAATTCAAATACTTGTTCAGTGTGTTCCAGTTCACAGTTCATGTTAAACATGCTAAATCTATTATTAATGTTCATTCTGATTGCCTTATTTTGTAAAAACCTGTCAAACTTCAATTCTTCTCTTGTCTTTTTCTGTTGTTCCACCCTGTTTAGACCCTAAAACACACAGTAAAACAAAACCACTGAAGAAAAGGAACACAAGCACATACTCACAGCAGCTTTTATGACACGGAAACTGACGACAATTCACAGCAGCACCTTTATCAGGAATCATGTCTCAAGGTTAAAGGGTTAACTTGCATTTCTTTCACAATGCCTTAAGTTTAACTTTGTACCTATAGACATTGCAACTGTTGCAGGTTTTGGAATATACTGTATTTCAACAAGTAGTGATCTGATACTGTAGGCCAGTGGTTCCCAACTTTTTTTGGCTGGTGACCCCATTTTAACATCAAAAATTTCTGGTGACCCCAGACATTCAAAACTAAGACTTTTTTTTGGGGGGGTTAAAATTAATTTGTTTTTGGTCATGTAATAGTTTGCTATACTATGTCACAAATAATCGTTAATTTTAGATGACATTTAGTCTATATAATGTATATTATTATGGACGGAGGCAGAAAAGCCAGGTGTAGATTACTGCACAAAGTGAGAATTTGATTTTCCTTGGTCAGGATATGTCCAGTCAGTCCAGCTTGGATTTACAAGGCTGACAATTAATACTGAACAAACAAGAACTCAAACTATGAATTATGAAAGAGCTGCAGCATCTGAAACTGACCACAGTGAACATTTGAAAGATAAACAGTACCACAGTGCTTCAGTTTCAGCTTCACAGTTTGTCATGTCTTTTATAGATTATGATTGTTTGTTTGTTTTTTTTTTATTTTTATCAGTTACTAGAAGTTTCAGGCAACCCCATTTGAATTCCAGGTGACCCCACGTGGGGTCTGGAACCCAGGGTTGAAAAACTCTGTTGTAGGCTACGGTGCAGGTAGAGCAAATATTCACTCCTTCCAAATCATACAATGGTTTAGTGCAGTTGCATCTTAAAATTACTCCTATTATTCTTTTTTTTTTTTTTTTACTTAATTTGAGGTTTCAATCCTCAGCTCAGAGGAAATGTCTTAACATAAAAAGATGTCCCAGATGTTTTTGTCTCTAAGAGTGTCTGGACCTCAGAATTAAAGATATAGCCAATTGTACCCTGTTGGACAATGTACACACAAATACTCTACAAGCCACTCTAACACACTGTGGTAGACCACAGGCAAACAGCAGGGAAGTCTCAGAGTAATGGAACAATCTATCACCAGTAGCTGCATGCTGCTGCATGGTCTTAGTCAAAGGGACCCACCCATGGAGACACTGTGGCAGTGGGCTGGAAGGGAGCAACTTGAAGGTACTGATTTAGAGATCAGAGGTGATAACTGAGGAGAGGGTGAGGACGGGGAGCTGGGGGGTCCGCTGACTTTTTAAAACCAGCACTGAGACCAGTCTGCATGTGCTTAATAATTGATTTTCTGGCCTGATGGGAATTTGACTTGAACACACACATTGACCCACAGGGACTCATTTCACTGTGGGGACAGAACCAGTGGTTTGAGGGTTATGGGCATTGATTACATTCAGTGGTGGAATGTAACTAAGTATTTGTACATCATGAACATCAGTTTTTGAAACTGGAGCCTTTATTGGTCCTTCTGAACAACCAACAAAATTTTTTTTCAAATATAATTTTCCATGTTTGAGTTTCAATTTTGTATCATATTTGATACATTGGGTCTCAATGCTCAAATGTTATTATTTTTGAACAAACAAACATAATATAACACAAACATGTCTAACAAATTGGTCATTTCTTTTCAAAATTGTCAAAGTTCTTCCTTCTTCCTCATTAATGACAGTCTTTTGTCACTGGAAAGGCCTCTGGTGAACGAATCCCTCCCCCCTGATGGATTATCTGTGTATTGCATGTATCTAATTGTATACATCAGGTTTTTCAAGAACAAAAAATAGCACACTGATCTTGTAGAGGGCTTCAAAACTCATGTATCAAATATGATACGTTTGGCGTTATAAATTTTCATGTATCTGTACTTTACTTCAGTAAAAATAAAAATGCATACTTTTTACTTTACTTTGTTACATTTTACAGAAGTTATCTGTACTTTATACTCCACTACATTTCTACAATTTATGCCGTTACTCGTTACATTTTGTGAACACAATTTCCTCAGGCGCAGACCCAGAAGCCACCCCATATAGACCTGGTACAGATCACGCACAATAAGTACGTCAGTCTTTAAAATACACATCTAGTTGGTTGTAATTATTACAGCTTTGACATGAGCAAAGGCAAAAGTCAGTATATCGTAAGTCAGTATATCTACATTCTTGATCAAAATGCCACAGCCCAGACATTGAGACAACCCATTGCATGAGTACTTTTACATTTAATAAAAATATTTTAAAGTAAATTCAAAATGAAGCACTTAGTACTTTGACTTAAGTAAAATTGTTGATGTAGTACTTTTACTTTTACATGTTTATTTTGCAGGATATCTGTACTTTTACTTAAGTACTAAGCTTCAGTACTTCCTCTACCACTGATTACATTATGGGAATCTAAATCTGTTTCAACTTTACCTCCTTATTGGAATGAAATACAGATTCCCATACTGTAAATTGTTCAGTTTGAGGGTACAGATTTGTTAAGGTTCATCATGATACAGATCTCCAAAAATGAGTCTCCTAAACATATGAAAACTCAACTTGTCTTCTTCTTTGTCTTTAGTACTGTGTTTTATGATTATTTTGTGATTTGTAAATTATTGATGCTGTAGCACAAGGAAGGCCTATTTCCTTCAGTGTCAATGATTATTGTATAAAGGCTTTAATTAATTAATGAAAGTTTAGAAAGTTTCAAAGTTTATAACGGGTTTATGTAAAATAACAAACTCTTTCTTAAACAATAAATGACAAGAAATGCCACAGCATCTGGTAATATATTCAGTTTCATCCTCAGTTTAATTTTTTCCTCCTCAGGTTTAAAACTTTCAACCATTTCATTTGATCTAAATATTAAAATTTACATGTGACCTATTTTCTTAAGACACCTTATCAGACAAAGCAGAACAGCAATGAAACCGTAACCAGGTTCAGGTAAAGATGTGGCTATTCTAATACATTTATATAATAACTAGACCAGTTTAGAATTAAACTATTATAGCAGTAGAAATATTACTTTCTAACAGTGGGTTAACTGAAGTCATTATCTAGATGTCAAAAATACTTCTTGTAGGTTTGATCTAGTGTCATGTCCATGTTCTTCCTATCTTTTTATTTCAACTGGACGTCTTCTTTGCATTTATTACTTCCTGCCAACCCTGTAATGCTGGAAAGAAAATAGAGCAGATGTTGCAGGAACATTGGAAGTATTGCCTTGGACCATCACAACACAGATGCATAAAAGCAACCACTTTTACCTCAATTAAATCAGGCACACACGTGGAGCTGTAGAAGTAAAAGTAAGCCTGATCTCTCCAGACGCTGATATGCCTTGATCCAATTCAATCTTGAGCTCCTTTGGACCCATGTGCTGGAGACATGTGGTCAAATCATCAAGGAAAATGAAATTAGAGGAGATTTAATAGAGCTGTATCAGGCAATGAAGAAAGCTATCGTTGGATTAACCCTCCATCCGTCGTCCAAATGGAGACAGGTGATCAGGAAAGACATGTCCTGCAGGTACAATTAACAAGAATGAAAAGTGAAGAATTGAAAACGAGCACACACAATCACACAGTGAAAAAGACACAATAGTAAAAACCCAAACAGCAGCACACAAATGTATTTCAACAGGAACCTAGGCAGAACAGTGTAACTAAAATCAATGATCTACCCACTATAAAAACCAATACATACACACAGCATAAAGGTCATGATGAATTCCAAAAGCACACATGCAGGCAATATATAAAACATACAAAATATACCATCTACGTATTTCGACATCTGCACACGAAAAGCACATACGCAGCTGCAGGTACAAAAAGCGTGCTCACACAAAGAGATTCCAACTCCTTAAACATTCATACCACGAATGGACAGATCGATTTCTAACCCGGGGATTCAATAGTAACCACATTAATCCACCACTGGGCACAGTCGGTGTGTCTACCAGACAGCCACTCAGTCAGCCACTCTGCTGCATGGGAGCCGTATTGGTTTACAGAGAGAATCCGAGTGAGAGCGGGAGAGAGATGGGCATAAATGAATGACTACAAAGCTCCTTAAAATGTCACCATGTTCCTCTGCCTGCCCTTTGAAAAGATGCCTGGTTATGAGCATAAAATCAAACTAGTGCGTGAGACCAAGTTCAGGTAATTGATATACTCGACATATCAGGGAAAATCTACTGCAGACTGTGTTTTGAAAGAGCTGTTTTGCAAAAATGATATATTTATGTTAAAGTGACTCAAGCACTATTTGGACTGGATTAGTTTTACATGTGCACGAGGGATGACGCCGCTTCACCACCGGTAATATAAACGGCCAATTCACACAGGATAAAAAATATCAGTAAACCTAACACAAGTAGGAGGGATACATCCATTCACACACTGCCGTCCCCTCCTGTCCTCATGTGCGTATGACGTTGCATTCAGATTAGGCTTGAGTGTCCAAAATACAAACTACAGCCTGGCTCGGGCTGCATATTTCTGTCCGAATCCGACCCATGCCTGACACAGTTGCGTCCGAACCAGACAGGCACTTCAAAGTTTGTGTCTGAACCCAATCAGTTAAATCCAGTTGTTCCCATATTTATGTTACACAGCGTGCGATTTGTCAAAAAAAGAGAGGGGGGTGTTTTGTTTTTTTTTTGTCGGAGCGGGTGGGGGGGGGCAGTTATATATGTGGGGGTGCGGTCCATGACTAACATAACTAACGCTGCGTGAAACGAAAGTGAAACTTTACATACTTTCAAAGTTCAACTGCTGGTTCTATTCCTCTGTTATACAGCGGATCTTACACGAAATTTTCACAACTTCTAACCTGTATCCACTGGACCCCCTCCACTGCTCTATGGGCCCCATGAATTTGTCACATTTACCCCCCCCTTTACGGCGCCCCAGTGCATGGGGACGTTTACGAATTCTGAGACTGCCGACAGTTCAGTTCAGGTGAACGTTAGTGCCAGTAATGTAGGATATACAGGGTGGGGAAGCAAAATTTACAATATTTTGAGGCAGGGATTGAAAGACAGTGTATGACTAATTAGTTTATTGAAAGTCATGAGAATTTATTTGCCACAAGAAAATTGACATAATAGAAAATGTTTTTATTCTATGTGTCCTCCTTCTTTCTCAATAACTGCCTTCACATGCTTCCTGAAACTTGCGCAACTAAACTACTGGTGTATTTGCACTGGATTAGTATTACCTGGGGTCATTTTTCCGGACCCTTTTACTGAAGGTAAAAGTCGCTGCAATCTTGACTGACATTGTGCGATAATGATTACTGACGTAGCACATTCGGACGGGACTAAAATCTCTGGCAATTATTACTTTACCCCACATACCTATGTCAAACCAATCCCGTCTGAATAGGAATACTGGCTCTATTCAGACCGGATTAGTTTTACATGGGCACATGGGGTAATGCCACTTTACCACAGGACATCAGTAATATTAATGGCCAATTCGCATGGGATAAGAAATATGCGTAAAACTACCACAAGTGGGAGGGGTAAATCCATTAACGCACCGCCGTCCCCTCCTGTCGTCATGTGCGTATGACGTTGCTTCCTTATTAGAATATTGATATTGTCTATCAACCGGATGATTTACCTACTAACATTTTTTGTATTAGTCACATAGCCCTGCTACATTGCTTAGCTTACCTAAAGCAATCAGAAGTCACGTGCCTCTAAGAAGTACATCGGACCTTCTTTGCCTCTGAATCGTGTTTGTCGTACGCTAATTCTGACAGTACAAAAGGCTTCACGCACACTTGTCTGATTGCCTGCTGGAAAACTGAGTGCTTCTTCAAGAAAATCCACAAAAACATCATGTAAACAGAATAGGACGGAATATCCACACACATTAACTATTGGTCTATTTGCATGAGATTAGTATTACATGGGGTCACTTTCCTGGACCCTTTTACAGAAGGTAAAAGTTGTAGCTATCTTTACTGCTATTGTGCGGTAATGATTACTGACATAGCACATTCGGACGGGACTAAAATCTCTTGGAATTTTAAGTAATCATGTCTGGATAGGGCTTATGACTGTAAGAGATTATCTACTGTTTGGATAATCAGCATTCAGTTGTTTTTTGTTTTTTTTTAATTTTCTGCTGTTACTACATTGTGTGGCGCATCATAGAACAATTTAGTCATTAACCCTTTCATGCATAGTGGTCACTCCAGTGGACAGTTATTCTACAGCTGTTCTGTTGTTTATTCATGGGTTTTGTTGTTTTAGTTCCATATCAGGACTCTTATGCTTCATCCAAAACACTGCAATTCATACAATTACTGTAACTTTGCTGTTCTTGATAAACCTGATCTGCAGTAACATGTTTTAGTGTAAATCAATTGCTAATTGGTGTTAGACTGTAATTAACAAACAATTTTTTTTTTTTTTTTTTTTTTTGCATATCCTCCTGAGACCCAGCAATGCATTTTGTCCTCTGTAGGGGACAAAATTTGACAGTTTTACTTTAAAAATGCTGTCCATTACAAAGGACATTCCATTAAAAAAAATCAATCAATAAATAAAAATAGTTTTAAAAATGTATCTGAAAAAAACTGTTGCATTATGCAGTTTCCAATCAAGACAATTTTTTAATGTAAAAAAGCTATATATAATGTAAATAAGCTATAAAGCAATATTATCTCCATGAAATGACTAATAACTAATATTAGAGTGTGATAAAATGTGAGAAAAAAGTAGCAATTTAGCAATTAGTGACATTAAAAATGCTTTTATTTCATAGTTTTCATACAGTATATCACTTTCTGATGATGATTTTTGTATAAATGTTTCTTTGCTTCTAAACTTAAATGCATGGTGTCCAGCTGAGTGGACATTTTTGTAACTCCATGAAAAATATGTTCATAAAAAAAAACAAAAAAAAAAAATCTATTGCATTGTTTTTTTCATGCCCAAAGAGGAACAAAAACACTCAAGAAAAAAATATTGACTAAGGTTCTCATAATTCGTGCATGAAAGGGTTAATCAATGTTTTTAAATATGCTCTATAATTAGGCCTAATTTGGCTTTTCACCACAATATCATGACAAAGAAGTTATATTAACCCAAAGCAGCCTGTTCTGGACACCGAGTCCTTTTTTGTGCTGAAATATGACCACATTATAACCACATCAGTGTTAGAACAGAAATACATGTAATCTCAGCTAACTGGGTTTCTAACCGTTTTGGATGCCACTAGTCTGACTCACAAGAAGCAGTTGTTGAAATAAGTCCACTATTTAGTGACTATTTCAGTCTCACCTCCCAGTATTTGCATGTTATCATTTTCCAATTCCACTTTGCTAGGTACTCTGTGGTGTTTTATTTAGTGCTTTTTTTGTTTTAATCCATTTTAATACTAGGACCTTGCCTGCCCACTCGCAAATATTCCATCAAAACAAATTCTACCCCCACACTCTCCGCCAAGACGCTGTCACTGCATCCTTGGCTTAGCGTCGCACCCAAGGCAATTGTGATTGGTTTAAACAAATATAAATGAGCCAGGGAGGTTTTTTTTCCACCCATTCCAGAATTATAATGGAGCAGTGTAAAAAAACAAAGTGTAGCAATAGGTCTGTCTAGACTGCAAAATTACAAAACCAGTGGTAGTAGAATGAGATCATAAAACACTCGGGTATTGTTGATCATTTTCAGACATAATGGCACGGTCAAGCGGTAAAAATGGTACAAATGAGCAAAGTCATCGGAAAGACATAGAAACAGAAATTCTTTACATATTATGGTGATCATTAGACAGTTTAATGAGTCTGTCAGTATGCTGGAATTTGGGCAGACATGTTAGCAATTATTCAGATCAAAAGCAGTTCAGGATTAAAACTTGTACTGGGATGTAGTGATGCCTCATTTACTAAAAGTACCTCAGATAAATACTACCCATCTCAAAACCACACGTCCAAGATATAAATCTAATGAGATGGTATAACACTATGAGATTGTTGGGCAAGATAAAGAAGTTGGCTTTTTTATTATCTAATAAAGACCCAAATATCCACCAGGGACCAAAGCCATCAATTCATGTGAAATGTTTAATAACTTTAAAACCACTAATTCTGTTAATATGTTGAAAAATTTGGCATAAAATGCAGTTTGTCATCTTTTCATGGTCATCAGATATGACCCATTTGGATGTTCAGAGGCTCCGTAGTTACCATGGATACACCGTCATCTTCTACAACATTGATTCACCAGTAAAACCCATGGAGTTTGATAAACGATAGTGGATGGAGACACTTGATTTATGTTCCGTTAATGATAGATTTTCTGTTTTTTCTCCGTTTTTGATATAGTAACTCTCAAATGTAATCTCATCATGATCATTACAGTATATGATCAGTAAATCAGAGAACAGAGGCGTCCCTGCCTATCTTCAAGAAGCTCCTGAAGACCCAGCTCTTCCGAGAGCACCTCCTGTCCTAGCACTGTCAGACATTCCATTTTAAATACTCTAATAAGGTTTTTCCCAGGATTATCACAGACTTTCCCAGGATTATCTCTGGACCTGCTGCGGTGGTCCTGCCTCTCTCCTGCCTCCATGTGTCTCCCTCTACTCCCCCCTTCTCCCTCTCTCCCCCAGTTTCTATCTCTATCGCTCTCTCTTTTTCTCTTTCTTTACCCTCTCTCTTTAACCCCAACTGGTCAAGGCAGACGGCCATCCTCCAGGAGTCTGGGTCTGTTCAAGGTTTCTGCTGTTAAAGGGAAGTTTTTTCTCACCACTGTCACAACTCACAAGTGTTTGCTCCTGGAGGATTCTGTTGGGTTTCTGTAAATTGGCTTAGAGTCTGGTTTTGGCCAACTCTATATATAAAGTGTCATGAGATAACTTTTTTGTTGTGATCTGGCGCTATATAAATAAAATTTGATTGATTGAGCAATTTGATTGGTTTTTTCCCTGTAAGTCGCTTTGGAAAAAAGCATCTGCCAAATGCATAAACATAAATTAAATATAGGAAAATGCCTGATTTTCACTGAAAAAACGCAAAGTATAAAGGATAATTTTATCATATATGGCAGTATTTCCCAGCCTTTTTTGGCTCGTGACCCCATTTTAACATCACAAATTTCTGGCGACCCCAGACATTCAAAATGGAGACTTTTTTTTTTTTTTTTGCTAAAATTAATTTGTTTTTGATCATGTAATAGTTTGCTATTCTATGTTGCAAAAAATCATTAATTTTAGATGACATTTAGTCTATATAATGTATATTATTATGGACGGAGGCAGTAAAGCCGTAAAGCAGTAAAGTGAGAATTTGATTTTCCTTGGTCAGGATATGTACAGTCAGTCCAGCTTGGCTGACAATTAATACTGAACAAACAAGAACTCAAACTATGAATTATGAAAGAGCTGCACCATCTGAAACCGACCACAATGAACATTTGACAGATAAACAGTACCACAGTGCTTCAGTTTCAGCTTCACAGTTTGTCTTTTGTGGATTGGGATTGTCTCTCTCAACTCACCGAATATTTTTTTATTAGTGCGTTTTTGTTTTTTTTTTGTTAATTTTATCAATTACTAGAAATTTGAGGCAACCCCATTTGAATTCCAAGTGACCCCACATGGGATCCCGACCCCAAGGTTGAAAAACACTGATGTATGGTGGTAAGTCACTTAAGAAAGGTTAAATGGAGAGAAAAAAAATCATTTGGAAACTGCCACAAAATGAGAACTGGGTCTTGATGGGTTAAAATTGTTTGGTATTCAACAGGCATGTTCTTCTTGTGTTTTCCATTTAATGTAAATTATTTTGACCAGCTGTGGTTCCCAATGGCTTTGCATTGCACTACAACAAAAGTACAGCGACAGTTAACCTACATCATTACTGTTAGAGTAGTAAGTATCACAAACTTACCTCTTGTCCTACTGAAAAAAACTGTGGATTTCATGAAGGAGGACAATTTGAACAGCCAATACCAGCACACAAGTTGTTGGCAAGCACCTTAATGAACCCATTACAGCCAATACCCATTTCCCTGAATGAATTCAAAGAAAGCCCACTTTGCTGGACAGCCCTATCTACCCTCTCTCTAAGCATCCCGTTTATACCAAGCAAATATTCTCTCCCAAGCCCTGGTGGTTTAGTCTCCTTTAAATAAAGAGGAGTTGATGCCCTGACAGGCCCTGAACTGGTACAAGTTAGGTAGCAGCTTTCGTTAAACTTATCTTATATCATCCTGGTGTAAAATATGTTACATTATAATAACAGGAGAATAATAATATGACAAAAAATCCATCAATTTGAGTGTAATTTGATGTTGTTTTTACCACAAGGTTTAAATATCATACTTAAAACTACAAGAAATACGTTGTGATTGCAAACATCCAATCTATTTGAGGGTTGGAGAAGAGTTGTCTTTTACTTTAATTTGATTAGACACAAAAGGAAATCGCTGATATTTAACCATTTCTATCAGAAATTACATAGATTTCAGAATGAAGTTTGAACCAGCCACTTGTTTTCCTTGTTTGCAGTGTTGCTACTGCTGCTTTCTGTCTCCCCCTTGGAAATAGCCCTAGGAGATTTTGCAAGCTCTTTTTGTTATTGATTTGAATTAAGGGGCTTCAAAACATGGTTAAATGGATTTTGATTCCAGCATAAATTTAAAAGAACCAATTGCTTTGAAGTGCATTTGAAAACACGAGCAAAGCTGCTGTTTGGGATGGATTACACTTTAAGATCATCAGCTTTACTGATATGCATGAGTGGACTTCCACTATCAATGTGTGTGTGATTTAGTTTGTAAGGATTTGCATGTTTCTGTTTGTGTGGGCATAGCTTGTCTCTTGTGTCCTTCTTATAGCATGGAAACTACTGAATCTGTGCCCCATGGCTGTGCAGGAAATTTAACCTACCAGATGCATGCACCACAAAACACACACACCTCTGCCAGTGATTCCCACCAGTGTTCAATAACTTTCTCCCTCCCACTACCTGTCTGCATGTTTTTGTCTTTCCTTAGGGATCTTCACATTCTTAATTCATGCTGCATGAAACATTTAGTAGCACAGCTGCTCAGCACTATTTCTATCCTTAATCAATGTGAGGTAGTAAAGCAAACAATGCACGATTCATGAATCATTTCCTCCACTGATTCATCCTATCATATACTGACTGGAGACAAAACCACAGTCACGACAACATTACTAATATGGAATAATGTGCAACTCCCCTGAAGCTAAATGGTAGCTTTGCAGGTGTTTACTCAGATTAGAAAACAGCAGTCATACTTCTAATGCCTTCAAACCACTTTAAAATTGGAACAAGTAATAAGGCTCCTGCATTTCATATTCACACTTTTTTTTTTTTAATTACGAATGTAATAAAGACTGTGGTCACATTATGTGAAGGTAATTTCTTATTTTCATCCTTTAAAGTTATGCTGATGAAAACTGATTTTTTTCATTGTGTATTTAAGTGACAAAAGATAGTAAAAACACCAAAATAAATCATTAAGTGAACATTCATGTTTAATTTAGAAATATGAAAGGAAAATGGAACTCCTCATACCTCATAATCGCCAGACACATAATGAAACTTAGCAATTAAAGCCAGTTTTTAACAACCAAAGACAATTGCGTTCAATTTGTTCTGGGCTATCTTAAAAGAAGGTGGTGTTGGTAATCACTTTAGTCAATATCAAACATGAAAATATAAACACTGGACTTTGTGAGTGCACATGCCAAGTGAGAAGTTGTAATTACTCCACATTCCACTATAATGCTTTTGCAGGTGGTGTTTTTCTGTGAGACAATTTGATGACCGCCGTTATCTGAAATTGTCATATTTGGCTGATTCATGTGCATATAAAGTAAAGAAGCGCCACATTTGAGATGGAATAGTGAATGAATTTAGTTGATGCCGTCCCCCAGGATTCCTATCATAGCAGGTTTGTGTGATTGGTTCCAGCCCAGCGCTGCCTGGACCCATTTAGATAATAAAATGGCCTGCAGTCTCGGGACTCATACATACAGATGCAAATGCAGCGCCTGCACACATGCACACACAAATAGACACATGTAGATTAGATAGAGGACAATATATCTTACAGGCTCATGTACACAAAAACACACAAAACAACCAAACTGGTTTATCATCTGAACTTTAAGAGCGGGTGTGAATCAACAGCAGTCCACGAAACGAGGCTGGTGCTGGCTGCTTCCAAACTTACTGTTCCAAACTGTTACAAATGGTGGATACAGCTTAGGTTAAGGGCACCTCTCAGGACCAGCCTGTCTGGAAATCATTTCCCCTGTAGTACTTTAAACAGTAAAAAAAAAAAAAAAAAAAATACAATTCTGTCCCACTGCTAGTATTGTCTGTTGGAAGGTGAGAAACAACACTGAAGACTCATGAATCATTTTTAATCTTGTTAGGAGCATATAGGATGACCTTTCTCGGTGTGTCTGTGTTTACCTGCCAGCCGCTGGGCCTATTGTGCAGTTTATAGGGCATGTAGCTCCTACACACTGTCAGTGGAGACTAAGGTCAGACTGAGTCATTTTCTAAACCACTGGGTGTGTGACTGGCATCGTGTGTGCAGAAGTACTGTACAGCAGCATGATGCCGGGCTCACATTTACAGTCCAACCAACAGCAGTTAGGAAAACTGCAAACCAGATACCATTATCAAAACAGGATAAAATGGAAGACGTAATGTTTACAGCAGTAGTTCCTCATGACCTCATTTTAACATCACAAGTTTCTGGTGACCAGAGACATTCAAAACAGAGACTTTTTTTTGCTAAAATTAATTTATTTTTGATCATGTAATACTTTGCTATACTATGTTGTAAATAAACACCAATTTTAGATGACATTTAGTCTATATAATGTATGTTATTATGGACGGAGGCAGAAAAGCCAGGTGTAGATTACTGCACAAAGTGAGAATTTGATTTTCCTTGGTCTGGATATGTACAGTCAGTCCAGCTTGGATTTACAAGGCTGACAATTAATACTGAACAAACAATAACTCAAACTATGAATAACTAGCTAACTAGAAGCACTCGGAGAGCGCAGACCTCCGCCAAGGCTGATCAGTGGCCCCCCCTGTGGGCCCCCCCACGCCAAGGAGGTTATGTTTTTGCCAGGGTTTGTTTGTTTGTTTGTCTGTCTGTTTGTCTGTCCGTTAGTGTGCAACATAACTCAAAAAGTTATGGACAGATTTTGATGAAATTTTCAGGGTTTGTTGGAAATGGGCCCCCCCGTGCCCCCCGTGCCCCCCGTGCCCCCCTTGCCCCCCCACCCCCGATCACCACCAAAATTTAATCATTTTTCCTTAGCCCATTTCCAACAAACCCTGAAAATTTCATCAAAATCTGTCCATAACTTTTTGAGTTATGTGGCACACTAACGGACAGACAAACAGACAAACAAACAAACAAACAAACAAACAAACAAACCCTGGCAAAAACGTAACCTCCTTGGCGGAGGTAATGAAAGAGCTGCAGCATCTGAAACCGACCATAATGAACTTTGAAAGATAAACAGTACCACGGTGCTTCAGTTTCAGCTTCACAGTTTGTCATGTCTTTTATGGATTGGGATTGTCTCTGTCCACTCATCACATATTTTTTATTAGTAAGTTATCATTATTATTATTATTTTTTTATCAGTTACTAGAAATTTCCCATTTGAATCCCAGGTGACCCCACATGGTGTCCCGACCCCAAGGTTGAAAAACACTGGTTTACAGGAAACTGTAAACCAGAAAGAACTGCATTTAATGGCCTGAATATATAGTTGTACTTTTTTCATCCAGTAATGTACACCAAAGCAATTATGGCTGGCATTTTGAAGATTTAGTCATTGGCAATAGTACACTCCATCAACTTGAAACTACATAATGAGGATGCATTAGACTTTTTGCCTTTTCAAAATGGAATTAAAAATAAAAATCTGTGCTTGTTGCTTTTGAACATCTGTACTAAAGTGTGTCTTTTCATGATGCATAAGTAACAACAGATGGCTGAAGATTCTGCTTTGTGCATGACAGCTATTATTTTTAAACACTCTAGGCAGAACAAGAATCAGACCCATAGCTTTACAGGTAAACACCACTCGCATACATCACCACATACCGTATGTACAGTACATGGTCTCCACAAAGAAAACTGTATGTCAATTATACACACCGAGATTTGACATTACATTTTCCATGACATTTCACTAAAAGCTTCCAGTTGTTTCCAACAGAAACCGGAGTTTCAGGATGTTATAATCAAAGCACTTAAAGACAGGACCACTGGATACAACTGTGAGTAATTACAATAAAACACACGTTCTCCAAAGTGGTAAGAACAGGTAATCTTTTTGCTATTTGAAAGACGCTCCAAGGTACAAGTCTATAAAATTTTAGTGGACAAATTTACTTCAATTACCACATTTATCTAGTACGGCTACCTGGAGTTCTAGTCCAAGTACTCAGCCTGCAAATGTCTGCAACATAATATACATATTTAGTTGTGAATTATATCTTTTTAACATTTGGATGGGCAATTAAAGTCATCTGTGACAACAATGACTCCTCGTATGTTACACAACCTGTGTAATGTAAGTTTTAGTCCATGTCAATCTATTCTAAAATTGCTAGAAAAGTACATTTAATTCACTTAAAGGTGGGGTGCAAGACGTTTTCCTGGAGCATTTTTTACTATATTGCTTAAAATCCCCTTCACATCCCAATTACAACCAATTAATTAAATGCTCTAACACAAAAATTTTACAAAATGTAGTCACATGTGGAGCGGACAGCACTGAAAAAACACCACCCAATCATTTTGAGAGCCCACTTGAAATGATTGAACGGTGATATGTCTATCAAACTCAACTGCCATTTGTCCCTCCCCCCTCTGTGCGTACCCCTCTTAGAGCATGAATCGTGCGTTCTCAGAGGTTTGGAGCACTGGTACAGGAAACAAAGCCAGAGCTTAGCTATATTTGCTATATTAGGATGGAAAGTTCACAGGTAAACCATTTTATCACCAATATAAATCAGTAGGAAATGTAACGTTAGTCAGATAGGTATGAAGTGGGGCTGTTCTGTAAGAGCGGGGGTGTTGGAGGAAACTGAATGAGGTATGCATGGATCGCATTTTTGTGTTTTATTTTGTCCAAATAAAGTTGTATAATTGAAACTGAGGAAAATCCAGCAGGAAAGAGTACGTTTTGGGTAAGTTTTAAGGAATGGTTTTGACATTGATGATCTGATGATAATATGATAATAATAACGTTTGTTGTATTACTTCAACATGACCTCAAATATATCTTTCTGTTTCCCTTTTACATATATGTGCGTTGTAACATACTCAGATGGAAGTGCACTATTGGTTTTAGTATTTGAGAGTCAGCTTTATTTGCAAAGTACGTACAAGGAATACAAGGAATTCTTTGCTAGCAGCAGTTGTCAGAAAAAAGCTCTACATGCATATAAACTCTATATGCATAGGTAATAGAGGTATCAACTTATATACAACAATAGTGCAATTTATTGTGCAAGTTTGGACAATTGAGGAAGAGGATCTCCCTCTTTACCTACGATCCACAGACTCTGTTGAAACTTTTAAAAAATATCTAAAGACACTTTTGTTCAAGCCGATTGCACTTTATGTATTTATTGCATTTTAATTATATTTTAATTGTATTTTTATCATATTTTATTGTATTTTTAAATGGTATTTTCATTGTATTTTAATTGTATTTTGCACTGTAAAGCACTTTGTGACTTTCTGTCTGTGAAAAGTGCTCTATAAATAAAATGTATAATGTATTTAAATGTATTTTTTCGGAGGGGGCCGGAGTTGGAGCCCAAACCGGGGCCGTATGGAGCTGGAGCCAGACTGGAGACGGCGAATTGAAAGCATCGTGCATGTGAGTACTCTGGAGGCGTGGCTTCGGGGGGGATGTCTGCAGAAAGGGGTTTTTAGACTTTTGAATTGAGTATTTTCAAAATGTAGCTTGCTCGAACCATTTTTCTAAGATCTCGTACCCCACCTTTAAGGTACATAATACAGGCTACCCATGTACATATACTACACTGTTGTCACAAATCAAATTATATTTACATTATAGATACAGTCAGCAGTGACGTCACAGCTGGGAGCGGGGAAACCTGAGGGGGAAAACAATCTTTCCCCTCTGTCCACTATAATGTAAAAACGTGGAATTTCAACTTGTTTTGCTAACGCTAACAAGTTGTCATGACGTACTTTGAGTCACTATTGCCTTCTGACAAGGATCAATATATTAAAAATTAAATCCACTGGGGTTGGACTG
This sequence comes from Sphaeramia orbicularis, assembly GCF_902148855.1. NCBI lineage: Eukaryota > Metazoa > Chordata > Actinopteri > Kurtiformes > Apogonidae > Sphaeramia > Sphaeramia orbicularis. Next base: position 28,575,242 of record NC_043968.1, on the reverse strand, counting down.
TTGTTCATACATTTTAAAAGACTGGGCCAATGATCCAACTCAGTGGACTGAAGCGTCATTTCCAGACATCTTCTGCTACTTAATCCAGACACCTGGTAAGGGACTATCTCACTTCTGCTATAGATATGATGAATTAAACGAAACATTGTGATGGCCGTGCCCACAGCCACACAAACAGCTGCAGCAGCTACACTCACAAACACCACCACCACATGTTGAGTTGTGTTGAGCTGCAGTCATTTGGTTTACACACAACACTCATCACTTTTCCATTGACCCTAAAATTGCGCAAATATAACTTGTATATAAAAATTAGCCTAATGGAAAAACAACAATTTCGCCAAAAGTCTCATTTTTCGACTAAAAGTTTTGTGCTGGCAAGAGGTGGTTTTTCAGGCATAGCGCAAATGGTATATCACGTAAAACTGTAATGGAAAGACCTTTTTTCACAACTAGAGTCAGGTGAATTAAAAAAAAACCGATGTTGACGTACGTTACAACAAGCGAAGAAGAAGAAACATGTCACAGTATGTGTGGACACACCAGGAAACCCAATCATTTTTTGAATTTAGTACGAGATAGAGAAGTAATATATAAGAATAATGAATATATCTGTAAGTCAACACCATATTTACATTCGTCGACATGTTTATAGAATGACTTCTCATGTCATCTCGCAATAATAAATAAACAAATCATCGCATTTGTGATTTAATGGAAAAATTGACATTATGCACTTCTGTTTTTTCGACATTTAGTAAATATCTGTAAAGTTTTGTGCAGATGTCCAATGGAAAAGCGACTAATCAAAGTTTGATGGAGCATGCACATTTAGTTCACATAGTTTGTCATTTCACTATTAATTCATTTTCTTTTCTTTAAGTTACCTGCTGCTGGATGGTATTTCCTGCTTGCAGACAAAAGATGGGGCTGAGGGCGGAGCAGGGTTTTATGCTGAAGTCCCTCCCATGGACCAGACCAAGAGCTTGTACATCGGTGGGGGGGGGGGGGGGGGGGGGGGGGGGAATTAGGGTTTCTTTGTGTTAGTCTTAGTTAATGTCTGTTTGCTTTCCCCCTGTGGTTTGATCCATTAGTATATATGTTGCCCCAGTGTCTCTGTTAAGGCGGCCATACACTGTGCGATTATTTCGATCGTTGCACGCAGCTTCATCTCAAACTGTGCGAATCATTCGTAAGGTCAGACTCACGATTCATGTTCTCACACTGTACGGACCGATGCTCGTATGCAACCTGACTGCTCACACTGTAGGACCATACACCAGAGGACGCACAACATGTTCGAGTGTTGTATCCGGAAATACAACGTTAAAATACCAAGGAATCCGAAAGTGCATAGACGATTGTGTATCGGTGTGAGTCACGAAATGGTAGTGCTAAACAAAAACCAACGAGCTGCTTTGGCAATATGTGCCATTATCTGCGGGGAATCAAAAAAGAAGAAAAGACAGTGACGTGTTTGGTGCAGGAATTGGTTGGCCAGATGTGGACAGTATGGGCTGTCAATCCTACAGCAGGAACTAAAGGTAAACTGCAAAAGTTAAATTGCACTAGGCCAATAGCCAGCTACTGTTAGCTTAGAATTAGCTTACAGTAGCTGGCTATTATTGTATTCGCGCATGCACAGTGTGAGAATTTGAGGCACATGGGCTTGTGGCACTGCTTTGACAGTACAATACACTCACAAGGAGCGAGCAGGATTTCAAACAGCTCCGTTTTCCTTGCGAACACACGATTGCTGGTCGTGAGGTGGTCGTGAGGTGCTAATCGCTTCTCTTTACCCCATGTACACTGCACGAAGCACGACACACGATTAGAGGCACATCTGGCCCAATCCTAGAAATAGTAGCACGAGTGAGAAATCGTCTCTAAACTCGCACAGTGTAAGGCCGCCTTTAGTTGAGTTGATGTCTAGTTTGAGTAACATTAACTTCAGTAGTGTTAAATTTTGTTGACCTCTTTTCAGGGCCCTATAACTCCGATTTCAGTTATTTGTTTTGTAAAGATATTTTTTCTGGGATAATACATCCCTTTTGTCAGAACATTAAACCTGTGTTTTGTGCTTTGAGTGCTTGGTCCACAACAAACATAATTTCAGTACCTGATATTAGATAGACAAATTAATGTTAATTAATGTTGTTACTGTTACAGAAATGTCCTTCAGAGGGAAATATTTGATTTTATGCTTGAGTACATTTCAGAGCCAGCACTTTTTTTTTTTTTTTTTTTTTTTACATATACCGTACTTAGTAAAGAACTTTAATCAGTACTTCAACTTTTACCAGACTTTTGTACACGAGTATCTGTACCTCTACTTAGGTACTGAATGTGTACTTTTGTACATGTTACAAGGAAATCTACACAAATTACAAACGTAGTACAAAGTTCAGTAGCAGTTAAACAATTAATCTAATATTCCTGATCCCCCTGACACAGTCTACGATTGTTTGGAAATGGTTCACATTACATTAAACTGACCTGAATGAAATGCTGACTGCAGACATGCACATGTTTTTTTGTTGGGTCCCATGATCTGCCAAACTCGTCCTGTCTTCTGATAGCTTGAATCCATTTTGTCCTCCTCTGTGGTTCCGTTTTATTATTTGGCAAAATGCAAAACTTAATTGATGATTTTTTTTGTTTATTTGTGGCGCAAAAGTTCACACAGCAGGTCTTCGGCAGTACAGCTAAAGACAGAGAACAGGTTGTTTTCCCGGATGTGACGTTTGTGGGTGTTCCCGTTGTTGCTGACTGTATCTATAGTACCATCATTTTGCTTCATTTCCTGTCTTCCAATTACACTAATTGATATCATAATGTTTCAAGATTCAAGTCTTAACCAGTGCTGATTCCATCTGACCTGAAGAGCCATATTCCACCCACATACTTTGCACATCTTATATCATAAGATGTGAGCTTCAGAGGCCTATTCACCCTGTGAAATCTTTTCCACTCAGTGCACAATAAAACAAGCTTTGGTTCAAATAAGACATGACCCAGTTCATTTGGGAGCAGCAGCGTAGTCTTGTCTAAGAATATTATACCTCCCACTGCCAAAACTTTCTATTTGACCTTCTGTAAAAATGCTTTGTTTTCATTTGAAAGACCCGAGTTGCAGTCCATAAAGATTTACAACCAACTGCAGGTGCAATCACAAGTGTTACTGCTGTGTCATGCTCGAACCTTGTAATGTGCTATTTTTCTGAGAAGAACTGATGCCGACCTATTGTACGAATAGTCGCACAGTGTTACCACTTGTTTGTGTATTTTTAATATCCGGGTCTAAAATATTTATTGTGATATTGTTTCGTTGTTTTAAGTACAAAAGGTAGCAGAGCTCTTTGTAGGGGGATGTAGAGAGCAAGAATCACTGGAACATTGCTGTCAAATAGAAATTTAGTCTGAAACAACACTCCACCACCACCAGGTTGGTAGTTAAAGTGATAAAGCTATTTCCATGCCACAAAACATGGTTTATTTCTTTTATTTTGTTTCATTCATGCAAATTCTATTATGTCCCAGAACTGAGGAAGAGGAAGACATTACTCATTTTACTAATATAAACTATTATAGGCAATATGTAAAAGTGACTATTTTTCATCTAATTTCAGTCGTTAACAGTTTAGGAAAGTCACTGTGCAATATCCAGTATTTTGGCTGTAAAAAAAAAAAAGCAATATATCTCATCCATTGCATTACCTCAAAGACATTTCTTTTTCATTACTTTTTGCATTGCATCTTGTGTAAACCATCAAAGTTCAACTTTAAAGAAGAAATTTACAATTCCCTGCAGTTCTGTCTGAGTTCACAGTAAAAAAAAGACAAAACCAAAAAAAAAACAAACACCTTTTTTCACAAGCTTTTTTTTAAGTTATGGTAAATGTATACACTCTTAGAAAAAACATTTAACACACTGACAGGTTAAATAAATTACCCAGTCACTTCAGGTTCTCCTTAAAAAAATGATATTTGGCACTGCGTGTTGAAAAAAAGTTAGGAAAACAAGTGTCGGGCATCCCAAAAATTGCTTAAATTTCTTGAGGGTTAATATCCTGTATTTTTGTACTGATTGTGCTTCAGTGAATGAATACAAACTGTCACTTGTAAAACAAATGGAATATATGAACCCTAAAAGCAAAAATAAGGGCTAGTTCTGCTATTCGAATAACCTTTTTTTTAACCTTTTCTTTTCTTAACTTTAATACATTTTTAAGAGAACATTGTAAGATGCTGAATGATGTGAAGGAGAAAAACACTGACACTTAACATTTCTCATTTAAACAGCAGTTACCAGAATTTTCTTTTATTTTCATTTTAAGATATTCAAGAGTACCATACTCACACAGAGGCAAACAAATGAAAACTCTGAGGTGGATGTTGTCACTATAAAATGGTCATTTTCTTAATAGTGAAGACACTTATGTCCTAGTACATTGATTTGTAGTTTTTCATCATCCATTTAGATGACTTGGATAAAAGGTTTGCATTCTCTGCAAGTTTGTATTCCTTTATGTTAATTTAAATGCTTATGTAATGGGTCCCAGGCCTGGTGACCACAATAACAAAACTAATAGTATTTGTAAAATAAAAGGTGAAGTCTGAGAGCAAGAATGACAGAAGCATCTGTATCTTTCTCCAGACTGCGTCTCTTAAATTTCTTCAACACATACAGTTTACATTCAGTGCATCCATTTGTCATGTATCAAATATAGCTATGAAAGTCTAAATAAAGTACATTTACTCCAATATGCATCTTTTATTTCACAAAACCACTTATAATGGTTAATTACACTTTCAGCTGACTCCTGATAATAGTGGTACAGACTACATACAGGACCTTTAATATTGCGTTGGCTTCTATGGACATAGTGCAAAACTCAGGATTACTCATCTGGGCTCTTAAATAAGTGCATAAGATGTATTAAAATATGGACAAAGCACCTTAGAATGTATATTAATTAGCTTAAGATTACTGCATTAAACAATATTGCAATATAATAAAGAAAAATATTCACATTAAGACATGTAACATTACAGTTTCAACAGTAAATAAAGAAATAGTGCATTCTGGGTTCTCAAAACACTAATGCATTAATATCAGAAGGCTTAGGAAATTAATTGGTGTAACATACATTAAGTATATAATCCCTAATACAAAGGTCACAGAGAAATAAACACATCCAGCATGAACTGGTGAGCTCTCATGATAACCGCGTCCGTACATCGGTCCGTACAGTGCGGCTTTCCTACAGTTCAATAAACTTTTACAAAACTGAGCTCCAAGTTACCAGCGCTGCCAATATGGTGACTTTGTCGCTAAATCTGGTGACTTTTCAAACCTTCTTGGGGACTTTGGGTTTTTTTAAATTTTCAAAACCAACTAGTGACAAATCTAGCAACTTTTTATGGTGGTACTGGAGACTCTTATGCTGTTTTGGAGACGGTGACATGAAAGCACGTATTGTCCTGCAGTAACTGATCTCCATCATCCTAATGCATTCACAGGTGGTCAGTGTCACAGTAGCTTCCCATTGTGCATGCATCCCCCCCCGATCGCAAATTTGATTTCGAGGATGAGAAGGACAAGGGGAGGTACTACCAAGTGTGCAATTTAAAGCCCATAAGTGTATGTTAGCGACTTTTAGAACACCCAAAAGCTACTTTCGTCACAGAGGAGTTGGCAACACTGTAAGTTACACAAATCATCACATTACTTTCAGCTAATATTGAAGTAATACAAAGCTTAAGGCTTTCATCCATGGTGGTTTTAACCAAGCACTGACCTGTAAAATAAAGGTGGAGTCTGAGAGCAAGAACCACAGAAGCAGCTGTATCTTTGTCCAGATTGTGTCTAAAGGGGAGCAGGAAACTGGTCTGCAATACAGGGTACGCACGTGACGTCACCGCTAGCGGAAGTCACCGCGGTTACATCCACTGAGTGGCAGAAGAGGGAGCTTGAATACTGCAAAAACTTTAGAACAATCTAAAAAATCGGGAAGAGCTGTTGTGCCATTGATTGCACAAATAGATTTAAAAAGCACTAGGAGCTATCGTTTTAGCGGTGACCTAAAGCCAAAGACAGAAGAAGCAGATGGATCGCTGCAATTTGTAGAAATAACTGGAATCCAGGCAACGAAACCTGGATTTGTGGAGGCCATTTCATGTCAGGTAACGTTAATTTATTCTGTATTCTTGCATAAAATCATACCTTAAATTACATATAGTTTTGGCTAACGTTACTTCGTAGTAAAGCTCTTAATGTTAGCATCTGTCATTTAGTTCTATATTTCATAACTGAAATGTTTTTGTCTTCAGTTGTGTGATTCTGAACCTTGTGCTCTACATAATTTGTAAACTATCTTAAACTGAGGCTAACCTAGTTTTCCAAATAAGGGGGTACTCTAGCACAAAGCTGTTGTAGCTGTGTTGGATCAAGTATTTCATGTTAACTCTACTTAAATATTCAAAGTACCAGTAGATCATCCACTCACTTGGATCAATACTAAGGGTTCAGCTACAGCAGGGGTGTCAAACTCATTTTAGTTCAGGGGCCACATTCAGCTAAATTTAATCTGAAATGGGCCGGACAAGTAAAATTATAATATAGTAATATATAAATAATGCCAACTCCAAACTTTTCTCTGTGCTTTAGAGTGAAAAAAGTAAAATTACATTATGAAAATGTGTGCATCTACAAACTATCCTTTCAAACAATGTGAATAATATGAACAAACTGAAAAAAAATTGTGTAATTTTAACAATATTCTGCCTCAGTTTATCATTTACATATGTACTTTATAACTTACAGATCATAGTGGATCTACAAATACACAAAACATCTAGTAACAGGTGGAATATTGTTAAAATTGCATGTACTTCTATTATGACATTTCAGGTTGTTCATATTTGTTCAGGTTATTCAGATATTTTTGCAATATTATGCTTTGTTTTAGTGTAAATACATGAAAATATTTACATTTATAAAGAGAAAAACTTGGAGTTGTGAGTATTTATAGGTTACTATGACCCACTTGAGATTGAATTGGTCTGAATGTGGAACCTGAACTAACATGATTATTAACATTTTAGAGTAATTTTTGCATTTCACAAATTAATCCCAAGGGCCAGACTGGACCCTTTGGTGGGCCGGATTTGGCCCCCGGGCCGCATGTTTGACACCTGTGAACTCCAGTAAATCAGTAGTGAACTGTGAGCACTACTGCTGGGCCTTTACCTTGGCAATCACCGCCAAGAAAATACGTCTGCACTGACCTAAAACCTCAAAAACAATAGTATGTTGAATTGAAAGCACTCACCAGCTGTAATCCTCTAAGTAACGATGACGAGGATGTCAACAACTCTTTGGCTTTTGTATGCTTTCAGCCTTTGCATTGGGTATTTTCCCAGCGTTGAAATCAGGTTCATATAAATGTCAGGATACGTGATTTCCGGCCACATATCAATCTTCGTAGACCACTTGTTGTTTGGTAGCTTGTATGGATCCATGTCCAGTCCAACTGTCTTTAATTTCATGTTATATTCCACATTTTTCCGGGTCTCGCTGTAGTTACTGCTATGCTCCACCATGTTGAGCCGGTTTGTTTTTGCCACTCAGTCTGACTTAGAGGGGCGTGGCCCAGGGGGGAAGTGACGTATGTGCATTCCCTCTATAGGCAACTGGGACGGACGACTACAGTACCAAAGGTTCGACTTAGCATTATACTCCTTTACTCACCAATATTCACACAGGGCTGCATGTTGTAAATGTAAAATAATAAAGCTCTTAACTATCAGACTATATTTGCACATTAAAAGGGTATGTCTAATATTCAATAATAAAACCAAATGTGGTCACACATATTTGGGTACACCACACTTTCTACCTTCCCACACTCACGTCTGCTTTGATGGCTTTGTCGTCTCAGCATTGATTAGAGAGGCAGACGACAAAGCCTGACGACCATACAAATATATCAAAGGTATTTATTGGCTTCAGACTCTTTACCTTCTTTGCTTGTCTACAAACACATCAACTATGCTGCATCAGATTGAATGAATGCGGTCTGAATTGAAATAGCGTGTGTGTTTATGTGTGGGCGTGTGTGCTTTCAGTGGATTAGCTCAGAACAGGTCAAAATCCGCCCTCACATATCTTGTTTACCATGGTCTAAAAAGGATGTTTGGATAGGGCTGCAAAGGTCTTTGTGCCTGGGTGTAGGTGAATGTATGTATAGTGTGTTCCTTTTCTTTGAGAGGAACCTTTTTTTGGGTAGCCATGATGGAAGAACGGTGTGTGTCGGTAACATATCATTAAATAAAGTGAAAGGCCTCTTAGAAACTGATCACTGTTATACACCTCTACTCATTTCTACTGCAGTGGCGAGGTCATCTTTTATATACTCTTGTGTATGTACAGTTTGTTTCTGAAGCCCTAGGAAATATTTAGCTTTGCATGCCATATACATTCTGTTGTACTGCACTGTTAAATTTCAGATAAGGTTATTGTGTGGAAATTCATGGGAATGCTATGTGTTGTGTCTCATGTGGCTGCTCTAACTTTCTCATGGCAGTTTGATCTATAAATGTTTTGCTTAACTCTGCTTGGGGTCTTTCTAGTGTGCAGAGACAGAGTGCATCTCATATCTATGCAGGCTATCTGACCCATATGCATATGCTAATGCTAATACTTTGGAAGATAAGCCACTTTTACACAGAGATCCTGGAAAAAAGGCGAGATGGTGATCCCACCTTTTTTCCATCACTGACTGATTTCCACAGCCAAGACAAAGGACTAACAGAGGTGAGACAGGCTGGACTTTTACACAGTGGACCTGCATTCCAGAAATCAAAGGGGCGGTGACACAATGCAACGCAGCGTATAGTGCACAGGCGTCAAACATGCAGCCCGGGGGCCACATCCGACCCGCCAAAGGGTTCAATCCGGCCCGTGGGATGAATTTGTGAAATACAAAAATTACACTGAAAATACAGGGTGACACAAAAAAACGGGAACTTTTTAACAATCCAATAAAACCAAGAGTGATGGAAGAAAAATATTTTATTCAACGGAATTGAAACCTTAAAACATGCCATTTAAGAAACAATGATGGAATTTTCATTTTTTAAAAATTACTTCCTGTAGATGGTGTCCTCCTGTACGAATGCATTCTTGAAATCTGCTGTTGAGATTCCTCATTGACCGCTGCAACATCTCAGCTGGGATACTGTGAATTTCATCCGGAATTCTCTGTTTTAACTCATCCGGAGTTCTTGGTCGAGTCGTGTACATTTTACTCTTGAGACAGCCCCACAAGAAAAAATCACAAACGGACAAATCTGGCGATCTAGGGGGCCAGGGAACGTTACCAAATCTTGAGATCACACGGTTACCGAACAATTCTCGCACAGCCGCCAATGGTTACTAAAATGGGGGTGTGTTTACTTGCTCAAGGTCACTGTCTTGCAGTGCTGCCACTTGCTCATGTCTGCCAATACACACTTCAAAAATTCCCGTTTTTTTTGGGTCACCCTGTATTAACAATCAAGGATGTTAAAATAATTTTAGGTCAGTTAATTCTAAAGTGGATCAGACCAGTAAAATACTATCATAATAAACTATAAATAATGAAAACTGCAAATTTGTCTCTTTGTTTTAGTGTAAAAATGTAAAATTACACAAAAATATTTACATTTACAGACTAGTCTTTTACAAAAAAAAATGTGAATATCTGAAATCTCTTAAGAGAAGTATGTGAAATTTTAATAATATTCTCCCTGTTATTTAATATTTGGTGTATTTGTAGATCCACTGTGATCTGTACGATGTGATGCACATGTATAAATGATAAACTAAGGCCTAATATTGTTAACATTGCACTTACTTTACTAAAGAATTTTCAGGTTCATATTTGTTCATGTTATGTTCACGTACAATTCGTAGATGGAAATATTTTAATTACAGAATTTTAAGTTTATTTTTATTTGTATTGTAGAATATTTAAGCATCTTTAAGTGTATTTTTGCATGTATTGTAGGATATTTAAGCATATTTAAGTGTATTTTTGCGCGTATTGTAAGATATTTAAGCATATTTAAGTGTATTTTTGCGCGTATTGTAGGATATTTAAGCATATTTAAGTGTATTTTTGTGCGTATTGTAGGATATTTAAGCATATTTAAGTGTATTTTTGCACGTATTCTAGGATATTTAAGCATATTTAAGTGCATTTTTGCGCGTATTGTAGGATATTTAAGCATATTTAAATGTATTTTTGCGCATATTGTAGGATATTTAAGCATATTTAAGTGCATTTTTGCACGTATTCTAGGATATTTAAGCATATTTAAGTGCATTTTTGCACGTATTGTAGGATATTTAAGCATATTTAAGTGCATTTTTGCGCGTATTGTAGGATATTTAAGCATATTTAAGTGTATTTTTTTCGTGTATTGTAGGATTTTCGAGCATAATTAAGTGTATTTTTGCATGTATTGTAGGATATTTAAGCATATTTAAGTGTATTTTTGCGCGTATTGTAGGATATTTAAGCATATTTAAGTGTATTTTTGCGTGTATTGTAGGATATTTAAGCATATTTAAGTGCATTTTTGCGAGTATTGTAGGATATTTAAGCATATTTAAGTGTATTTTTTTTGTGTATTGTAGGATTTTTGAGCATAATTAAGTGTATTTTTGCATGTATTGTAGGATATTTAAGCATATTTAAGTGTATTTTTGCGTGTATTGTAGGATATTTAAGCATATTTAAGTGTATTTTTGCATGTATTGTCGGATATTTAAGCATATTTAAGTGTATTTTTTATTTTACAGAATTTTGTTTTTTCACTCAAAAGTTCTTATCCTATTGTTTATATTACTTTACTGGTCCGGCCCATGTTATATCATATTAGGCTGGATGTGGCCCCTGAACTAAAATGAGTTTGACACCCCTGGTATAGTGTGACGTACAGCTTGCACGTCGGAAATACCCCGACCATAGCAGCGTTGGCTCCATAAACAACGTCTTTCACCGTTCCACAAATGTTAGCATGGATAGACTCCACCTGAAGTGACAACAGCTCGTGGATTTCTGCGTCTCCCCAGTTTGACATCTTTCTGGTCACGTTGATATTTGTTTACTGTACATGGCCCACATTCATTTTTAAATCCCCCTGGCGCAGGGATCGCACACGCAATACGTCATCAAAATGTCACACCTTGGTTGCAGAATGAGAGGTGTTCCTTTTACATAGTGTTCCAGAATCATGAGTTCACCTTTATCACAGCTCTGTTTTTCTACCTCCAGAGGCGTTACAGAGTCGTGACAGAGGTGGGACCAAATGATCCACCATTTAGTTTACACAGATGTTGTTCTGGAATAGAGATGAAATATTCCTGGAACAGAAGTGCTGTGTAAAAGAGGCTATAGTCTGCTTTTTGAGATTTTACTTTATTACCATGACATGACACGCACTCTAGCAAATATAAACTCTTGAGGAAGTCTGTTGAAGAGGTTTTAATCCATTTTAAACAGGTTATATATGGTACTGATACTCCAGACAATCAATAAAAGGAAGATGTCATGTACTGCAACGCACTCATGGTGATGAAAACCAACCAACAAATTAATGCTATGTATTCACTTATTGTATGTATGTATGTATGTATGTATGCATGTATGTATGCATGTAAAGTATGTATGTATGTATGTATGTATGTATGTATGTATGTATGTATGTATGCATGTAAAGTATGTATGTATGTATGTATGTATGTATGCAAGTATGTATGCATGTAAAGTATGTATGTATGTAAAGTATGTATGTATGCATGCATGCATGTAAAGTATGTATGCATGTATGTATGTATGTATGTATGTATGTATGTATGTATGTATGCATGCACGTAAAGTATGTATGCATGTATGTATGCATGCATGTATGTAGACTATGTATCTATGTAGACCATGTATGTATGTATATATGTATATTTGCATGTATGTATGTATGTATATATGTATGCATGTAAAGTATGTATGTATGTATGTATGTATGTATGTATGTATGTATGTATGTAAACTATGTATGTATGTATGTATGTATACTATGTATGTATGTATGTTACATGTATGTATGTATGTATGTATGTATGTATGTTTGCATGTATGTATGTATGTGTCAGGGTAGAGACTGCGATCTGGTAGGATCGGCGATTCTACCAGTAGAGACTCCGATCGTAGTCTCTACCAGTAGAAACTCCGATCCGAACCCTAACCCTAACCCTAACCCTAACCCTAACCCTAACACTGGCAGGATCGGAGTTTCTACCAGTAGAGACTCTGATCGGAGTTTCTACTGGTAGAGACTACGATTGGAGTCTCTACTGGTAGAATCGCCGATCCTACCAGATCGCAGTCTCTACCCTTACATATGCAAGTATGTATGGCTCATTGAACAAAGTGTGTTTTTACACACATCTGCATTATGATATCCTTAACTTTCTCTTTTAAATAAAAAGTCATTGCCAGCTATTTAGTCCAAATACTGTTAGTTTCCACTCTCTCACAGCTCTGTTTTCAGACAGTAAACAGCCCCAAATCCCCTCTGTTTTCTGTATGGTTTGTGTTGTCAATAGTTTGACTGAATAGCTGTTTGGAAGCTGTTTGTCCAAACAAGGTCAGAACTGTCACAGTTTTTTCTGAACCGTGGAGGAACAAGCAGTGAACTTAATGAAGCCATCCCATTATAACGTTACCTTCATCAGCTTCATAATCAAAGTCACCCATGTGATGCTGTGATTCCAGATCGAACTCCATTCTTTTCATCTGTGTCCAATGGTGAAAACAACTGTGCTTTAGCTTTTATCACTTTGTCTCTTTCTTTGACTCTAAAAGTTGTTTCTCAACAATTCTCATCTCATCTCAACACTTTCTGACGCTTTGATCAAAAGACCCTCTGGTGTTAGTTTTCCTCACCATGGGAGACTGGCAGAGTGACTCACTGATAAAGACACTAATGAGATGTTGAGTTTTTTGGGTTTTTTTTCAGTGTTTTAAAGTACAAGAAATATTATGTGTTTTGTAGATCATTTATAAAACATATATTTCCATTTGTCTTTTGTTTTCAAATGGTTCCAAGGCCATGAAAACAATCCTGTCTCTATAGCCTTAAAGCTATACCGTATGATGTGGCATTTTTACACTTTTCTTTTGTCATCTTAAAATGCTCCTAATAAGTGTGTGTCAAACTAAAATGTAAAAGAAATCCACCAGGTATTGAAACTCAAAAATGTTTAATTCTCATATATTTCTAATAAAAGTCTGACCAATCATTTTAGTCGGTCCGAATAAAATAATTGGCCGAACCTGGCTGAGCCTCCTGTCAATCATCCATTACGGCCATCCAGCATCCGATCCATTATCGCCGTCTCACATCCGATATGTGTCCCTCTGAATCTGACACTTCACTGGCGCTGCTTCTCCTGTCACTGACCACAGTCTACTGTCTAGGATGTGTTTGGATAGAACTGACATGCACATGTGGAAGGGATTAAACGTATTTATGAACAGAAACGACAACTGAGGGGAACAAACGGGAGTCTGATGAATGAAGGATGGAGATAAAAGCCCGGAAGTCAGCTGTACTGGACTGAACAGGTCTGCATAAAGCTCAGCTTTTATGACGGTGGGACTCATACAGGTACATGTACATGGTGTCACACATGTAAGATGATGCAGGATGATAATTGTATGGACTATGAAACTTCAAATGTCCACGGAAAATTCGCGGAGGCCGCGCATTCACAGTGCGTGCGCCCATCTCCTGGGCACTGCAGTGAAGACCCTGACCCAGTACTGCACAGACCAGGTCTACTGATGGAACAGGAGCCGTGGGCCCGCGGCAGATGGATGATGCATCTGGTTACTGAGGGAGGGGTCCGCGGACACGCCAAAACGGACCGGACCTCCGCCTCTGCTTCCTCCTCTGTTTTCATCGCGCATCAGATTAGAGGAGGAGAGAGGAGGAGCCTCAGAGCTCAGGCAGAGGGAAGGGGGCGGGGCTTTGGAGAGAGGCGGGTTGTTCATGTTCAAACTTCTACTAAGTGCTGAGAGAAATGCCACATCGGTAGGTATAGCTTTAATAGGAATTTGGCAGATTTTTTTTTTTTTTTCTTTTTTATGTGCACAATGTGTCATTTACAAGTGTGACCAGATGAAGATTTAAGCGTCAACAAGTGGGAATATTTTTTTAGCTTAGCCAGTCCCTACTGTCCCATAGCTTAGAGATTCCAATCAAATTTTTGGCAAACAAATGTGTTCAGTTTATGAACTTTCCTGGAGTATCAAGTGAGTCCTTATTCATTTGCATATGCAAAATGAAAAACATAAAATCTCTCACACATCTACAAAAGACCTCTTACAACATCGCTCACACTTATATATATTTTTACTCACTCATACATAAGTTCATCTTTTACATACATGCATTTCTATTGAAAAAATGATCACAGAGGGATTTTAGAACCTGATGTACAAGAAGAATTGAGTAGATTTTGGTGGTAATGATTTCACAAGAATTCTGTCAAACATTAGAATGGGTTATGTTTTGTATTCCCCCCAGTACAAAAGTGCTTTGAGTACATGACAGGTGGAAAATGCAGTTCACTTCCTATTTTTCTTATTTCTATACTTATGTGCACTCCTCATAGCATACAGTTGTAAAGTACCTGAAATGGTTTGTATTTGACAATTAAGTTTTATGCATTACTGTTAGGTGTCAAATTAAACTGTCCTCTGGTTCTCTAGTGCACACCATGAGGTATTGTATTGTGGATTAAATGCCCATAATTTTGTGCTCTAATTTAGCTTTTATTGCAATAGATTTTGAAAAAAATAAACAGAAAAATGCCTCATCCCAAGGCCATTACCGCTTGTCCTGTAGATCACAGATAAAGTGTACTTGTTTCATCATAACTCACTTTAAGCCAATACTTACAGGTTGTGTAATTAGCAACTAGTAAAGCCAAAAAGGTTATGATTATGATACACCTTCATCCATGTAGTTTACACTATAATGAACAGCGTTAATTAGCATAACCTCAAGCTCATACACAGCTGAATGCCATTAGCTGGGTTAAGGATGTTGCACAAATAAATCATGAATGATAGTAAAAATGTTATAATGTTCTGACCTTTTCACTCGTTATTGAGCCTGCCAAGGAGTAGGATGAATTTGCCTTAAGGTGCTGACATGTAGCATTCATTAAAACTTACACTAACATTTGAATTCATTATCATTTGCATCATATCTGCACTCACACTAATGGTTTAATTAACTGCACAGGATCAGAATGACTCAATTACTTTTAGCTTTGTTTCTAGTTATTGTCTTATGTTTGTGTGTGTGTCTGTGTCAGTGTGTGTGTGTGTGTGTGTGTGTGTGTGTGTGTGTGTGTGTGTGTGTGTGTGTGTGCGCTATGTTACAGAGTTTTCCATGTTCCATCAAGTCTAATGAGGATGCTAGAAATGGAAATGAGCGATCATTTGGAGATATGAGCACATCATTAAGGCCTTATAGCATTATTAAACAGCAACCTGCTTTTAGATTACATACATTTGTTCCCTTTTATTCTTTCAGCTTTTGAAGCTTCAAGAGGAAACACAATTTAGAATGGGACTCTTTCTGGTAAATAAGTAATGATTTTGTTCAAATGCATTCATTATTATGTTTTGATATGAAGAACTAGAGCAACCCATTAATGTTTGTCATTGGTATGCAGTCATCCATACTATAGTAATTATCTGATTATGTCAAACACAGTGTTCCCAACAGGCCAAGCCACATCAATCACGTCCCTCCTGTCATAAACTCCAGTCATATTGGACCCATGACATTTCTCTTGCTGCCATTTGAATTTCTCATGTGAAACAAGCAGGACACTTGTGATGCCTGGATAATGCCTCCAGAAATGAAATACAGCTTCTAGTGCACTCTGGCTGTCAATTTTAGCCTTACTTTCCACAAAGACATATACCAACACTACTTACAATAGGATGAGAACACATCTTATATTAAAGGCCCAGTGTGGAAGATTTAGGAGGATCTATTTGCCGAACTGGAATGGAATTGAATAGTTACACTTTCAGTAGTGTATATTTTGACAGCCTTCTGCCTTAAGTCCATTTCCCTGCTTCCCTTGCTACTAAGACCTGGAGGTGTGGCCCTATCAGGAAGAGTGGTCCAGACCTGTGTGCCAAACCAGATGTCACTAAATACAGAGGCCAGTGCAGTCTCTCTAACTAACTTGGGTTATTTGACTTTGCATTTTCATATATTCATACATCTACACCAGTGTTTTTCAACCTTGGGGTCGGGACCCCACATGGGGTTGCCTGGAATTCAAATGGGGTCACCTGAAATTTCTAGTACTTGATTAAAAAAAAACAAAAAACATACTAATAAAAAATATATGGTGAGTTGACAGAGACAATCCCAATACATAACAGACATTACAAACTGTGAGGGTGAAACTGAAGCACTGTGGGACTGTTTATCTTTCAAATGTTCATTGTGGTCGGTTTCAGATGCTGCAGCTCTTTCATAATTCATAGTTTGAGTTATTGTTTGTTCAGTATTAATTGTCAGCCTTGTAAATCCAAGCTGGACTGACTGTACATATCCTGACCAAGGAAAATCAAATTCTCACTTTGTGCAGTAATCTACACCTGGCTTTTCTCCCTCTGTCCATAATAATATACATTATAAAGACTAAATGTCATCTAAAATTAACATTTATTTGCAACATAGTATAGCAAACTATTACATGATCAAAACAAATCAATTTTAGCCAAAAAAAAGGTCTCTGCTTTGAATGTCTGGGTTTGCCAGAAACTTGTGATGCTAAAATGATGTCACGAGCCAAAAAAGGTTGGGAACCACTGATCTACACAATACACTCACTACTGATGAACTGATGTGGTTCTCAAACCTTTTACAGTGGACCACCACCTGAAATATAGCCTTTTAGCCAATTACCCTCAAATTAGGCAAAATGTGTTCCTGTGCCAAAGGTGTCTGTGTATATTTTCAAAACTTTGTAAACAAATAACCTGTATTCAACTGTAATATATTTTAAAACACACATTTTTTAAAGTAAATTTTGTGTGCAAAATATAAACTGAGAAGTGCCCTCTTTCATTGATAAGAAAAATAAATAACTTGTTTATTAATTAATAAATTAACCTTTCATCAACAAAAAATAATTCCATATCTACTCAGATAAACCCACGTTGAATAATATAAAATAGAAATATTCTTAAAATGTTACCAAAGCTTAAACAAGATGACTGACACAAAAACTATTATTTGAATGTATTTATTGTTTTATATCTCAGCACTAATTGTCTTTATTTATTTTGTACTCGGTACATGATGACTTATTTAATGTATTTTTCCAAAAAAATTTCAAGCACCCCCTGAGCTTCTCTAAGTACCCCTGGGGGTACACGTACCCCACTTTGGGAACCCCTGGATTAACTTGTGCTAATTTTAGTTTCTTAAATAAATTTAGGTTATACATTAAATTGTCTTGTGGTCTCCTTTTTTTGTCCTTCCTCTGAGCCAGGTCATGACAATGTTTAGGTGAAAATAAAATGTGGTGTACATGAGGATGTGTTGTTTATAGGGACTAAGTCCCCTCCATGTCACATCAGCATGTTTCTACTGAAGCTCAAAATAAACATCCTCTTCACTTTAATTTCATTTGATGACAAGTAGTACCCAACATGAGGTAGAATTACTGTCTCCTTCTACATTTGGACCATAGTATCACTTGGACTAAAATGACAAACACTGATTCTAATGTGGGCCTTTTGTATTTGTTACAGCCACTGCATGGGACAGTTAGGGGATATTCAGTTGGTCACATTATCCAACTTCACCACCACATGTTACACACTCAACCTTTGAATTCAAGATTTTTATTCACCATTTGTGCAGAAACAAACAGTCCAAGCATGTAGGATTTTTTGTGCAGGCCTTGCTTGATGTCAAGTGAGAAAGTTAAAGGCTAAAGCAAAAACACCTAGTCTTAATGGAAAGCATTTAAAACTGCACAAATATAATAAAAAATAAACTCAAAACATAATAAATAAATCATGAATGCTGCAACTGAGGTGTGAGAACTATAAACAAGGGACTAGTACCATCATATAACCCCAAAAAAAACGTTTAACTGATGAAATATATATACATTTTTAACATTATCAGAAGGCACAGAAAATTATGTGAGCATGTTGTACTTGTCCTGAAGTATACAAGCCAGTGAATATTGTACACAATATTACACAAGAGGTGGAGTAAGGTAATAAGGTATTATTGCACATAGTGTTTACCTTTTGTTTTTACTATCACTCTCACTGTGGCTAGAAAAAACTGTAGTAAAACGACCACCAACTGAATAAAGAACACTTTTCATATCTTACTTCTCCAGAAGGAGTCAGTGCCATCTGTACTGACACAAACATTAGCAATGGGCATAAAGAGTAAGGTGCAGAACTGTCCAAAAGGTGAGTAATTCCATACAGAGAGCCAATGGGTTAAACCACCCATTTAGGCCAGCTCTAATTCAGTGTATCCAATAGTCGCATTTTCTTGTAGCTGAACTTGGCATTTCAAAGAAATGAGGACTTCTCAAGAATAAATGCATGTCACAACCTTCATATTTTCATATTAACTAGTTTGCTTGAAGCATATGAGGAAAAAGGTTTATAATTTTTTTTTTTTAAATGTGAAATTCATTTCAGAAAGCCATTCTAGCTTGATCGTTTAATAAACCCTTCCCCTGTGACTGCTGGTATGAATTAGCAGCCGAGGACGTGTTGGTGAAACTTCAAATGTCTGCTGTGGTTCAGGGATAGCATGGCCACCTGCAGCATCATTCATGGCTCAGTTTCCATCATCGCTTGTGGCCAGCTGGAACACAAATAAATAATACCCATCAAATCTCCCCGTTGGCTCCTAGCAGCTGTCTTTATTGTCCAGCTACAGTAGCTGTTCTGCCAGTGTCAGCTGGCCATTAGCCAGGCAGCCACACTATCAGCTCCAGCCTGAGCCACTATATGTGAGGTGGTTCATACTCTCCTAGTGGGAAGTTTTTTCAATCTTAGTTCTCAGCTCAAAAAGGAGAATGAGCTGTAGTGATGTTGCCAGACATGGAGAAGAAAGAAAGCAAAATGTACAGTATCTCTGCCAAAATCTCACATTAATGTCAACATATATCCATGGACAGCAAGTGAAAGAGGAGCCTAAAGCTGAGAAAATACATGAGCAACAAACACTGGAAACAGCAGTCATCAATAGTTATAGGTTTTATATAAATATAAATACATATAAGGTATTAAAATATTAAAATTCCAAATATCATATTTTATTTTTCTTAAGTTTCTTAAAACATATTTTATTTGAATTAAAAATCACAACAGTAATAATTTTATGAATTCTTAATCTTAAACTTCACTGTTAAGTTAAACACACAATCATTTGTGCCACTGGGGGTCTTTCAATTAAAACAACTAAAGACAAAATAGTAGATGACGCCGTGGAGAAGCAGCTTTTTTTCTTTTTTACCATTACTGCTGACATGACTCAGACAAGTACATAACAGTTACATAAATGTTATTCATATTATATTTAGTGACATATATTCATGTTATGTCATTTCATTCCAAGAAAATAGAGAAGTGAAGTCCCGTCACTTCTGGTGTCCATCAAGGCAACTAAGTTTGGAAAAATGGTGGTCAACGTCATCACCTACACATATTATGCTTGCCTGTTTTTTACAGACGAGCATGTTTTACAAGCAAATTTTACAAGTCAAGAAAGCAGTAGTTTGTTATAAAGACAGTAAAGTATCATCTTCTTTACTGTGAAATGACTCAGTGGACTGCATCTCTCATACAAGATATATGTCAACAACATCAAAATGGCTCTTATCTCAGCATACTGCACTTCAGTTTTCAAGAGCAAGGTGAGAAATCTTTACAAGAAGCAATAATGTTTGGTCATGTTGACGCCACAGAGACATCTTCAGTAACTTCAAACAGGCTGTGAAGAGGCCAGTGTCAGCTGGCCATTAGCCAGGCAGCCCACTCTCAGCACCAGCCTGAGCTGCTATATGTGGAGTGTTCAGAAAATCCAAGTGAGAAGCTTTTTCACACATCAGTCTCAGCTCAAAAAGAATGAACTGTAGCGACGCAGCCAGACATGGAAAGGAGAGAAACCAAAATGTACAGTATTTCAACCAACACTGACGTCACCTCAGAAACTTTCTAGTGTGTACTTTTTACATTTCCGTGTTTGTACAGTCTGTTACTTCAACAATTTTGTAACAAACGGCAACTTTCTTGATTTGCAAAATATTATTTTTTAACTGATAAACATTGTATGTGTAAATGATTGTATAATTTAAATATTTAGCTGAAGCTGATCCCAACTACCATCAGGTGAAGGTGGGGTATATTATGGACGATTAAAAAAAAAAAAATCATTCTGTCTTCATTGACTTACACATTTTTATGTTTTTTCCCCAACAATTGAGTTTCATGGGGTCCAATTGGATAGGGTAGTATTCTCTACAGCAGTGGTTCTCAACCTTTTTTGAACAAACGCCCCTTTACATCATCAGGAGCCTGCGCCCCCCCCCCCCCAAAAGAAAATCACATGGGGGGGGGGGGGTGTGCTCCATAGGTAACCTCATCATCGTCCTCCTTGTCATATCTATCCCCCCCCTCTGAAACAACTTTGGGGGGGGGGGGGGGGGGGGGCGTCTGAGGGTGCATACATATGTAACATAGGTAGCGCCCCCCTCTCAATGCGGGGGGTGCAGCAGACGTTACCACCGAAGACCAGGGTGGGGGGTGGCGCGTAGCAATGCACCTTACAGAAACTTGCCATTGACAAAACAGCTGCTTGATATGGATACTTATACATAATAACACCCCCATTTTGGTCTCGGCACCCCCCCTTCAGCTTTCTCATTCCAAATGTGTGTGAGAAACACTGCTCTACAGCAACAAGTTAAAATATTTAAAATATGGGAGGGGATATCACATAATTGACCTGCAACCAAATGAACTTGGCAGGTATAATGAATAAAATTATACATTTCTGTAAATTTAATCATACTTTGAAACATTTCATTATAATTCAAGTACACAAGTCAAGGATATACATAATTTCAGTGACGGAAAAAAAAAACTGCCAAAGTGATGTTTTTATCACAGAAATGCTACAGACAGATATAATCTGTACAACACCTGCCTTTCTTGTAATTGTTTCCCTAAAGCTGATATTTCCAAACGTTTCATAAAATGTGCTGTTTACACATAACACAGTGACAAGGTTTCTCCTTTCATGTCTTTGCAATATCTCCATCTCTTCCTGTGAAACTGTCACTGTGTCCACATGCATAATAATTAGTTTCAACCATGCATGAAACTACATTGAGGGGGACTGGGACAGTGGTCACGCTTGTCAGTGGTAGACAAAGGATGGGTCTCATTAAAAGGATGAGCTTTCACACAGAGACACGCATACACTCATGGTTATGGGTCCCACTCCCATATGTTCACTCACTCCATGTAATGTAAAATCAGGAAAGTGCACACATACTTCACAGAGAGTGAATGTCACAGTCTGCTGCATGCATCCACAGCATTTTACACCCACACATGCATAGTTATATTATATGTGGTGGACTCTTACCATTACAACTTTCTTGTACATAACAGCAGAGATGAGAAAAGGGGGAAGAAACCATTATAGTAAGGGATGGGAATCAATAAGAATTTAACGATTCCAATTCCATTATCGATTTTGCTTATCAATCCGATTTCTTATCGATTCTCATTGGGTGAGGGAATAAAAGAGTACAAACAGGTGTGTTTGCATTAACTGTCATATATTTCCATCTCTGCACAGAAAATATAACATATACAGTGTGCACAAATAACAATAACAGATGATGCTGGGCCCAGTTGGGGAATTCATACCATACAACCATACAAAGTGAAAGTGAAACTGAAGACGCTTTACTAATTCCTCTGTCTCCCGTTTTTGTGCACCTAATTTCCTTTCCCCTACCTTCGGAAGCTTTTATTTGTGGGGGCAGGACGTTTGTTGCCTGCACTGGAAGCGGAGCTGGGCCCGGATGACGCCCTGGTGTTCGCTCTGCCACTCATTCCTGTAAATGAATCACATGCTGTGTGGACAAATGTTTGAGCATATTGGAGGGATTCCACCCTTTTGAAGAAATGGAAGCTTTGACAGTGCTACAAGTGGACCTGGTGTTGTCTTTGTGGACCGTTTCTGCCTCAACGCCATGTTGGCTACGTTCTGACCAAAAACAATGCAGCATGCATGTGACGTCACCATGCATGCACAATGAAGGCGGAATCAATAAGCAGAATCGTTAAGCAGGCAGGCAAGTGATTCCAAGGAATCGAGCTACTGGGAACAGGTTCTCAGAAAGAACTTGATTCCCATCCCTAGTTATATTATGTGAAAACATGTCCTCTGTTAGTGTTAACATATATAACCATCTGCTACAGAGAATTCACTTTATACAGTGTGATCACATCTATAACTGGTTTATTGTCTTCATATTGTAGTTCTGTAACCATCTTCCATCCTTTTTTCCTCAACCTTCTCCCCCATCCAAATCCACAATCACCTTTTATTCCTGCTACAGTATTTTCATTATTATAGACAGTGTTCATAGCCTTAGGAGAAAGGTGTAGTTTTTGTGCCAAATTTGAGTGAGAGCCATCACATTGCCTTCAACAAATTCACTGCTCCAGCGGTTGTGGGGAAAATGACTCGGTCCTTTGAGGAATGAAGGATCATTCTAACCTTGGACAAAAATCCTTTAAAGGGGCTCTTTATGTGGAGATGAGCTTTGAGGTGTCATGCAAGAGGGAAAATCTGTGGGAGTGAAGGCCCATTCCCATCTGTTGATTTGACTGAAGCTCTTTGAACCCATATGCTGCCACTAAATCCGTATTCAAACTTCATTGTCACATAGAGGGAGGTACCATCTTTGGTCTTTTATGTCTGAAAAGTGGTGCTAAAATAAGTAGGATTTGTAAACCATTGTATTCATCAAATTATAGCACAGTTTGTATGCAGAAAGGGAAAGTACTTTTTTTTCATTTATGGCTGATAATTCACTTGTCATTACAAAAAACATAAATACAGGGTGACACAAAAAAACGGGAACTTTTTAACAATCCAATAAAACCAAGAGTGATGGAAGAAAAATATTTTATTCATAGTAATTGAAACCTTAAAACATGCCATTTAAGAAACAATGATGTAATTTTCATTTCTTAAAAATTACAGGGTGACCCAAAAAAACGGGAATTTTTGAAGTGCGTATTGGCAGACATGAGCAAGTGGCAGCACTGCGAGACAGTGACCTTGAGCAAGTAAACACACCCCCATGTTAGTAACCACTGGCGGCTGTGTGAGAATTGTTCGGTAACTGTGTAATCTCAAGATTTGGTAACGTTCCCTGGCCCCCAAGATCACCAGATTTGTCCGTTTGTGATTTTTTCTTGTGGGGCTATCTCAAGAGTAAAGTGTACACGACTCGACCAAGAACTCTGGATGAGTTAAAACAGAGAATTCAGGATGAAATTCACAGTATTCCAGCTGAGATGTTGCAGCGGTCAATGAGGAATCTCAACAGCAGATTTCAAGAATGCATTCGTACAGGAGGACGCCATCTACAGGAAGTAATTTTAAAAAAATGAAAATTCCATCATTGTTTCCTAAATGGCATGTTTTAAGGTTTCAATTACTATGAATAAAATATTTTTCTTCCATCACTCTTGGTTTTATTGGATTGTTAAAAAGTTCCCATTTTTTTGTGTCACCCTGTATTATTATTTAGATTACTTATGACTGCATATTTAAGGCAAACCTGCATGATACATCATTGTATTGTGCACTGTAACTCATGGGGACACTATATCCAAGTATCCATCATTAGCGTTAGCAGTTCATGTGTGACTATACCAGTACATCCAAAGCCATTTCTACCACTTAAGATTGAGCTTCATTGTCTTTTTTCAAATGTTACCTAAACAGAATACATTCCCGAGAAACATGGGCAGCATCTGAAACTGCTTGCTAACATGTTAATTAGCAGGTTCAAACCATATATGAGATTTGTCAGTACATCCACAGTATGAAAACAATAGTATGTTAATGCTATCTCCAGATAAATATTACAGCATCTAAGCTCTGGACACTTCACCAGCATACATATCCAATAATGCAATGTAGTCGTAGCAACAATGGACTATAACAGTAGGTGAACAAGGCCAGTGCGGTGCTCTGTAGTATTACAAAGATGCCAGTACATGATTAATCAAAATGGTATGCATTGACGTTTTTTTTTTTTTTTTATTTGGAGTAGGGGTGGGTGGAAAGGTGGAAAGAGAGTTCAAGAAGTTTTTCAAGATGTCTTCGATCAAATTTAAGACCTTACATTCACAAAAATAACAGTACAACATTCCTCATAGTTATTGAAATCCAGCTAACTTCACATCATGACTACTGTTTCTGCTACTGATGTCCAAGCTGCTAAAAATACCTGAACCCCCCACCCATGAAATCCCTGTAATCAAGACCAGAAGTGACCTAATCACCACTTCGACATCGGAAACAACTTAATCACCACGAGACCAAAAGCCTCGGATCCACACATCACGGGCTCACCTTATCGACCAAACCACCTACTGTTTTGGTCCCGTAACACCTACTCGTTCTCGGGCATGGGCTTGTGAACGCAACATCTGCGGGAAAAGTGTGAGTGTATCCTGGTAAGGCATGGCATCTGAAAACGTCCACATTTTAAATATGACCAATTCTTTACAACTATTTCCAAAGCAAATATAGCAATATCATTTATTGTGTGTGTGAGATTTTTGAGACCTTTGAGTGCCAGATTTAAGGATTAATCATCAATTTTATGGATAATATTGGATGATTAAATTTAAGACATTTTAAGACTTTAAGGATCCACAGACAATATACTTTGTTTTGCATTGCCACAACAACAGTGTTTTGTTCTACAACAGCTGATCATAATAACTACAGCGTTAGTAAACTTATTGGCAGCACTTGGTGTGGATTAGAAATATATACCAGAGTTTGCAATATATTTACTAATATTTAAACAATATTATGACCTCCTATCAGTTAACTAAAGGGCTTTCATTGACTAAACTTAACCACTTAACTGGGATGTGAACTCAGTGTTCTATGCTTTGCACTACAGCCCAAGAACTAACCTTTTTGTATCCACAGGTGAGGCAATAAAATTTAGTGTTATGTTCATTAAGGGATTATGTCACCTCAGATCTGGCACAAATGATGTTACTCATAAAAACATAATTTAAGATACAGTTCGTTCCTTTACTATGTATTGTAAATGTCGTATCTGGAAGACTAAGACCATCACTATTTCAAGTATACAGGGTGGGGAAGCAAAATTTACAATGAACATTTAGTTGTTTTTTCTCAGCAGGCACTACGTCAATTGTTTTGAAACCAAACATATATTGATGTCATAATCATACCTAACACTATTATCCATACCTTTTCAGAAACTTTTGCCCATATGAGTAATCAGGAAAGCAAACGTCAAAGAGTGTGTGATTTGCTGAATGCACTCGTCACACCAAAGGAGATTTCAAAAATAGTTGGAGTGTCCATAAAGACTGTTTATAATGGAAAGAAGAGAATGACTATGAGCAAAGCTACAGTATAACAAGAAAGTCTGGAAGATACTATTAAAGAAGAATGGGAGAAGTTGTCACCCGAATATTTGAGGAACAGTTGCGCAAGTTTCAGGAAGCGTGTGAAGGCAGTTATTGAGAAAGAAGGAGGACACATAGAATAAAAACATTTTCTATTATACAAATTTTCTTGTGGCAAATAAATTCTCATGACTTTCAATAAACTAATTGGTCATACACTGTCTTTCAATCCCTGCCTCAAAATATTGTAAATTTTGCTTCCCCACCCTGTAGAAATTTTGCATGTCAAATACTTTGAGTTGTCACAGAAGCCAAAGCACAGGTGTACAGTAATGAGCTCTGTCCCATTTACATGTCATGCCAGCAAGCCAGCATGCAATACCACAGCCCTGAAACTGGAGCACTTAGAGTAAATGGAACAGGGCGGTCATGTATGATACACCTGTGTTTTTCATGCCATGACAAGCGAAGCATCCCTTGTTTAAATCATATCATGCAAACATGCTATTGACATCATAATTTATCATAAAGCTGCATGCATGTGAAGGTCAAAGCATTTGCTGCTGTTGTTGCATGAAGTACTGACTGAATTTTTTAACTCAATTTGACTTTTTCACTTTAGACAAGTCTGCAGCAGCCACATAGTACATGCTATAGTACATACATACTATACACTACATCATTTCAGTATACAGTTCAGTATGTTGAATGTGAACATGAATGCACACACAATCACATGACGAACTGCCTTATCATCTTGGATACAATTACCTGATCTGCCGTTGGTTGAGATTGTTTGTATTACTTGCCGGTGCCTGTCTCTACCTATCATATCAAACTGTACCATAGCAGCAGTTTTCCGTACTTATGCTTGCAGTTACTCATCTCTCCTGCAGTGAATGGGAATATTTGCCGACATTTCCTCAACTGCATATCAATATTTAACGTGTGGAAATAGCGAAACGAACTCCAGCAGAACATGTACTAGTAGCAACCATTAGACAAAAGAAGAAGCGGGTGACCAAATGCATTGTGGGATGCAAAATACCACAAATTATTTCTTATCTTTGGCCAAGTGTGGTATGTAGAAGGCCAGCCCAAGCCTCCCACTCTCACAACAGTCCCTAAAATACTTGTTTTCACCAACTTGTCATTTCTCTCCATGAGGCTTTTGCACATTTTCACATCTACTGAAGACAATGGAGGCTCTGTGACCCCATATGAAAGTGGGTATGACAAGCGTAGTCGTTTGTTGTAGTGTGGGTGTAGTTACATATGTTTCCACAGGCTTTGCGGTCTTTTATGTAAACATTTGAAGCTGGTACAGCAAACACTGCACAGCCTGTTTTGATGACTGTGATCCAACGGATTCAACATTGTTTATGTGCAAACCTATCGCACCACCAGTGTTGTATAGGAACAAAGCGATAATACTTCACTACTGTACTCAAGTATATTATGGGAGAATTTGTACTTTACTGAGTATTTTTTATTCTGTTTACTTTCATACATACACTTACATTTTCTAACTCAATTGCATACCTCTACTCTGATACATTTTTAATGCACAGTATTGTTACTCGTAACAAAAAATAAATTATAGGAAATTTGGTGTTCTCACTGCTGAGATTACCAGTGACTGCAACAAAGTCAGGAAGCTGATTTGTTATCGGGCCTAATCACATAATGAACAAGTGCAAATGATAGTCCACACTCAACCTGTGGGTGATTTGTTGATGTAAACAGCAGCGTAATATTCCAACTTCTGACTGCCTTGGGTTGTTATTAATGTTTATTTGTACTTTTGCTTTCATTACTTGAATACATTTAATTGTAGATTACTTGATATGCTTAAGTGCAGGAAATACTAGATACTTAAAGACTTTACCTTGTGTAGTATTTCAGTGGTGACTTGAAATGCTACCAGTTATTTTTTGGTCGGGAACCTGTACAAGGTGTATCAGAAAAGTTCCAGGACTGATGTCACAAAAGATATATTTCAAATCCAAACTACAAACTACAAGTTTTCCTCTTCAAAGTAATCACCATGGAGTATGTAATTGTGATCTCAGCTCTCTGGAGTCATTGAAGTTTTTTCCACATGATTTTATAACTGCTGAACGATGACCAGTAGGATCAATGTATGCAAGTGTGTCAGGACATCCTTGAAACTGAACCAGACTTACTAGGAAGAGTCTTCACCGGTGATGAGTCATAGATCTTTGAGTGCGACCCGAAGACCAAACACCAGAGCCTTTAGTGGATGAGTCCGACATTGCCAAGGCCGAAGAAAGCAAGACAGTCGAAGTCCAAAGTCATATTGATCGCATTCTTCGATGTGAGGGGCATCATCCACTGCGAGTTCTTTCCACAGGCCCAGACAATCAACCCGCAGGTCTACAAAGAGATCCTGCGACGTTTGCTTTGTTCAGTGCGTGAGAAGAGGTGAGCGCTGTGGCAAGACAACTTGTGGCTGCTTCACCATGACAACGCGCCTGCTCAACAATGCCCAGAGTATCTGACAGTTCCTGGCCGAGAAGAACATTGTCATGCTGGAGCAACCTCCCAGCTCACCCGACCTGGCTCCGTGTCATTTTTTCCTCTACCCCAAGCTGAAGGGGGTCATCAAGGGAACCCGTTTGGAAGATGTGGATGACATCAAGATGGCCGTGATGACAGAGCTGTTGAGGATCCCGGAAGAATCCTTCCAGGAGTGCATGGAGGTGTGGCAGAGAAGGCTTGGAAAGTGCGTTAAACTCCAAGGGGATTACTTCAAAGGGCAAAACTTGTAGGTTGTAGTTTGGATTTGAAATATATCTTTTGTGACACCAGTCCTGGAACTTTTCTGACACACCTCGGACTTCTACTCAAGTGTGACTTTCCACTACTTTCCACAACACTGAGCACCACAAACTATAAACACTTCTATGTATTGTCCACATTGGTTCCTTATAGTATAACTATGTTGTGGTTTTAAACAGCTTACACTGTAAAAATTAAACAATTTCCATGCAGTTCTGCTTATTGTTTTGAAGTTATCTAAATGTGGAATTACTGCAAAGTGCCCTCTCGGCTTTAGTAACACTCAGGCTCACAGTAACAAATAGGCTATTAGATGATTCAAATGATTGTGGCCAGAATGACAAAAAGAAATTGCACCTATTTATTTGTTTTGTGGCGTGTGAGGTAAGTTGGATTCATCGAAGGAACAATTCCCATAGCAGGTGAGTACACAAGTAATTGTAAAAGGGTGTATAGGGGTAGCATTTCGATCCAATAAACACCATACCAAATGTATTATTCCCAGGGACGTGTTCTGTTTTGCAAACCTCCTCCTCCTACATAGTGAATTCTCATTTACATTAAAAAACATATCTTGTAAATTAACAAGCATAAGGTTGCAGTTAAAGACTTTATGCAGCATCTGTCCCTTAAGCTCCTAAAGCAGAAATGATTGTAATTCCGGCCAGTATGCCAAGAGTTTTCCCCCAGACTGCCTCCATTTTAAGTTGCAACTTAGTAAATGTTGGCAGGTGTTATGCTGATACTTGTATTATTCTGTGTTGGAACTTGCCTTAAAAGGCAGCAGGTGAATTGTAGTAGGAATTCACTGGTTTTCACAAAGAAAACAACTGGTTTAGTTTCACAGGAGGTGTTGGTTTTACTTGAAGACTTTGCTAAATAAAGAAGAATAGAAAACAGAATGAGTTGTTTTGAGTGTGCTGATTTGTGTACATGTGCAAACAGGTAAGATCAGATGAGTGGGAGAAGAGTGAAACAGAGGAGAGAAGATAGAGATGAGAGAACTAATAGAGTCAAAGACAGAGAGTGAATGCTTGTTAAGGTGATTGATTAAGTGCAAAATCAGACCTTTCAATCTTCTTGACCATAATGTTACAAAAACAGACCATTTGGTTTATGTGTAAAACACAGCTTCTCAACTTAAAAAGACTCTTTTAATGTTTTGAGCTGAACCTGGTGGGATTTTATTTACCCTGTGTGTCTTTTTTTGGAAAAGTCACAGTTGCACATTTAAGAAAATTAATTTGCCAGAGTTTCAAAGTGTGATTATAATTTCAATGCATTACTTTTATTGACTAAACAGGATAAGAACTGCACTTTAATCAGTATAAGCCATGTAGTGATGCCAAACACAGCAGCCACTGAACAGAAGGTAAGGAAACACCATGGACAGAACTGGACTAACTCTTGCCAGTACAGAGGAACTGCAGCTGTCGACCTGTTATGCCTAAGTAACTGACCAAAACGGAGTAAAAAATCCTGTACTGATCCAAACACTGTATTGTTTACTCTACAGTTGAAAGTGTACAGTCATACACCACACTTCAGGAAGGATTTATGACCTTAAAATACAGGTATATCTTGTGCAAAGACAAATAAGTGGTCTATGTATTGGAAGTCTGAAATGTTGTTTTTTAAAATTATAAAAAAGCCATTTAACCCTTTGTCAGGCAAGTGACTATTTTTGGTCATTTCCAAATAAATTACAAGACAGTGATAGCAACAGTTCCGTTGAGGACAGTGAGTCACCAATCTCAGGTCCAATGTGGTCTCCAAGGTCTGTAAGGTCCACCTCTGCATGAACAGTGAGTGGACCTGCTTTGTTAGGTACCATGAAGTAATGGTACTAATGTAAGGAATGATGTTCAAAGGGAGAATGTGGATGTGGACAGGGGTCTGGATCAGCACTTATGTTGGCCTATTGTTAGAAAAGTCATGTTCTAACATTCTAAAATACATGTTTCTCTCACAATACATGTATTTTTCTAATATTTTTTTGTATTAAATTCTTGGATTATTTTTCTGCCACTTGCAGTTAAGGAAACAAATACGGCAACTTCATTAACCTTCATTTTCTACATGACAATAAAACATTTTGAAAAAATTTCACAAAAGTAATGAAGTCTTGTTATGTCCTCCAATAGCAGACTAAGGTTGAAAATGTGAATTTCAGAGTATTCCTATGAGTGAACTCTAAAGGGATAAGGAAAGCTGGAGGACGTGTCCAAGTGGTGGTTTCATATACACTAATGTTGTGTTCTCAAATGAACAGAGGGAAGCTAGAAATCACTTCAGTATATTCTTTTAAACTGATAATAACTTGTTTTCATTCATTTTATTGTTTCTCCGTTTATTAGGATACTGGAGATGACGCCAGTAAAACAGACTTACAGAAGTGACATGTGGTCTCATCTAGTTTATCATAAGGTCTGTGTTTTTGTCCAGCTACCTTCAATCATTTTGTTCTATTCTGTTGTATCTTCGTATTATTATTCTTTTCTGTGCTTTGTGCAGAGCAAGTAAGAGAAGTTCAGGTTCAGAAAACAAGCTACATTCTACCAATACAATCCAGGACGTGCCTGCTTCACAGCATGGTTCATGCATGTACCTACCTATGATCATGCAGTACTGCGCTGACCACAGAGATTTCCAAGTTGTTTTTATTTGTCTTTTTTTTGTGAGAGGTAGGTGGAAAATATTTCTGTAAATATTGCTATAAAACATTTAGTATTCCGAGTCATTGAGTTAGGGAGCACCATGGGGAAAAAAATAAAGGTATTAAAAGGCAAATCATGTGCTGTGCTCAGCTTTTCACCGACATGTTGTGGTAAAAAAATACAATCAAATGCATACATCATTTTTTAGTGCACTATATATGTAAAATAAACAATAAATAGACCTAAACATAATTATTTTCACCAAACTATATTAAGATTAACTGTACATGGCTGTCTATTTTGTGTTGGTCTTGGTTTGACACCACAAATGAATATTTCATACATTGTTCATGAATAGGTTGCAGCAGTTCACACAGTTTATTCCATAACTCACTTATACAGTTGTTAAGAATGACTTTCAAGTCAAAGGGGAAACAAAGGAGCTCCTCATCAAGTAGATAAAGCAAATATGTAAATAATTTAGCTACTTTCATTTGCTGGTCTTATACATCCTGGCACACTATCGCACTCTTTGGCTGTGTGGTAACACAAAACAAAAAAATAAGACCAATGGCCCTGTAGCTTAACGGCCAAATTAAAAGCTTTGGGAAATGTATCCAGATGCCATTTATTATCACCCAGTTCTGTGTATTCGTTATATTACAGAAATAGGCCATGTTTTGGTCATATTCTAATTAGATCCATAAAAACTTCAGATTCCAACTTGATATCGTTGATACTTACTGATTTATTGGATCAATCCACTTCCTATCTGTTATAATGGGAAAATTTGTCAAATTCGCACCAAATCCAGATTCAGATCCGGATAGAAATAATTTCAATAACTTGTGTTGACATCATCATACAGAAGCTGTATACCAAGTTTGAAGTCAATCAGAACTGGAGTTTGGGAGAAGAAGACGACTGAAATTTTTTCCCCATAAGAGCCCATGTTAAATTTTCCATAAGCTCCCGGATCCAGAAGAAGATCCTGATTAGCATGTGGACATCACGTTTTGGTCATCTCCCCACCAGGGCTGGACTGTAGAAATTTCAACTTGATATCATTTATATTTACTGAGTTATTGCATCGATCCACTTCCTATCTGTTATAATGAGGAAATTTTTCAAAGTCGCACCAAATCCAGAGTCAGATCCGGATCCAAATAATTTCACTGACGTTTGTTGACATCATCATAAAGAAGCTGTATACCAAGTTTGAAGTCAATCGGAATTGTAGTTTCGGAGAAGAAGACGATTGAATTTTTTTAAATGGACAACAGACGAAGACAGACGACGACGGAGGCTGCATGACGACAATAGCTTACGGCCTGTCGGCTGGTAAGCTAACTAAACACAAATTAATCTGTAACACTGAATTTCAGTTATGAGCTTGGGTTTAAGAATGTTTTCCATGTGAAGTGTAACTGTAACCATGAAACTAAAGTGACCACTGTCATAAAGTCGACACTACGGGCCAGTCCCAGTTCACCCCTTAGCCCTTCCCCTTGGCCCTTGCACTTGGCACTACCCCTTGAAACGGAACTGCAAGGGGTAGGGGTTGAAACCTTCTCCTATGAAATGAGACAACCCTTCCAGACCTGTTACGTCATCAGCAGTCATCGATGCTATAAATAGATTCGACAACTTCGTTTCCGAAAGTATTCCCCATGCCGTCAGCAGCTGTAACTGTCTCTGTTCCATGGGCTTTGGTCATCTGTTTGCAGCTATCAACTATAAACACAGAAATGCGATCTATAACACATTGAAACCGCATTAAACGGTTGATCAAATGATTAAGTTGTTTACAAAGAAAATACATATATTTGTGTGTTTCTTTCAACACACTGCTGCACTTCTTGGCTGTGTTTACCTCCATCTTGCCAATGATTCGAACAGAATTATGGGAAATTTCTCCTACCCCTCTGTTCGTAGTGTGGTTCTGAAAAATCTCCATTTCGAGGACTATACAGCCCTCCGCCTTAGCCCTTCCCATCCGTCTAATTGAGAATCAGGACAACACTACTCCTTCACATGTACGCGCAAAACGGAGGGGTTGGGGTAAGGGGGAGGGGCTAAGGGGTGAATTGGGATTCAGCCTGCAGGTGAAGAAAAGAGTGAAAGTACTAAGAATGAGGACACATAGAACAACACATTTCCTTCTTTTTTCTCTTTTTTTGTTCTTGTTGTTCTTCTTTATTCACCAGCCTAGTTTTAAGATGCTTAACTCTGTAAAGGATGCCCAGAGTTTATGTGTGTGTCTTTATTTACCCTAAGTTGGAGTGGTTTAGTGAGGGTGCTTTATTACTATTCTGCTGCAGCACTGAATTATCTACCTCTAATTATAACTTTTTTTGTAGCCTTAAGGAGTTAAGGTTGATGACCCAAATGTAGACAATGTTTTCTCTATTCTGATGCTACGCTTGCTTTTAATTGGCTGCCTATAGTCCCTTCATTATTAACCCTCAAACACCTGAACCGCCTCTAGCAACTAAAAGCATCTACTGATCTGAAATATATGAAAACTTTTGAACCAATAATCCTATCAATGCAGTTCAATAATTCAGGTAAAATGTAGTTATTCAGCTTTTCAGTAGTATCAGACATGACCCATTTGGATGTTCAGAGGCTCTGTAGTGAATGTGGAAACACTTATTTTCTGCAGCATTGATTCACCAATAAAACCCATAGAGCAGGGGTGTCAAACTCATTTCAGGTCAGGGGCCACATACAGCCTAATATGATCTAAAGTGGGCTGGACCAGTAAAATGATATAAATAATAGGATAAGAACTGATAAATAATGTCAACTCCGAAGTTTTCTCCATGGTTTTGAGTGAAAAAAGTAAAATTCCATGATGAAAATGTTTAAACCTACAAACCGTACTTGAACATAACATGAACAAATATCAATTTCCTGAAAATTCTTAAGAAAAAAAGTACAATGTTAACAATATTACACCTAAGTTGATCATTTATACATGTGCATCACAACTTAAAGATTTAGTATCAGGCAGAATATTGTTAAAATTCCACATATTTCTCTTAAGACATTTCAGATTGTTCATATTTGTTCAGGATATTCATATATTTTGTAAAGGGCTAGTCTGTAAATGTAACTTTTTTTTTTCTAATTTTACTTTTTTTACACTAAAACAAAAAGGAAAATGTGCAGTTTTCATTATTTATAGGTTATTATGATCATATTTTACTAGTCTGATCCACTTTAGATTGAACTGACCTAAAATGATTTTAACATCCTTGATTGTTAATATCTTCAGTGTAATTTTTGTATTTCACAAATTCATCCTAGGGGCCAGATTGGACCCTTTGGCAGGCCGGTTTTGGTCCCCGGGCCGCATGTTTGACACCTGTGCCATAGAGTCTGACAGCTGACAATAGCTGCACATTAATGCAATGTTAATGCATGTTTTTCCATCCAGTTAATATTATATTTTGCTGGATAAGTCATTTTTGCTTCAGTTTTCTCTGTTCTAATATAATAACCATACAATTTATCCAGAGCTTTTATGAACATCTACTTGATCAGTAAATTAAATATAGGAAAATACACACAAAAGGAAGAGGATAATATGATAATAAATGGTCATAAATCACTTTGGAATGGTTAGCTGTACAATAACATTTATTTCGAAGTCCCTACCAAAATAACTAAAGGTCTTTAAAAATTAAATCTGACATGCTGATGCAACATTTAACTTTATTCAATTAAATTTGATACTAACCCTTTCATGCATGAATTATGAGAACCACAATCAAGGTTGTTGTTTTTTTTTTCCTGAGTATTTTTATTCCTCTTTAGGCATGAAAAAAAAAGTGATTGAATTTTTTTATTAACTTATTTTTCATGGAGTTACAAAAATGTCCACTCAGCTGGACATGATGCATTTAATTTTAGAAGCAAAGAAACATGAATTTATTGATGTACTGTGTGAGAACTATGAAATAAAAACATTTTTAATGCTGCTAATTGGATGTTTTCTCACATTTTAACATACTCTAACACTAGTTATTACTCACCTCATGGAGATGATACGCAAAAAAAACCCAAAAACGTAAAAAAAAACAAAAAAAAACAAAAACTGTTAATTACAGTCTAATCACAATTACCAATTTTTTTTTTTTTTTTACACTCAAACATGTTAGTGCAGATCACGTTTATCTAGAACAGCAAAGTTACAGTAATGGTATGAATGTCAGTGATGGGATGATGCAAAAGTGTCCACTGTGTTGGCTGATATGAAACTAAAACAACAAAATCCATGAAAATGCAAGAGAACAGCTGTAGAATAACTGTCTACTGTAGTGACCACTATGCATGAAAGGGTTAAATGTATGTTTTTGACACTTATGAGGGATGGGAGTGTTTTCATCCACTGAACCTCCTCATACTATGAAATAATATGACTTTTTAGAGCATGCATAATTTGAGGTCCTGTTCAGATCAGTTTCCTTTCAACAGGTCACCAACCAAAGCGAAATGTTTGTTAGCGTTTGTTATACCAAAATACAAAAATAATCGTGTTGCTTCATGAATTATTTAATATAGCAGATTTATGTAGCAGTGTCCAGTTCGAGCTACTGCTAAAAATATACATTTCAACCCTGTGTGCTAGGACCATTTTATTCATTAACTGGTATTAATAATACATTTAAGGATAAATAATATATTGCCCCATTCTTTAGCACAAATTACACTTTAATTGGGGTTTTTCTTATGCTGTTGTATCATTTATAAACCATCATAAAAAATATTACAGATCTCTGCCCTCATCATTTTTTTCAGTTGCTGCAGATGAAGCATGTGTATGTGTGTTTGATTTCCTGTGAACCCATTTCATTGAATTAGTGTCATGTGCTGCACAGTATACAACCCTCTGATCTATAATGTCATATCGTGCTTCAGAGTAAAAAAGAATCCATTAGTACTCATTATCATTCACAAGTAGGATTTGATGATACAACCATTTTTGACTGCCTGCCACAGTAATTGAGCTCATAATCTCATTACTTTTGATTGTCAGCCTATAACGGAACAAAACAAATGCATCGATTTTCATTAAACTTGGAAGAATAGTTGGACATAAGTGATAGACGAACTAAATCGGCTTTGGTCTTTTTTTTTTTATTGTGAGATGAAGCATTTAATTGCATGACTGTTGGCTTGCCAGAGTTTTGCATGTGTGTATTAGTAGCTTTTAAGTCATTCTCTTAAAAGACAGATGGATGGACAAAATATTAAGATGAAGACACACCAACCCGACTGCCAATCGTCACCAAAAAAGGTAGCCCAACTAATGAGTCACCCACCATCTTCCTGACATGGTCAAAAAAAGTGTGAAGAACACACCAAATCAACTACCGGCTTGAGCATACGTTCTGCGCTTGCACAACACGTAAAACCAGAAATGACGAACATCTCTCTAAACACAGAGTTTGGTGCCGTCAGTCGTTGTTATCAGCGGAGAGTGTTGAGTAGTCAAGAAGAGTTGTTGTTGTTGTACTCGTTTAACGGATGGTTAGTAATAAGAAGATACCGGCATTGTCAGCTCTAGGGCTTCTTCTTGTGGAACTAAGGAGAAATCGCACTATGCTAACAATGCTAACAGTGTTCACTTCATGGAGTGAATGAAATCTATAGTCAACACTGACTGACACTCCTTCAGATCCAATACGAGCAGTGAATGGCTTATTATAGAAGACAATAATAGTGTGAAGTACCTTGGCACAGCTGGATTCCCATGGAAACTTCTCCTTCACTGATTCACTAGTCAAGGGCTATCCCTCCACCAATCAGATTGATCCGACTGAACGACAGGTAGTGGCCGATTACACATGTTGAATCGGCCAAAAAGACTAGAGACGGCATTAACGACAGCCAATCGCAGAGAACACACCAAATAGGCGCATGTCACCAACCTCGCCAGACTGCCCAACGATGTCCAACCGCTGAAAATTGGGTTGGTGTGTCTTCACCTTTAACTTATTTTTGATTAGCTGCAGATTAGTTGTGATTAAATACAACATATTATGAACTCAGCAACTATAAAATAATAATAACAAGCGGTGCCAGGCACAACAATCCCCGCCCCTCACATGTATTTTGCCCCATTATATGTAAATGGGAAGATTTTTTTTTTTTTTTTTTAAATCATAAAAAAATTTAACTTTGACCTACTGTTCACAAAATGTAATGATATGTATTTTGGGTCACTGGCAATCTATAAACCCAATTTGGTATGAATTCAAACTAAAGTTTTGCTGATAAAGTGTTAACAAACAAACAAACAAGTGCCTCCAGGCACAACAAACCCCACCCCTCACACGTATTCTAGCTGATTTTGGCATCGATCCAGCTGATGTCATCATGTCTATGCATGTGCTGATGTCAGTATATCATTTGTCTTGAAGTAAATTGAAACAAAACTGATGTATTTATAGACATTTGATATTTCGCCCATTATAAGTAAATGGGAGGGAAAAAAAGATCTAAAAAATTCATCAGAAATTTTAACTTTGACCTACTTTTCTCAACCACATCTATTCTGGGTCACTGGCAATCTATAAACCTAACTTGGGGAGGATAATAATAATAATAATAATAATAATAATAATAATAATAATAATAATAATAATAATAATAATAATAATAATAACACTTTTAAAACTCCTCTCCTTTTCTTTGTCAGACTAAAACTACACTACTATAACAAAAAAACAGAGGTTGGTAGTTGGAATATTTGCTGGTTTGGATTGTGTCACCATCTGAATCTATAATGAAAAACAGACTGTTTAAGGATTTCATGACTTAGACAGATACTGTGAAAAATAAGCTTGCGCATACTACATGGTTTTGCAATTTCAAGCTTTAATATGCATAGGTTTGTTTCTTTTGATTAACAAATCAAAGCATAATGCAGCCTGAACAGCTACCAGTGCACCAGCATATTCAGTCAGTGACAGAACGCTTGTCTATATGCCGCTGTGGACATTCTTATTATGTGACTGCATGCATACACAAGCGTGTGTGTGTAGGTGCGTGTGCGTGTGTGTGTGTGTGTGTGTACTCCCAGTGGTTCTGCTGCAGTGTTGCATTTCTATTAGCAATAGAAACATGCCTCCACAGTCCAGAACCAAAGGATCAAACATTGGACATCAGTCTCATCACATCACTGTCACACCCGTGCACAGCATGGTCACACTTGCAAACACACACGCACACACCCCCACACACACACATACGCTGCCCTCTGTGCTCACTTCCCCTCTCCTGACTGAATACTTAGTCTAGCTGTCTCCATGGGGACTGTCTCCTGGCTACATACACACACACACACACACACACACACACACGGCCACACACTCACTTGTCCCATCCCATTTCTCTCCTGGCTGATCAAAACCAAAGCACTGTCAATCATAACACACACCCTTCCAATCTGGACTTTGTCCTTGGTTATAGAATGCAGTCATCCTCTCTCTTCGTCTCTCTATTGCGTTCTGGTTCCCCCCACCCATCCTCTCCTTCTTCTTCCCTCTCGCTGCTGTCTGTCTCAGCCTCCCCAGCCCTCTCATATCAAAGCCAGAGAGGACAGCTGTCGGGCTGTGCATCTAAACAGCGGGCATCATGGCAGGAGGTGAATTAATCTGCCCTGGCATTTTAAACCCCCAAGCCCCTTCCAAACAGCTACATCTATGGGGCCCCCTGTATCTTCACCAGTTAACGCACAGCAGATGCAGATGTGGCAAATGACACAGTTAAAGAAATCTGTCACTTCTCAAGAGTTAATGATAGATGGTGACAGTCTCCAGTTGCACACTGACAGTGACTACACACTGCTGATCGCTTTTACGATTTAGAAGAAGATCGATATGTTAGCAGCGAAGGATGTTTTTCTTTTTTCAGCAATTAATCTGACTAACTTTAAATCGATGATCGTCTCAAAAAGCTGAAAGTCTAATCCAGTGTTTTTCAACCTTGGGGTCGGGACCCCATGTGGGGTTGTCTGGGATTCAAATGGGGTCACCTGAAATTTCTAGTAATTGTTAAAAAAAAAAAATAATAACATACTAATAAAGAATATATGGTGAGTTGACAGAGACAATCTCAATCCATAACAGACATGACAAACTGTGAAGCTGAAACTGAAGCACTGTGGTACTGTTTATTTTTCAAATGTTCATTGTGGTCGGTTTCAGATGCTGCAGCTCTTTCATAATTCATTGTGTGAGTTATTGTTTGTTCAGTATTAATTGTCAGCCTTGTAAATCCAAGATGGACTGACTGTACATATCCTGACCAAGGAAAATCAAATTCTCACTTTGCGCAGTAATCTACACCTGGCTTTTCTGCCTCCGTCCATAATAATATACATTATATAGACTAAATGTCGCCTAAAATTAACATGTATTTGCAACATAGTATAGCAAACTATTACATGATCAAAACAAATTAATTTTAGCCAAAAAAATGTCTCCAATTTGAATGTCTGGGGTCGCCAGAAATTTGTGATGTTAAAATGGGGTCACAAGCCAAAAAAAGGTTGGGAACCACTCGTCTAATCAATAAAATGTGAGAAAATGGTGAGAAGCACCTCTTATAAATACCCAGAAGCCAGTTGTTGTTCTGACTTGAGTGGAAAAACTTGAGTGGAATTTTATTGTCATGAATCTCAATGAAAGTCCTGAAAAATAAAATCAGCAAATTTTAATACTGTTTAAAATATCTTTTCACACATATCTTAAAGTTCAGCTCATTCATCTTGATCGACTAAATCATAAATAGCTACTGAATAAAACTTCAGTCAATCTGACAGTGAGAAAAAGGCAGTTAAAAAAAAAAAAAAAAAAAACATCACTGTCTTACTTAAAGTCACCTGAATGTTTGTAATCATGTCGTTTTGTTGTAACAAAATTGACGTAAAGACTGGAGTACCTCTCTGCAGGTTTTCCTATTTGGGAAAGAAAAGCCGTGTTATCTGCCAGTCAGGCGCTTTTATTGTGACCGCTGGTGAGAAAATGAAATGTAATAGAATTTAGCTTATTAAATTCCACTTGTACATCATTTCATGCTGTTATGGACATGTGAAGCCACTTTTAAGTACCCTCACCATCTGAAAAAAACACAGATTAGTTCAAATCTGACCATCATGGGGTAGATTTTCTACAGCCTTAAAATACAGACAGTCTAAATGCAGAATCCTCTCGTCTCAAAACTATCAAACACTGCAGCTTCAATAAGATAATAACTCTAATCCATACTCTAACACAGAAGACCCGGACCTCCTGCTGACCCCCGCCCACCTATCCTTGGCCTTTCTTGTCTATCTTCCATTGAATCTTTCCAATACAGCTTCAAAAATACTTAAAACACATAACAGGCGAGGTATCCAGATAAAAGAGTCAATTCTGAAGTACTTGCACACTCCCTCTGTACAAATGAAGGCCATAAAAAACACACAAGGATTCTTTTTTACGTAATTATAAACCAATGAAAACATTATCATGAATATTGCAATTCACCCTCCTAAAATGGTACGAACCAGCCAGTGATTGCATATTTAAAGCCAATTTTCAATGATGAATTAATTCTTCCGTTGCCACTGGGTCTATGTGACAATCACAACCCTGACAACCAACGTGATTGCTCTATTAATATGCAACGTGTAAGTATTTTTGGAGAATGCATTGTTGATATTACTGCATTGACACAGTTGATTTTATATTAACTTAAGCAGGGGTCTCAAACTCATCTTCTTTCAGGGGCCACATTCAGCCTGATTTGATCTCAACTGGGCCGGACCGGTAAAATAATAGCAGAATAACCTTATAGATAATCCTAACTCCACATTTTTGTCTTTATTTTAGTACAAAAAATGCTACTAAATTATGAAAATACTTACTTTTATAAACTATCCAAACAAAAAGACGTGAATAACCTGAAAAAACTGAAATTTATTTATTTATTAAATTTATTATTATTATTATAAAACTAGAAAAGCACTCAGAGAGCGCAGACCTCCACCAAGGCAGATCAGTGCCCCCCCCCCCCCCCCCCCCCAATCACCACCAAAATTTAATCATTTGTTCCTTGTGCCAGTATCAACATTTCCTGAAATTTTCATCCAAATCCATCCATAACTTTTTGAGTTATCTTGCACACGGACAGACAGATAAAAAGACAGACAAACCAACGCCGGCAAAAACATAACCTCCTAGGCAGAGGTATTAAGTGCAATTTTAACAATATTATGCCTCTATTTATCATTTATACATGTGCATTATGGATCGAATCTACAAAGAAACAACGCTTTTCTTTAGATATTTCAGGTTGTTCATATTTGTTCAGGTTATTCACATTTTATTGTTACAGGATAGTTTGTAAATGTAAATATTTTCATAATTTAATGTTATTTTTTGCACTAA
This sequence comes from Sphaeramia orbicularis, assembly GCF_902148855.1. NCBI lineage: Eukaryota > Metazoa > Chordata > Actinopteri > Kurtiformes > Apogonidae > Sphaeramia > Sphaeramia orbicularis. Next base: position 28,533,497 of record NC_043968.1, on the reverse strand, counting down.
AACAAAGACAAAAATTTGAAGTTGTCATTATTAATAGACATAATGTAATATTTCTTTCACATCAAACCGAGAAGAAAATATGGAGTCATTATTTTTTGTAGGTTCTTACGCTGTTATTGTACTGTAGATCATATTGGTCTGTATGTGGAACCTGAACTAAAATGAGTTCGACAGCCTTGACTGTGGAATTTTTGCACTTCAATTCATCCCACAGGCCAGATTGGAACCTTTGGCGGGTCGCATTTGGCCCCCGGGCTGCATGTTTGAGACCCCTGATCTTAAGGGTCTGGGGATTTCAGTTTCAGCATACAATGAAATATGCTAATGTGGCGTATTAGCATATGTCATTGTATACAGAGTTTAGATGAAACTGATATAATAGTTCACCATCCCCTGTACTTTATAATAGAGATGCTTTGTGTGCTTGTTTTTGGTGAGTGGTAAGCTGCAGAAAGATACATATTTTTCTTTTGGCTGTAGCTCAGTGAATAAGCAAACTGGTGTGTCTCGTCTGGCTGCTCATACAGATCCCTACAGTATGTTTCTGGCCACACTTATCTACATGGTGCTATAGAGGATCATTATTCAAAGTCAGGGCCCTGGTCCACTATCCCTGATCCTATGCATGTTGCTCAGCAGTCTGTTGGCTGGTTATCTGACAGAGTAATAGATTATTCCTCCAATGAATAGGTGATATGACACACACAAAAAAATCATATTCCTGTTCAGAAGATGTGTGAATGTAAAAAGCTAAGACAACTGAGAGAGAAGTAAGACAAATATCTCACCGTAGAGCTACTTCATTGGATGTTTTCATCATGTTTCAGCAATGTGAGACTATCTTGTCCTTTTCTTTTTTTTTTTTTTTTTTTTTTTCAGCTTGTCTCGTCCAGCATCATAACAGCAGAATGGTAGTCTGGCTTCCTTTTGGTGCTGAACAAATTTGCTTTGCCAAGGGAAACTTCATAAAGTATATGAAGCTCGCCTTAATATTCTACTGTCTTTATTATGAGTTTTGTTGAACCACATTTCGTTTCATTTTGTGTGTGTGTGTGTGTGTGGGCGGGGGTGGGGGGGGGGTAAGAAAGAAGAAGGTGGCGAAGACCTTCACAAGAAAATATCAACAATACCAACAATAACTACCATGATGATAATTATAATGGTAACAATAACTACAACCAGAACTGAGGAAACTGGGTAGAAGAGAAAGAAAACAACAAAAAACAAACAAACAAACAAAATTACAATAAAATGAAATAAAATACATAGGACCTATTAAATGATAAATATAAGAAAAGAAAGCATGAACAGAATACCATACACAACGTCCACCCAAATAATACCAGTAACAAATCCACACAACATCAGTTGTTCACATATCAAAACCATTCAAATAATGTACAAAGCAAAGAATAACTTACTGCTGGGCAA